>NC_136068.1:41889186-42414186 GCF_964261635.1 Lissotriton helveticus
TCTATAGATTTTAGGGCACTGGCATTTCCGCCTGGTGCCCTGGAGGAGAGGTGGCCAGCTGGAGCCCACCATTGGACGTCACTCAAACAGAATCACACCCTTCCACTGCGTTAACCTGGAACTGTCCTCTGTACACGTGAATTGCTTTGAGACTTTCCAGCAGGGCCTACGCTGCACGCATTCAAATCTATACATTCATACATGCACATACACAAATCCGGAAGACATCCTGGCCCTCCCCTGTTAAATCCCTCCAGTCCCCCATAACAGGTTAGTTACCATCCCCTATGGTGTGTATCCTGTGTGTGTGGCATGTTACACATGTGTTTCATGACTGGGAGGACATGTGCAGGATAAACAGTGTCCTGCAGAGGAGACGGTCAGTTCCTGCTCAGAATAAAGGTGTCCCTTCTGGTTGTCTTCGTCATCGCCGAGGAGATGACCATATGTGTGCTGCTGTCCCTGGGGTTCTGATCCTGAGACACCTTTGATGTCTCATGGCAGATAACATAACATAACATGTGTATTTGTAAAGCGCACGTTCACCACTACGGGTATCTTGGAGCTGAATAACAAATGTTTGTTGTTACCCAACTCAATGGTACTCATTTTATCGACCTCAGATGGATGAAAGGCTGAGTGGACCCGCCGGGATTCGAACCTGTGACCATGAGGTCGAACACAGGCCCCTGCAGTGGACGCATTAGTCCACTGAACCACCATGTCCCACCAGGCCCAGGGCACCTGGCCACCGGCAGGTACCCTAGGTCCCTGGCCCTCGCTGGGCCTGGATGCTGTTCAGCGACAGAAGCCCTGCCTGAGACAAGCCATGTATGACACAGGCCCCACAACACTCCATGACCATGTCATGGCAGGTCCTTCTCTGCTCTGAACAAGTTTGAGAAGGCAGAAGAAAGTCCAGGACAGTACACTCTCCGGATTGGAAGAGATTTGCACCAGTCTGGGTAGCTTTGCCAACAACCCACAATTTCAAGTGCTCCCTTTCCCTCAAGGCCTGTTTTATCCCAAATTCTCAAAACACATTTGGATGGAGGACTAAACCCATGGACCTTTTCAAGAAGCAAGACTCCAATCTAGGGATCTTATTTAACTGCCAGTTGCCACCATTAACCTTCTGTAGTCTCCAGCTCTGCCTAGGCTCCTGGCCTCACATGATGAAACATTCCTTAGTCTCCAGCTCTGCCTTGGCCTTGGCCTCGGCTTCACATGATGAAACTTTCCTTAGTCTCCAGCTCTGCCTTGGCCTTGGCCTCGGCTTCACATGATGAAACTTTCCTTAGTCTCCAGCTCTGCCTTGGCCTTGGCTTCACATGATGAAACTTTCCATCCCGAACTGCCAAGCCAGGTCTTCCCTGAACCGGAAACAAGCATCCTGGGACCGGTTTCAGGGTACCACCCTTCATCAACAAGGCTAGCTTGAATCCAGTGGCAAAGTGAACAAGGGACCCCCATCTGGCCATACCCTTCCCACTTTGAGTGAACTTGCAACACAAAAAGATGATGGACGGAGTGTTGAACATTAGCAAACATTCACCCCCAGTCACAGATACGGGTTTAATCCATTGTTATTTCCCGAGCTTCTGCAGCACCCAACGGGTCAAGCACATCTTTTGATACTGAAGGGCCAGATGAGGCTAATCGTCCCGAGGTTTCAGTAGCCTTTTGCAGATGCCTAGAGTTTCACAACAGACTGTGTTCTAGATTTAACAGGCATTGCCCTAGTAACACCCAGAAGCGATATTCTGCATCCTGGAAAAGATGGGTGTGTTGGTGCAAGAAAGTGTGGTTTCCTTGGGGGCAGACTTGCATATGGTTGTCAACTGTTTGTCTCAGTTGGCTGTTGATGGGCTTGCTTTCAGACCAGTAAACAAATTCAGATCAGCTATTTCAGGTGGAACGTAAACCCCGGTAATCCTAAATTGTGTGTGGTTTACTATTTAAAAGCATAAGAGGATTGCACCAGGGGGTTTTATCAAAGACTCAAGTTACTTAGTACTCCTCTGAAACCTTATAAACCAGTGATGTCAACTCTAGCCAGATGGGTAAAATGGCTTATGTCAGAAGCTGGCATTGATGTCACAAAACTTGGATTGCGTTCAGCGAGAGGTGCCGGGGCCGCAAAAGCATATATGTTAGGCACTCGATTCGAAGACATTATGAAGATCACTGATTGGTCCTCTGATTCAACTTTTTAAATGTTTCATTGTAAACATATTGTTTGTGGTGTTGTGGGTCAGCTTTGAGCAAGCATAATCTGAGCCTCCAGTCCTGATATAGAATGAAAAAGAATTCTAGCTATCGCTTCAAGAATTTACAGTTCTATTAAGGACATGGAGGCAAAGAATCTCTCACACATTGCTTATGGTCAACATTGTAAATGCCATTTTCACATCTGCTTTTTTTCAATGGAATGTCTTTGTTGAATGCCCTTTTTTGTGTAGTGAAAAAGAAAGAGACATAGGTCACTTCTGATGTTTCTATTTCAGTGAATGAACAGAAGTAAAATTTAATATGGAGACATACTAGCAAAGACGCCTGAAGCTCCAAGTGTCCAGAAGACGGGACCGAACAGAATCGACAGGAAATCTGAAGATTGCATTTATTTTCATATAGTAACATAGCTGTCCTCGAGAAAGTAAGCAGAGGCAGGATTGAATCCTGAGACAAGTTTTTTTTTCCGGACAGAGTTGAAGTTACATATTAAATTTGCCTTAAAGATTGAGGATTTGCAAAGAATGAGGCAGCAAGATGGTGTCTGTCTCAGCTGGTTGGCTGGTTTCATGGTGATTGGTGGATTGGAATATGGCATATGTGGGTTTAATATGGGAGATGTAATTGTTTGTTTTAAACTGTTTTGATTGGCTGCTGTCATGGTGTATCAAAAGAAAGGGCCCGATTCACAGAACTAACTTAAGAAAAAATCCTAAACTTACTACCATTTTGGTATTCACAGAAGGCACTTACTCATTTTGGTATTCACAGAAGGCACTTACTCATTTTGGTATTCACAGAAGGCACTTACTCATTTTGGTATTCATAGAAGGCACTTACTCATTTTGGTATTCACAGAAGTTAGGACTCCTAACTGTCGGACTCCTAAATGCCTTTTGTGAATACCGAAAGTCTTAAAGTTAGGATTTTTCTCAGTTTAGGAGTAGTAAAGATAGGACTCCTAACTTTAGGACTCCTAAATGCCTTTTGTGAATACCAAAAGTCTTAAAGTTAGGAGTTTTCTCAGTTTAGGAGTAGTAAAGTTAGGACTCTCAACTTTAGGACTCCTAAATGTCTTCTGTGAATACCGAAAGTCTTAAAGTTAGGATTTTTCTCAGTTTAGGACTAGTAAAGATAGGACTCCTAACTTTAGGACTCCTAAATGCCTTTTGTGAATACCGAAAGTCTTAAAGTTAGGATTTTTCTCAGTTTAGGAGTAGTAAAGTTAGGACTCCTAACTTTAGGACTACTAAATGCCTTTTGTGAATACCGAAAGTATTAAAGTTAGGATTTTTCTCAGTTTAGGAGTAGTAAAGATAGGACTCCTAACTTTAGGACTCCTAAATGCCTTTTGTGAATACCGAAAGTATTAAAGTTAGGATTTTTCTCAGTTTAGGAGTAGTAAAGATAGGACTCCTAACTTTAGGACTCCTAAATGCCTTTTGTGAATACCGAAAGTCTTAAAGTTAGGATTTTTCTCAGTTTAGGAGTAGTAAAGTTAGGACTCCTAACTTCTGTGAATACCGAAATGAGTAAGTGCCTTCTGTGAATACCAAAATGTGTAAGTGCCTTCTGTGAATACCAAAACGGTAGTAAGTTTAGGATTTTGTCTTAAGTTAGTTCTGTGAATCGGGCCCAAAGAGAACAATAATCCTTGCTTCTGTGTCCTTAATAGAATTGAAAATCCTTGACAGCTAAAAAAATAATTTCCTCAGAAGCCGCGATGGAATACAGGGGGCATCTCAAACCTGATATGACGTGCCCATGCATCCCTGCGCAGAGGTACAGAGGACTGAAAGTTGATCAACAAATCACATTTTAGTCTCCCACAAGCCTCTGTCAACCTTAACACCCCAAATTAAGGCAGTTTTCAAACCTCAACGCGATAGCGCTCACGGATACCAGTGCGTAAGGCAATCAGGGTCCCGGGCAAGTAGGGCAGGCAGCAGCATTCACCAAAGTCCCCAGCCACCCTGCAGGCCAGGATGCAGGGGCAGAAAGTGCCACAGAGGCCTGAAACAGAGACAAAACAAATGTCAAAACCCTGGCAAATGACGCAAGTCCCAGGAAAAAAATGAACAGCGAGCCTTACAAACTGAAACCATCTGCTAATCCCCAATCCCTGCATTGCAGATTGAATATCCACTGACAACTACACAAAGCAGTCAGAGTGTGAAGAATCCCTATGCGGTGTGGGAGCAGTGGGTGAATTTGAGCTCTACCCCCGTGCTTTTGGGGCAGGTGGTGTGGTCCAGTGACTATGGGGCATGTCATTGGTGGTAAGATCAGAGAGGTGGGGCCAGGGACTTCAATAGAGAGGGCAGTTAGTACTGACCCCTCCTTGGTTCTATTGAATTAGGGAGTTGTAGGTTTTTGGTTAAGGGGCCTTTGGTAGTTAGAGACTTAGGGCCTTATTTATGAGGCCCTGCGGCTCTTTTACACCGCCGGTGCCTCACTTTTTGTGACGCACCAGCGGCGTAAAAATGTGCCTTGTTGCACCATATTTACAAAGTGACGCATCTAGGTAGATGCAGCACTTTGTAAACCCCTGCGCCACATTATACATGCACCAGCTATAATGTATGCGGGGGGCGTTCTGACACAAGAAAGGGTCATAGAAGTGACGCAGTGAAATCTATAAGATTTCACTGCGCCACTTCTAGGATGCAAATGCGTCAATATCTTACGCCTGCCTCACAGCAAGCGTAAGACCGATGCAGGCTCTTTCACATGGGGCTTGCCGGAGTTGCGTCACTTTTGTGACACACTCCAGCAAACGTCACTTTATGCGCCATACAGATACGTCAGAAATACTGACCTATCTGTAACTCCTTGCGACATGATGCGTCATACTGTAAATATGACGCATCAATCATGTAGCAAGGAGGGCGCACTGAGAAGTCACGCATCGCTGCTTTCACGCAGCGATGCGACACTTCTCATAAATGAGGCCCTTACTGTTTCAGAGGGTCAATTGGACAACAAATTGTTTTTGCAGATGATGACACCGGCTCCAACAGTGTATACAGACAGTGACTGGCCCTTGATTTATATGCAATTTAGGCGGCGTCCCACCCAGAGAGGGCTGGTTGTGGTTGGACAAGGGCATGGAGGAGCTATGGGCCTGTTGGGAGTACAATAAATGTATCTCCTATTGGGAGTTCTGTGCAGTGGGGTAGGAAGGGGTGTGCGGTGGGCGTGGGCCGCCCCGGGTGTCATAACTGAGGGAGGGGAGTGACAAAATGGCAAACATATGTATTTTATAATAAAAAATTACACTTGCAACTGTAAGTATCTTATTTTTCCTCCTTTCTTTAATAATTTCGATGTGGGGGGGACAAGAAATTTTCCGCACCGGGTACCACCTGACCTTGCTATGCCACTGCTTCTGTGTGGACGTGATGCTTCAAATGCATTGGGACGCAGACAGTTGTGTAGTGCAGACCACAGACAAGGGTCTCTTGGGGATGCAGGGAAGTCAATAGGGCAGCTGGCCGCCTAGCAGTGACAGGAAGGGGCCGAAGAGGCCAGTGCACCTTAGGAAAAGGCTAGTGAGACAGTTAAGTTGGACAGTCTGCCTTAAAGGGCTTCAGTGTGTGGGGAGACTAGGGTGAGGGCACTGTTAATTCAAGGATGTATGTCATTACAATGCATGCTTTTTCCACGCATGCCTTTACAGCGCAGGTTTTACAACGCAAGTCGTTACAATGACTTGTGTTGGGGGTCGCTGGATAGCGAATCGTTTAATTTACTATTCCAACTCCAGTCCCCGTGGATAGTAGGGAAGGTTTTGGATAGTAAATTAAACTATTCCCTATCCTACAGCGCCCTCCAGCGCAAGTCGTTGTAACGACTTGCATTGTAATTCCTGCGTTGTCAATGTACTCCGTGGTAAAAGTTTCGTTGTAAAGGATGTTTCCCTTAATTAAAGGTTTTGAGTGTGGTTTCAAGCTGGGTAATGACGGCTGAAGGGAAAGGTGATGGGTGGAGAATCTGCGTTCGATGAAGGAGTGAAAATTGATGGAGCAGGTACAAGAAGGGAAGATGAAAGGTCCTTTTTTGAACTGGCCTTTCAATAATTTGATGTTTCACCTTTTGGGGTAGTGTCTAAGAAGGAGCAGGTGGAATTGAGGCGAGCAAACATTTATCTTGGGCAAAGGGGCAATGCATAAAAGACTACACTCCTGAGGACTGGAACAGGGTGCACCATCTAACTGTGGATACATCTATTGTATTGATAAACCAATTTGGATCAGGAGCACTAACAGCAATATGCGATAATGAGTCTCCATTCAGACTATTGCCAGTACTTCCCGCAGGATTTGAGTAGTCGGGAGTTCAATTTGGAGCTTGCACTTTTGTGGATAAGGCGTTGCCTATGGGATGCTCTATTGCTTGTGCCCTGTTTGAGGCTTTTAGCATCTTTGTGCAGAGCTTGTTTATTATTTGTTACAGGGATGCTCTGCAGGACCCATGATTTGGGCGATTTCTTTATTATTGGGCCCACATTGTCAGCTCAGCGTGCACATTTGTTTGACAGGTGTATGGCACTAATGCAGGATCTTGGGGTGCCTTGAGCCCCAGGTAAGATGGGAGTGCCAAGCGAGGTGATGACTTTCCTGGGGTACAGCTGGATTCTGCTGAAATGGAGGTGAGATGGCCTACAGACCAGGCTTTTCGGGTTGGCCTTTTTTTAAAGACAGGATGACAAGATTTTAGGGAAAGTTGGTTTGTTGAGACTCAGAAGGAGAGTCGCGGTGCAAAAGGGGGTGGTGGTGATGGACGGAGCATCTGAACCAATCAAACACTCACACCCAGTCAAAAGATCTGGGTTTGATCCATCACCGTTCTTTAGCCCACTCTGCCACCCCAGTTCAGACATGGCCATATGCAAATCAGTCTGACCCTGTGTTTGATTACAACGAGTGCGCCTTCCATTTTTCCATGAACATTTTGTCCAAAGTTGCACATTGGAACTACAGGTGTGGGAAGTGTGTCGCACCAATTTTGTAAATCCATTCTGGTACTTGTGTATTGGTTGTGCTAGACCTTGGTCGGTCGTTTTGTCTGTTTGCTTCTAACAAGTTAGACTATACGTGGTGATGTTTGGATACATGTACGTTTGGAGGGATGAGAGCTTTATTGTTTTACAGGGTCATTTTTAGGCTTCGTTAGGGGAGTGGGGGAGGAGTAGGTTTATTGGTGCCACCTTTTATGAGATAGTATTTCCTGGTAATCTGCAAGGAGGTGCTATTGCTTTAAGTTTAAATATGTCTTATCAAGCCGAAAAAACTAGTTTTGTGCAGATTGTTAGGACTGTGGCGAGGAAGACGGACAAGGAGGTGGCCAGACATGACTGATTGCAGCCCAGCTCTTTTGGCCATTTAAAGGCATTGCCTGACTTGTGACTGAGTCCATCCCAAATCACTGGACGTTCAGGTGCTTTATCCCGTCCACAAATGTCATGTGACTACAGTTTTGGGTACACTGGAAAAGGAATATAGGGCCATATGTAGGTGGCTAAATACCGGTCGGTAACGCCGAAATTCGGTAAATTTCAGCATTTCAGACAGGTATTTAGCCATTCCTAATGTAGGTAAGGAATCGGTAAATAAGGAATCGGTAAATACCGATTCCTTTATACCGATTCCTTATTGCTCTTGCATTTAAGGAATCGATAATACCAATTCCTTAAATGCAATGTAGGAAGCACATTAAAGAGTGCTTTTGAGCCTTGAGAAATCGGTAATTACCACCAACTTCAAGCTGGTGGTAATTGTAATTACCGATTTCCTTTAAAAAATCACTTTTTTGCTTTTTTAACAGTGCCATGTGGCACACATCCATGCTCTTAGGGCATGTATGTGCGCCACATGTGCACAGACGCACATTTCAAAGGTGCAAGAGGGTGTCCTTTGGACACCCTGGCACCTTTGAAATACCACCCGGTATTACCGATTCGGTAATACCGAATCGCTAATACTGAATGTCTTCACATTCATTCCTATGGGCCTCCAAGCCCATAGAAATGAATGGGGAGGTATTCCTTATTACCGAATCTCAATTCCCTATTCGGTAATAAGGAATATTAAGGATTCGGTATTTTTTACCGAATCTTTACCTACATAGAAAATATTGATTTCTTAATAGCGAATCTGTAAAATTCGCTTTTAAGAAATCGGTATTTCTGATTTACCTACATCTGGCCCATAGTGTGGAGATTGAAAGGTGCAGAATGTTCAGCACTGTTTTCATGAAGTTTCATGGTGTACAAAATATTTTTTTAAACTGTTCCTAATGCAAACTCTAATTTGAGTGAATTCCTTGGTAAACAAAGAGTTAGCAGAATGTTTCTTCTGTAAAAGTTAAATGCTAAAACAAGTGGGCGTATTTAGCAAACAATGCCATATAATAACATGTACTAAAACGGTTTATGGAGTTTTTAATCATATAGCTGTATGAATTTGTTTTTTTGCTTTTTTAAGTTTTACAAATATTTGGGACTTAAAAAAAAAGTTAAAATTGCTAACTAAGGTTTGACAAGGTTTAATTCCAGAGCATGATCAAAGCAAAATCTCATTTTTCTTCAGGGTGTAATTATTTAGCTAAAACAAACTTCAGTGATATATGCACACTTTTCTAATGCAAATTTGCCACAGTAAAAACATCTGCAACTTAACAAATTATTTCACATACATTCTGAAAATATTAGGCAAACAAAGTTTGATGGTTCGAAACATTACAGTGTATAGGTGGAGTGAAACCACTTGGTCACTCTAAAGTGAAAGGGACTTATCAAACAATCGGTCCTTTTAAGCACCACCTATGATGATCTTGTGATTGATGAAGAGTCCTTGGAGGCAGTTGTCACCATAATCCTAGGTTAAGCAGCAGATAGATTGTGAAGAACGGTCCCAGTGATTGTAAAAGAAGAGATCAGTCGTCGCCACTTACACACTTCCATGTCTGAGCAGCAGTCACAGAGGTCGGTGCCCCAGCTGGTTTGGCTGGAAACTGAGTAGCTGGTGACGGTGATCTGGGGCTGAGACATGATGGTCTCCTGGTACGTCATGATTCACCTGTTGGGAGAGAGGAGATGGTGAGTGATGGGAGAAGTGATTGGCATAGAAGGATTCCAGATGTCAGGGGAGGCGGCACCACTCAAGAGCTCAAGAGAGACACTCAGGAAAGGAGGCTCCACCCAAAGTCTCCCAAGAAACACTGAGGAGAGGAAGATCCACCCAAGGGATCCCAAGAGACACTGAGGCGAGAAAGCTCAAACAAAGGACTCCAGAAAGACTCCAAGGAGGGGAGGCTCCACTCAAGTGCCCACATGAGATACTCTGGAGATGAGGCTCCACCCGAGGGCCCCAGAGAGACACTCCGGAGAGGAGGCTCCACCCGAGGGCTCCTGAGAGACACTCGGGAGAGGAGGCTCCACCCGAGGGCCCCAGAGAGACACTCCGGAGAGGAGGCTCCGCCCGAGGGCTCCAGAAAGACACTCAGGAGAGGAGGCTCCACCCGAGGGCCCAGAGAGACACTCAGGAGAGGAGGCTCTACCCAAGGGCTCCAGAGAGACACTCAGGAGTGGAGGCTCCGCCCGAGGGCTCCAGAAAGACACTCGGGAGAAGAGGCTCCACCCAAGGGCTCCAGAGAGACACTCAGGAGAGGAGGCTCCACCCAAGGGCTCCAGAGAGACACTCAAGAGTGGAGGCTTTACTCAAGGACTTCAGAGAGACACTCAGGAGTCGAGGCTCCGCCCGAGGGCTCCAGAAAGACACTCAGGAGTGGAGGCTCCACCCAAGGGCTCCAGAGAGACACTCAGGAGAGGAGGCTCCACCCAAGGGCTCCAGAGAGACACTCAGGAGTGGAGGCTTTACTCAAGGGCTCCAGGGAGACACTCAGGAGTGGAGGCTCCACCCGAGGGCTCCTGAGAGACACTCAGAAGTGGAGGCTCCACCCAAGAGCTTCAGAGAGACACTCAGGAGTGGAGGCTGCACCTAAGAGCTTCAGAGAGACACTCAGGAGTGGAGGCTCCACCCAAGAGCTTCAGAGAGACACTCAGGAGTGGAGGCGCCACCCAAGGGCTCCAGAGAGACACTCAGGAGTGGAGGCTCCAACCAAGGGCTCCAGAGAGACACTCAGGAGTGGAGGCTCCACCCAAGAGCTTCAGAGAGACACTCAGGAGTGGAGGCTCCACCCAAGAGCTTCAGAGAGACACTCAGGAGTGGAGGCTCCACCTAAGAGCTTCAGAGAGACACTCAGGAGTGGAGGCTCCACCCAAGGAATCCAGAGAGACACTCAGGAGAGGAGGCTCCACCCGAGGGTTCCAGAGAGACACTCAGGAGTGGAGGCTCCCCCCAAGGGCTTCAGAGAGACACTCAGGAGAGGAGGCTCCACCCAAGGGCTTCAGAGAGACACTCGGGAGAGGAGGCTCCACCCGAGGGCTTCAGAGAGACACTCAGGAGTGGAGGCTCCACCCAAGGGCTCCAGAGAGACACTCAGGAGAGGAGGCTCCACCCAAGGGCTCCAGAGAGACACTCAGGAGAGGAGGCTCCACCCAAGGGCTCCAGGGAGACACCCAGGAGTGGAGGCTCCACCCAAGGGCTCCTGAGAGACACTCAGGAGAGGAGGCTTTACTCAAGAACTTCAGAAAGACACTCAGGAGTGGAGGCTCCACCCAAGGGCTCCAGAGAGACACTCAGGAGAGGAGGCTCCATCCGAGGGTTCCAGAGAGACACTCAGGAGTGGAGGCTCCACCCAAGGGCTTCAGAGAGACACTCAGGAGTGGAGGCTCCACCCGAGGGCCCAGAGAGACACTCAGGAGAGGAGGCTCCACCCAAGGGCTCCTGAGAGACACTCAGGAGTGGAGGCTTTACTCAAGGGCTCCAGAGAGACACTCAGGAGTGGAGGCTCCACCCAAGGGCTCCAGAGAGACACTCAGGAGTGGAGGCTCCACCCGAGGGCTCCAGAGAGACACTCAGGAGAGGAGGCTCCACCCAAGAGCTCCAGAGAGACACCCAGGAGTGGAGGCTCCACCCAAGAGCTCCAGAGCGACACTCAGGAGTGGAGGCGCCACCCAAGGGCTCCAGAGAGACACCCAGGAGTGGAGGCTCCACCCAAGAGCTCCAGAGCGACACTCAGGAGTGGAGGCGCCACCCAAGGGCTCCAGAGAGACACTCAGGAGTGGAGGCGCCACCCAAGGGCTCCAGAGAGACACTCAGGAGTGGAGGCTCCAACCAAGGGCTCCAGAGAGACACTCAGGAGAGGAGGCTCCACCCAAGGGCTCCAGAGAGACACTCAGGAGAGGAGGCTCCACCCAAGGGCTCCAGAGAGACACTCAGGAGTGGAGGCTCCATCCAAGGGCTCCAGAGAGACACTCAGGAGTGGAGGCTCCAACCAAGGGCTCCTGAGAGACACTCAGGAGAGGAGGCTCCACCCGAGGGCTCCTGAGAGACACTCAGGAGTGGAGGCCCCACCCAAGAGCTTCAGAGAGACACTCAGGAGTGGAGGCTCCACCCGAGGGTTCCAGAGAGACACTCAGGAGTGGAGGCTCCACCCAAGGGCTCCAGGGAGACACTCAGGAGTGGAGGCTCCATCCAAGGGCTCCTGAGAGACACTCCGGAGAGGAGGCTCCACCCGAGGGCTCCTGAGAGACACTCAGGAGTGGAGGCTCCATCCAAGGGCTCCTGAGAGACACTCAGGAGAGGAGGCTCCACCCGAGGGTTCCAGAGAGACACTCAGGAGTGGAGGCTCCACCCAAGGGCTCCAGAGAGACACTCAGGAGAGGAGGCTCCACCCGAGGGTTCCAGAGAGACACTCAGGAGTGGAGGCTCCACCCAAGGGCTTCAGAGAGACACTCGAGAGAGGAGGCGCCACCCAAGGGCTCCAGGGAGACACTCAGGAGTGGAGTCTGCACCCAAGGGCTCCAGGGAGACACTCAGGAGTGGAGGCTCCACCCAAGGGCTCCAGAGAGACACTCAGGAGTGGAGGCTCCACCCAAGGGCTCCAGGGAGACACTCAGGAGTGGAGGCTCCACCCAAGGGCTTCAGAGAGACACTCAGGAGAGGAGGCTTTACTCAAGAACTTCAGAAAGACACTCAGGAGTGGAGGCTCCACCCAAGGGCTCCAGAGGGACACTCAGGAGTGGAGGCTCCACCCAAGAGCTCCAGAGGGACACTCAGGTGTGGAGGCTCCACTCAAGGGCTCCAGAGAGACACTCAGGAGTGGAGGCTCCACCTAAGAGCTCTAGAGAGACACTCAGGAGTGAAGGTGCCACCCAAGAGCTCCAGAGAGACACCCAGGAGTGGAGGCTCCACCCAAGAGCTCCAGAGCGACACTCAGGAGTGGAGGCGCCACCCAAGGGCTCCAGAGAGACACCCAGGAGTGGAGCCTCCACCCAAGAGCTCCAGAGCGACACTCAGGAGTGGAGGCGCCACCCAAGGGCTCCAGAGAGACACTCCGGAGAGGAGGCTCCGCCCGAGGGCTCCAGAGAGACACTTAGGAGTGGAGGCGCCACCCAAGGGCTCCAGAGAGATACTCAGGAGTGGAGGCTCCACCCAAGAGCTCCAGAGCGACACTCAGGAGTGGAGGCTCCACCCAAGAGCTTCAGAGAGACACTCAGGAGTGGAGGCTCCACCCGAGGGCTCCTGAGAGACACTCAGGAGAGGAGGCACCACCCAAAGGCTCCAGGGAGACACTCAGGAAAGGAGGCGCCACCCAAGAGCTTCAGAGAGGCACTCCGGAGAGGAGGATCCACCCACGGGCTCCAGAGAGACACTCATGAGTGGAGGCTCCACCCAAGGGCTCCAGAGAGACACTCAGGAGTGGAGGCTCCACCCGAGGGCCCAGAGAGACACTCAGGAGAGGAGGCTCCACCCAAGGGCTCCAGAGAGACACTCAGAAGTGGAGGCTTTACTCAAGGACTCCAGAGAGACACTCAGGAGAGGAGGCACCACCCAAGGGCTCCAGAGAGACACTCAGGAGTGGAGGCTCCACTCAAGAGCTCCAGAGAGACACTCATGAGTGGAGGCTCCACCCAAGGGCTTCAGAGAGACACTCAGGAGTGGAGGCTCCACTCAAGAGCTCCAGAGAGACACTCATGAGTGGAGGCTCCACCCAAGGGCTTCAGAGAAACACTCAGGAGTGGAGGCTCCACCCGAGGGCTCCAGAGAGACACTCAGGAGTGGAGGCTTTACTCAAGGGCTCCAGAGAGACACTCAGGAGTGAAGGCTCCACCCAAGGGCTCCAGAGAGACACTCAGGAGAGGAGGCGCCACCCAAGAGCTCCAGAGCGACACTCATGAGTGGAGGCTCCACCCAAGGGCTTCAGAGAGACACTCAGGAGTGGAGGCTCCACTCAAGAGCTCCAGAGAGACACTCATGAGTGGAGGCTCCACCCAAGGGCTTCAGAGAAACACTCAGGAGTGGAGGCTCCACCCGAGGGCTCCAGAGAGACACTCAGGAGTGGAGGCTTTACTCAAGAGCTCCAGGGACACACTCAGGAGTGGAGGCGCCACCCAAGGGCTCCAGAGAGACGCTCGGGAGTGGCGGCTCCACCCAAGAGCTCCAGAGCGACACTCAGGAGTGGAGGCTCCACCCAAGGGCTCCAGAGAGACACTCTGGAGTGGAGGCTCCACCCAAGAGCTCCAGAGCGACACTCAGGAGTGGAGGCTCCACCCAAGAGCTCCAGGGACACACTCAAGAGTGGAGGCTCCACCCAAGAGCTCCAGAGCGACACTCAGGAGTGGAGGCTCCACCCAAGAGCTCCAGAGAGACACTCTGGAGTGGAGGCTCCACCCAAGGGCTCCAGAGAGACACTCAGGAGTGGAGTCCGCACCCACGGGCTCCAGAGAGACACTCAGGAGTGGAGGCTCCACCCAAGGGCTCCAGAGAGACACTCAGGAGTGGAGGCTCCACTCAAGAGCTCCAGGTAGACACTCAGGGGTGGAGGCTCCACCCAAGAGCTCCAGAGCGACACTCAGGAGTGGAGGCTCCACCCAAGGGCTCCAGAGGGACACTCAGGAGTGGAGGCTCCACCGAAGGGCTCCAGAGAGACACTCAGGAGTGGAGTCTGCACCCACGGGCTCCAGAGAGACACTCAGGAGTGGAGGCTCCACCCAAGGGCTCCAGAGAGACACTCAGGAGTGGAGGCTCCACTCAAGAGCTCCAGGTAGACACTCAGGGGTGGAGGCTCCACCCAAGAGCTCCAGAGCGACACTCAGGAGTGGAGGCTCCACCCAAGGGCTCCAGGGACACACTCAAGAGTGGAGGCTCCACCCAAGAGCTCCAGAGCGACACTCAGAAGTGGAGGCTCCACCCAAGGGCTCCAGAGAGACACTCTGGAGTGGAGGCTCCACCCAAGAGCTCCAGAGCGACACTCAGGAGTGGAGGCTCCACCCAAGAGCTCCAGGGACACACTCAAGAGTGGAGGCTCCACCCAAGAGCTCCAGAGCGACACTCAGGAGTGGAGGCTCCACCCAAGGGCTCCAGGGACACACTCAAGAGTGGAGGCTCCAACCAAGAGCTCCAGAGCGACACTCAGGAGTGGAGGCTCCACCCAAGGGCTCCAGGGACACACTCAAGAGTGGAGGCTCCACCCAAGAGCTCCAGAGCGACACTCAGGAGTGGAGGCTCCACCCAAGGGCTCCAGGGACACACTCAAGAGTGGAGGCTCCACCCAAGAGCTCCAGAGCGACACTCAGGAGTGGAGGCTCCACCCAAGAGCTCCAGAGAGACACTCTGGAGTGGAGGCTCCACCCAAGAGCTCCAGAGGGACACTCAGGAGAGGAGGCTCTACCCAAGGGCTCAAGATCAAGAGAGACACCCAGGAGTGGAGGCTTTACTCAAGGGTTCCAGAGAGACACTCGGAAGAAAACCCTCAATTCAACGTGCATGTGTACTTGTTTGTTTCTGGTAAAATGCTCACATTATATTTACAGGATGTATACACCATTAAATAGAACCCTTTACAGAGAAACGTTTTTGCAGTGAGAGTGTTAGAGAGCAATTCAACAAAGGACTTTTGACAAACACTAAAACCAATTTTAAACAGTTTTTGATGCAAAAATTGTCTTTTTTCGTGAAAAATGTATTTCACTCACTTTCCCCAAAGTGCACCTTAACCCTCTCAATAACACTGTTCTTTCATCTAAACCAAACTGTATACTGAAACACCCCCCTGAGCCTGATCCCTACCCAGACCCCAGTCTAAACTAGTATCATGCACTGACAGTGAAACTAACTATAACTACATCTCTTGCGCTCTTCAACCTGTCCCTCTGTAGCACCTTTAACCTCTTCACTGTGATCTTTGTTTTCTGTAACTAATCTCGCATTAAATACCTTTTGTAATGCTTCTTATCTGGGATAATGTTACCTTAAAACATATTTTCTTTGTAATGTCCATTCTCTGTAAATTATTTTCTTTGTAGCATTGTTTCTCTATATTAGTTTATCTAATTCATTTTCTGTGTAACATTATTCATCTGTAAAAACCTTTCTTTGTGGCAGTTTTTCTTTCAAAGTCTTGCACTATAATATATCCTTATAGCCTGCCGTAGCGGGCTATACAGGCTATTAAAGGCCTGCTCCTGCGTTAAAGGCCCGAGCCGAAGGCGACGGACTTTAAAAAGGAAACGTGACTTTAATAGCCTGTATTGCCATGCTACAAAGGTCTATTAGAACATTCTTCCACTAGAGGGCAGAATGTTCTAACAAATAAAATAAAGGCCTCTCGAAGCTCGAGGGGATTGAAATCCCCTTGATCTCTGATAGGCCTTTGTAAAACATTGGAATGTTGCTCTGCGGGCTTTTACCGGCCATAGAAGCCGGGAGCACTCCATTGTTTTCAATGGAGCTCCCAACATTCCAATGTTCTAATAGTGTATCTTTGTGGTAGTTTCTCGGCAGTGGTAATACAAATAGAGCGATTTAAAGTTGGATTTTTCGTATATTATTGTGGCCAATATTTACAGTGTTATCTTGTTATATATTGATTTGTATAGCTCACTAATCGCCGAAGGGGGGTATGTGCCACTTTATCTGTGTAGGTTCCATGACCTTCAGTGCTGTCCCTACAATGGGGAGAGCTACTTTAGAGGTGAAATCTCCGGCAGAAACAAAACCACCAGTGCATTTTAGCGAGGCAGTAATTTTGAATATTGGAAAGGTGTTTCCAAAGAGGGTCATGTTGCCAGCGTCACCGTAGCCCGTCTACCTTGGACCCCAGCATTTTAAGGAGACGAGACTCAGGGCCTCATTTAGATCCAGGTGGACAGGCTACTCCATCCTAACGGTGACGGATGCCCTGTCTGCCGGAATATAAATCCCATTGTTGGACCTGGGCCTCTTGGCAGGGTCATCCCTAAACTTTTTGCCTTCCTCCAATACTCTCTCTGACCTGTTTTTGTTGGTTTAATGACTCTGGGCACTTTACCACTGCTGACCAGTGCTAAAGTGCATATGCTCTCCCTGTTGAAAAGTGTACATGTGATTGATGTCCATGATTGGTTCATTGGATTTACTGTTAGTCCCCAGTAAAGTGCACCAGGAGTGCCAGGGCTTGTGAATGCCAATACTGCTAGTGGGCCTGCAGCGCTGGTTGCGCCACCCACAGAAGCAGCCTTAAAATGTGTCTAGGGTCTGCCATTGCAGAACCTGCGTTCAGTCTGGTACTGTCATGCTGGCTGGGCCAGTACACCTACTTGCCAGCCCCTAAACCTTCCCTTAACTTCATATTAGTCACCCCTATGGTAGGCCTGAGGGCAGGGTGCATTGTAAGTGTAAGGTAGGACATGCCCTGATGTGTGTGGCATGTTCTAATAGTGAATTACTGCCAAATTCGTTTTTCACTATTGCAAGGCTACCAGTTCCCTTTAGGCCAGATGGGCTGCTGGAATTATTACACTCTATAATCCCAGCAGGCTCAGGGAACATGGTAGAAATTAATGTTTAGTATGCCTGAACTCAGAATAATAAAATACTTCTTTTAGTAAAGTTTATTTTATTATACTGGGTTTGCAAATGCTACTTTTAGAAAGTTATACAAAAGGGGGTGGTGATGGACGGAGTATCAGAACCAATCAAACACTCACACCCAGTCAAAAGATCTGGGTTTGATCCATCACCGTTCTTTAGCCCACTCTGCCACCCCAGTTCAGACATGGCTATATGCAAATCAGTCTGACCCTGTGCCTCGTGGGAACAGTCCAGCCCGAACTGCCAAGCCATGCCTTCCCTGGACCGGAAACAAGCTTCCGAGGACCGGTTTCTGGCATTCCAGCCGTCTTCAGCCCGGCTTGCTTGAATCCAGTGGCAAAGTGAGCAAGGGACTCACGTCTGAGCATACCCTGCCACACTTATGGCGGCCAAAGCGATACAAAAGGGGGTGGTGATGGACGGAGTATCAGAACCAATCAAACACTCACACCCAGTCAAAAGATCTGGGTTTGATCCATCACCGTTCTTTAGCCCACTCTGCCACCCCAGTTCAGACATGGCTATATGCAAATCAGTCTGACCCTGTGCCTCGTGGGAACAGTCCAGCCCGAACTGCCAAGCCATGCCTTCCCTGGACCGGAAACAAGCTTCCGAGGACCGGTTTCTGGCATTCCAGCCGTCTTCAGCCCGGCTTGCTTGAATCCAGTGGCAAAGTGAGCAAGGGACTCACGTCTGAGCATACCCTGCCACACTTATGGCGGCCAAAGCGATACAAAAGGGGGTGGTGATGGACGGAGTATCAGAACCAATCAAACACTCACACCCAGTCAAAAGATCTGGGTTTGATCCATCACCGTTCTTTAGCCCACTCTGCCACCCCAGTTCAGACATGGCTATATGCAAATCAGTCTGACCCTGTGCCTCGTGGGAACAGTCCAGCCCGAACTGCCAAGCCATGCCTTCCCTGGACCGGAAACAAGCTTCCGAGGACCGGTTTCTGGCATTCCAGCCGTCTTCAGCCCGGCTTGCTTGAATCCAGTGGCAAAGTGAGCAAGGGACTCACGTCTGAGCATACCCTGCCACACTTATGGCGGCCAAAGCGATACAAAAGGGGGTGGTGATGGAAAGTTAGCATTTGCTGGCCTAACCATTTCAGCCCACCTCTGCTTGGATGTGGATCTGACTGTCTGGTGTGTGTGAGTGACAGGGCTGGGAGTTGACAGGTAGTGAATAGCATGATGACACCTTAGTGGGTGGTGGGAGTTTCCCCTGAATGTTGCATCAGGCTGTGCTCTGCCTCCACAATGCTGGCTCCGCCCTCCTGGGGAGCGACTGATGACTCAGCCTGCACCTGGCCCAGGAAGGACCGAAGCTTGTCAACAAAGTGCTCAGGCTGCCCCTGTCCTCACAACGCCGGCTCCGCCCCCCTGGGGAGCGGCTGATGTGCCTGCCCTCACACTGCATGCAGAAGCCAGAAGTACCCACAACAAGTGCTCAGAGACTGGAGCAGTTATGCAGTTATGCAGAGGCCCCCCTGGCCTGCTAGAACAAAAGAAACTGGGTATAAAAGTAGGAGCCCTGCTCCTTGTAAATTAGATCCTGTTTGTGCTACAGAAGAAACTCTGCCCGAAGAGAAGGACCTGGAAGAAGACTACAAGGAGGAGTGCTGTCTCTGGCCTGTGTCTGGTGCCTTGCTGCAGAAGGAGAGGAAAGAAAAGACTACAAGAGACTTTTGCTTTATTGAACTTTGTGCCAAACTCTGCTGAAAGATCTCTAAGGGCTTGCCTGTGATCTTGCCCCCTGACCAGCGCCCCAGGAACAGTGGGCGCTATCCCCCTGAAGAAAGCTACTGTGTGTGCTGCTTATCGCTGCAGCGCTGACTGAGGAGTCTGGGAGCGTTGTGCATCCCTGCCACGCTCCCCGTGATCCAGGGCATCGATATCCCCCCAAGCACCGTGACAGGGGCCCAAAGCGACAGCAAGAGCAACGTGAGGCCCAGCCGCCGCTGGCCCAAGCACCGTGACTGCCTCTGCCTGGGAGCCCTGAGAGCAACGTGAAGGAGGACCCGTCCGGTCCAAGCGCCCAAGTTGACCGCGCCTCGCGCCGTCAACCCCTCTGCAAAGACAGACTGCCGCCCTGTGATAACCCCCCTCTGGTCGGCATCCTGCCCGACAGCTCAGCTGCGAGCGCACAGCTGCAACCGGCACTTTGGCTGGGTACGTCCCGCACTTGGGGACCGTACTGCCTCTTGCCGCCACCGCACAGCCGCCGCCTTCAGGGTCGGAGCGAACCCCAACAGAAGGACCCTGCCGCCACCAAGCATCGCGCCCCGGGTGACCCATGACCTGCCCAGCTGAGAGCCGCAGCTCGCCGTGACCCCAGAGAAGCAACGCGACGTGGGACAGGCCCCCCCCTTCCAGCCGTCCGCTCCACAAGATTTCAAAGGTACTGTGTCTTTGCCCTTCGCGGTGCGAGCGTCCTGCAACTTGAGCTCGCACCGCGCTGTGAGACCTCGGGCGCCCCGGGAGCCTCGCAGCTGCTGTCTGCTTCACAGCGCGAGCCGCCCCTGAGACAGAGGCTCGCTCTGCTCCTGGCCCCCGAGGCCCCGCCTGACGCTCCCTGTGGCCCGCGGCCCCCTCTCCTCGAGTCGAGCCCCGTAGGGTGACTCATTTCCAGAGCGGACCCGGCCGTGCCTTTCACGGCTCACGCGGGAAGCGTGAGCTTTGGGAGGCCGGGCCCGATTTTCTCCGAGAAAGCGAGCGGAGACAGCGGGAAGCGCATTGAGGCGCCATAAGACATTGCACCTTTCCAAACCTGGGCAGAAGGCCCAAAAGATTGCCTTTACCAAAGAACTGTGACACTAGTAAGAGTAACTGGAACCTTGCAATTTCAAAGTAACCAAGACTGTATTTACAAGCCTGCGTGAAGAAATTTATATAAAGAGAATATATTTTTACAAATACAGTTTGGTGTCATTGCGTGGTGGGTTGGTGGTGATGGTATAATATTGCAAATGTTTAACCCTATGTGCCCCAGAGATTAGCCTAGACTGCTTGCGCCACACTACCTAGAGGGTAAGCAGAGGTTGTTCTTGAAGGTAACCCTTAGCCCTGACGAGGAAGAGAGAGTCCCTGCTTGTCGCCAGTGCTGCACTGCGCCAACCAGAGACTCCCCCTTCCTACACCCATTATACCCTATTGGATTTATATTTTGGTGGATGGGATATCTGTGACCGTTGTAACGGAGTAGCCACACTTTCTAGAGTGAGTTGTGAGGACGAAAGCTCTGCCTGGCTGTGGAAGGACAGTCTTCTAGATGTGAATGCTTCTTCACCACCATGTGAGGTGGCATCAAATCCAGACCTTGGTGGAATCACTGGCGTAATGAAAAGTGAGGGGTCCTCCTTGCACGGTACTTAGGGGGAACGCTTCCGGGCTCAATCAGGAGCTCTCCCGGCCAGAGTTTAGTGCCGAGGGGGCCACTTGGAGCTAGGGGACCCCCCACACCGCGTGGGCTGCAGGGGCCTGTGTTACGCCCCTGGGTGGAACAGGTGGTGCATGTGGAAGAACCTACACTAGACGAATGTCTGACATCCAGGGAACTCTAAGGGCCATAGGTATCTTGTGTTTTACCAGTCTCAAACAGCTCGATTTTCTTTAAGGAAAAAGGGTTGCATTTTAAAAAAACACTGCTTTATTTAAAAGCAATCACTGACGTGGTGGTCGGCTGACCCCAGCAGGACAACATCTCCGTAGTTTCTAATAGGCTGCAAATTGCGACCTACCCCATTATTATTCATGAGGTAGGTCGATTTGCAACCCACTAAGAATCGCTAAATGAAATTCTTGGAGTGTCATACTTTAGGAATAACGATTTCCTAATTGCGATTTACAGAGAATCGCAATTAGGTGATCAATATTCCCAATATTGATACATCTGGCCCCAAATGGGCATTTGTCGTTAACTTGGTAGAGATTGTAAAATCCACTCTATGCCATAAATCAAAACGTTAAACTAAAGAAGGCCATAAAGCCAGAGGTGGGTGTTTGTTCTTGTGTCTGTTTATGTTTAAAAACAATCACACTTCAAGGTTATTATGTTGCACAGACTTGCATTTGTAAATGTTTCTGTAAGATATATTTATGAGTGCAACAACAGATTACATAGTCATTAGCTAATTATTTTGTTTTGGTTTATCAATAGGTGCTGCTGCTCCGTTGACGTGTACTCATATAATGCACCTCTGAAGTATGAAGGGCTGAGGCAGCCCTGCCAGACTTCTAACTTATGCCCTACATGACACACACAGAGCGCTGTGCCGGGCCCTCAGTTAACCTGGGCACAACACCAGCCTTCTATTTACATGTTGGAAGCTAAGGGGGGCACATTTATCAAAGCAGTCATGCAGGGCAGCAAGCCACCTTGCTGCGTTTTGCTGCGTGATAGGGAAAGTGTAGGAATGCGCTGTATTTAACATAATATGGCACATGCCTGTCTTTGCCCAGCGCTGGCGCACAATGTGTTGCTTGGCACCAAAGCTGGCCCTTTGCACCATGGTGCAGGGGGGCCTGCTTTCTAAACAGGATTGTTTTTGAGCAGGAAGGCGCACCTTCCTGCCCAAAAACAGTCCCCTGAGGTTTTTTCCTCTTACTTTGTGTGCTGCAGAATCTGCTGCAAAAAGAACAATTGATGGACAGAATGCAGAACAATGTCATACATTCACCCCAGTACAGAGATCTGAGCCTAAATCCATCGTTTTTTTGCACTCCACACCACCCTGGGTTAGACACTGGCTATATGCAAATCAGCTCTGACCCTGTGCCTCATGGGAACAGTCCAGTCCGAACTACCAAGCCATGTCTTTCCCAGACCGGAATCAAGCATCCAAGGACCGGTTTCTGGCTATCAGCCTTCATCAGCCTGGATAGCTTGACTCCAGTGGTGTGGAGAGCCTGGGACTCACGTCTGAGCATACCCAGCCCACTCGGGGTGAAAATTGCAAAAAACACAGTTGATGGACAGAATGTAGAACAATGTCATACATTCACCCCAGTACAAGAATCTGGGCCTAAATCCATCGTTTTTTTGCACTCCACACCACCCTGGGTTAGACACTGGCTATATGCAAATCAGCTCTGACCCTGTGCCTCATGGGAACAGTCCAGTCCGAACTACCAAGCCATGTCTTTCCCAGACCGGAATCAAGCATCCAAGGACCGGTTTCTGGCTATCAGCCTTTATCAGCCTGGATAGCTTGACTCCAGTGGTGTGGAGAGCCTGGGACTCACGTCTGAGCATACCCAGCCCACTCGGGGTGAAAATTGCAAAAAACACAGTTGATGGACAGAATGTAGAACAATGTCATACATTCACCCCAGTACAAGGATCTGGGCCTAAATCCATCGTTTTTTTGCACTCCACACCACCCTGGGTCAGACACTGGCTATATGCAAATCAGCTCTGACCCTGTGCCTCATGGGAACAGTCCAGTCCGAACTACCAAGCCATGTCTTTCCCAGACCGGAATCAAGCATCCAAGGACCGGTTTCTGGCTATCAGCCTTCATCAGCCTGGATAGCTTGACTCCACTCACGTCTGAGCATACCCGTCCCACTCTGCTACAGCATACATAGAAAGAGGGAAAAACGAGGAGAAATAAAGATGTTTCTCCTCTTACATCTCTCCTGTAGATCTGGGAATGCGCCAAACTCCATGGGCATTGCATGGAACACCCAAGTATTACCCCTGGAGCACCTCCCGGGGGCAGAGTAATGTATGATAGTGATTTGCGCTGCGTTGCGTTACTCTGGATTTATAAAGCCGCTCCGGGCCTTGAAAGGTGGCCTTGCGTGGCTTGATAAATCGCACTTAGAAGTTGGGTTGCATAAGTGCCTCGAATCGATACGAGGGCCAAGGGCAACACAACGCATTGAGAAAGAAGGCCCTCATTTTTTACGCAACATGCGTTTAGGTATCGGTACTACCTTATTAACCGTAATACAAGCGCCCTCCTGCACTGCACGCTGGAGCCATTGTTCTTTTTAGGATAGAATGAGAGCACCCTTACTGCACCTGGATAAAATGGCACCATCTGTAAACGTGGAACTGGAGTCGAACTGTTTAGAGGAGGACTCGAGCAAAACCCAGTGATGAATTATTAGAAATAAATTCATAAATAAGCTTTGAGGTCCAGAGTTTTTCTGTGGCACCCGCAGGTGTCTCTGGCAGATGCTGCGTCACCTGCATGTAGCCAGGTTCTGAACTGGGATGGTGCAGTGAGCTAAAAAACGGTGATGGATCAAGCCCTGATCTGTTGACTGGGTAGGAGTGTTCTGATTAACTCAGATACTCTGTCCATCACCACCCCCTTTTTGAAATTATTTTGGCCACCATAAGTGTGGAAGGGTATGCTCAGATGTCAGTCCCTTGCTCACTGCACCATCAGGATTCAAGCAAGCCGGGCCGAAGACGGCTGTAATGCCAGAAACCGGTCCCCGGAAGCTTGTTTCCTTTCCAGTGAAGAATTGGCTTGGTAGTTTGGTCTGCCCTGTTCCCATGATGCACTGGGCCAGGGACAGACCAATTTGCATATAGCCAGGTTCTGAACTGGGATGGTGCAGTGAGCTAAAAAACGGTGATGGATCAAGCCCTGATCTTTTGACTGGGTAGGAGTGTTCCGATTAACTCAGATACTCTGTCCATCACCACCCCCTTTTTAAAATTATTTTGGCTGCGTCACCCAACACCTCTTTGCTTAGTATTGATTCGATTCCACCCCATGCCTCTGTCTCCCACCATCCAACACCTTTTCTTTATGTCACTCCGGTAGGTTCTTTTAACTCCCTGTGTCCTCTCTTTGGCACGGATCCGTTTTCTCTCCCTTCCTGCCTTCACTGGATCTTTCTCTTTCTCTTACCCCTTCACCCTCTGTGTCTCTTCCCTCCTTCATGCTCTTGTTCTCTTCCCGCCCACCCTCTCGCTTACACTTCCCTTCTTCCCTCTTTCTCTTCACCTTCCTTTTTCTCTTCCCTACTTCCCTCTCTATTTCTCCTCTCTCCGCCCCTCTCTCTCTCTTCCCTCCTCCCCCCCTCTTTCTTTCTCTTCCTGTCAGATCAGGGAGGCGCGCCCAGCGTTACCCTTGGAGTGGTAAAGGGCTATAGCCCCTGCCAAGAGTGGCACAAGCGAGGTGAAAGCAGCAGACCCGTTTTGTGTTTTAATGGAATCTGTTGTGCCTTACTTGTGTCACAGAAGTAGTGCCTACCGGCCTACTCATGTAAAGGTTTGCAGCTGTTTACGTAACTCTCCCTTGGCCTACATGATGTCTGTATGTACTGCCATGCAGCATGTGATGCTTACACGTGTGCTCTGTGATGCATGTGTGCCTGTGGATGGTACATGACATGGAGGCCTGTGGGTTCCATTTTAGAAGCCCAAGGCTTGATGACTCCAACACCACTCCCTTCCACTCCCCAGACAGGAGATGTGAATTCAGTGCTTAATTTGAGCTGGTGGCTTCCGGTGCTCGGCACCGGCACTTCATTGACAGCACCAGCACTTATGACAGCTGCCACATGGGGGCGCTCCTTGTGTAATTTAGAGTTGAGCAGAACAATGGTTGTTTATTTTTTTAATATACATTCAAAACAACTAATACCTCCCTCTCACTTTCTCTAGGGTGACCAGATCTTGAGAACAAAAAACTGAGACATTTTGCAAAAATAGAAGAAGGACTACAATTTCACATCAACGATGCTGCGCAGAATAACAACTTTTATCAACATAGGAACACAGAAGAAGAACTGAGAAAATAAATACCATGTTATTTCTAAAACCAGCATCATACCTGTTAATTAACCCGTTAAGTGCTGCCGTTGGACGTCACGAGCACTACCTTCGTAGTGTTGCACACGTGCAATGGCCGACGCATCCCCGCCCGTTTTGCGGAAGTGCCGCATTGCCGCGAAATCGCGGCCACGGCAAAAGGGTAAAATTGCTTACTTATTACAGCTGATAACTAGTACAACTTTAGAACACACAATAAATACTGCTCACTGGTTTCAGTCGACCCCCTCTAAAAACCAGGACATGAACCAAAATTTCCGAAATCTGCCAGGACAGCTGGTGAAAACCAGGGACTGTCCGGGCAAATCCAGGACGCCTGGTCACCCTAACTTTCGCGTCCCTCCCTTCTTTTTCTATCACTTTTCCCATCTTCTGCCTCTTTCCCTTTCCTCCTTCCCGCTCCCTTTTTTCTCTGGGTCAAAGTCTTATGTTAAAAAATAAGTCCTGCCCCCCAACAAGGTGTCCCTGCCCACCACGGGCAAACACCGGTTCAAATTAACCACTGGCTCCTCGGCCAGGGCTTGTTGAGAGCGAAGGGGCGGGGCAATTCACGTCAATCCGTCTTGACAGTCACCGAAACTGGGCCTCATTCCAGCACAACCATTTCTATAGCTGGGTAGGTCAGGGGTGAGTCCCAGCCCTGAGATTAAACATGGAAGGAGAAGGATGTGGGTCCGCTCAGCCTCCAGCCCTATCTGCTGTGTGTGAGAGGGTAGGAGGAGGGGCGAGGGAGGAGTGGGGCAAGGGTGGGGCATGTGGGCCGTAGAAAGGCACACGTTCCAAGCAGCAGAGGTGTAAATGGTTACAGCGCAGACCATGAAAGTAAGAGCTTCTAGGCATTGTGGATATAGCAATAGCGCCTCTACCTGTGTGTGTGTACATTGTTCTTACATACCTGGTTACTTCTGTTCATGATTGTAGCTTATGTGTGTGTGTTTGTATGTATATATATATTCACAGAAAAAAACAATGGTTTCAGGCACGTTAGAGTTAGGAATTAGCATTTAAAAAACCTTAGAAATTCACTGAAAAAACCATAGATTTCAGGGGCGTTATAGTTAGAAATTAGCATTTAAAAACCTTAGAAATTCACTGAAAAAACCATAGGTTTCAGGGGCGTTATAGTTAGTTGGACATTTCACTCGTACAAAACCATTGAAGTTCCACCGTTATAGTTAGTTCAGCTAACTATAACTCGCGCGGCTGCAATGCACTGCTGATGACGTCACATATTACATCACTCATGACATGGTCAGTGACATCACTCATGACATCTTGTCAAGCCTGTAGTTCTACAGCTGTTTATGTAACTCTCCCTTGGCCTACTTGATGTATGTATGCACTGCCATTCAGCATGTGATGCTTACACGTGTGCTCTGTGATGTATGTGTTCCTGTGGATGGTACATGACATGGAGGCCTGCTGGTTCCATTTTAGAAACCCACGGCCTGCAAAGGCTAGTTTGAGTTGATGACTCCAACACCGCTCCCTTCCACTCCCCTGACAGGAGATGGGGATTCAGTGCTTAATTTGAGCGGGTGGCTTCCAGTGCTCGGCACCGGCACTTCATTGACAGCACCAGCACTTATGACAGCTGCCACATGGGGGCGCTCCTTGTGCAATTTAGAGTTGAGCAGAACAACAGTTGTTTTTTAATTTAATATACATTTGAAACAACTAATACCTGCTCCCCAAGTCATTCTTATAGATTTGGGGGTCTAAAACAGTCTGAATTGTTGCCCTTCTAGCAGTGTGATCTTATTAGTTGTGTAAATACTGCCATTGGCAGGGCTGGCCGGGAAATCGGTGGAACAAGATGTGGTGGCCTCCTGCCGAGGGCCCTGGTGCTTATTTTTTTTACAAATTAAGTAGTGTGGATTGCTGACATTCCTGAGGGCTGGAGTGGGAGCAGACACACTGGAGGAACTGAAGGGAGGGGAACAGACCTTCCCCTGTGCACATCAGAGTCTTGTCTTAATAAATCCTCTCTGCTTCCAGTGTAGGGTTGGATGTATTCTTAGAGTCACACAGGAGACCCTTTTAGAGGGTCCCTATAAAACCTACCACGCACTGGTGAGGTCTCTGACTTCTTTTTGCCAGTCTGCCATCGCCAGACATGTTTCTGACCTCATGGAGTGAGAGTCAACGCCCTTAGAGGACAAAGCCTGCTCTGGGCGGAAGCCTCAAAGGCAATGCCGCCTTTGAAATCCATTCCAAGAACCTCCAGATAGTGGAGGAAGCCAAGACCCCTTTCCTGCTCCACTTTTGGGAGGAGGAAAGGTGGGAACATTATTTAGATTAGGAATAGGGTCCCCACTTAGTCTGCACCACCCCTAGGGTGTGGCAGATGATCTGAACCCCTCTCCTGAAATTCCACTATTTGGGGATGGTGGAAAAACAAGGCTAGGTTAGTGCCCCTTCCCACTTGAAGTGGTCACTAGAGGGTGTAGACACCTTAAAGGTAGAAAGTCCATTGGCTACTACCTCTCTTCCCTTGTAGCACCCCTACATTCCATATTTAGGTGGCGCCCCGAGACCTGAGCATCAGTACAATGGACAGAGAAGACCAGGACAAAGAAGACCCACTGCTCAAGAACTGAAGCCCTGCTTCGGAAGAAAAAGGTGCCAAACCCTGCCTGCTGCTCCATGGATTCGACATTTGCTGCGTGCCATGCCACCGTGACCCTGAAAGGACTCCAAGTGCTGCAGAGCATGTCCAGCCTTAAAGATATTGCCAAGAAGCTCCCTTGGAGTCAAGGTATCACTCTCCTGCACTCCGCAGACATAGATCCTAAGAAAGTCCAGTTTGTCAACTTACTGCTCCCCGACAACCATGGTGCATCATTGAAGCATGAAAAGGTACAATAGTTCCGGAGGGTAAAATCTGTCTCCTCACCAAGTTTGGAGACACCATGACCTACCGGAGCCGGGAGGGGCTACCAATACTTGGGGTACCAGACCCCCAATGGCAAACACCAAGAAGAAGAGTCCACACCGGACTCCCAAAGCACCAGAAGCAAACACCTGTCAAGGGACATTGAATCTCCTGAGACCCACTTCCTGAGTGGTCCAGCTACCCCTAGATCACCTCTCTGAGTTGCCTGCTCCTGACCGCGAGGACCTCAAGAGGCATGACACCTGGCTGGCCTGTTCGCGCTGCACCGAGCCTCTGCACCGACTGACCAGCTGTGCTCCGATGGTCCCCAAGCCCTTGCGACCTCCTCCCTTGAAGAAGCCCCACCGGACCTACCTGTAAGTCCTCCTTTGCAGTGTGTTTTCAAGAGGTCCCCTTCTTCTTTAAGAGCCAGCTTCCAACACCCTCAGCACTCTCCTCCTGGCCGATCCAGGACGCTTCCGAACTTCTCCTGCTGAAACTTTGGACCTGGTCCCAACATCGACCGTAAACAAGAAGGTGAACTTTATGAAAGTATTGCCTGATTTCATATGCATACTTCTGTGTTTTCCCCATTGTTTCTTATAGTGTGTAATTGTGCACAAAAGTGATCTTTTTTTCGAACTTTTGAAAATAATAACTCCAAAAGTACTTACCTTAGAACTGTGTTCTTGGTCCTAAAAAATACATAAAAATCAACATTATTTTTATAAATCGGTCTTGGATTTATTCTTGAGTGTGTGTCTCATTTCTTGCCTCTGTGGACTTCAACAAATGCTTACCAGTACCCTCTGATAAGCCTAACTGCTCGCCCGCACTACCACAAAAAGAGCATTAGAAATATCTGCTTTTAACTCTTTGTACCATTTAGGGATTCTCTGGACGCTTTGCTCAGTGTACTTCATTTTAGTGCACTATATAGAGAGCGAGCGTCCTACACCTCGTCATGGGTGACTTGCTACTGCGTCCGCATCAGACGACGCCTATAAAGGTGCCTTCATCTTGAATGCCTATGGCTCATGATCACTTCCATGTCACCGATCTCTTTTAACGTCTATGCAGCTACCAAAATATTCTCTTGGTAGGAGCATCCAGATTCTAATGGTTGTAAATAGGCTAGCAACTCCTAGTCGGACATTCAAGTGATGTAAACTAATCTCTGCTGGCTGGCCAATGATGCAGAAGCCTCTCTTGTCTATTATACTGTCTGGTAACAGAGAGTTTGCTCTAAAAAGCAGGCTTCAAATCCTCAGCTGAAAAGCTGACCGTGGTGTAGTAATTTCTGGATTGCGTAGCTTTGAAAACCCTCATATGCATTTTACATGAAGTTATATAAATTAAGGAATTCAGACAGGCGTGGCTGGCACGTATATGCACTGGTGGGGTGTGTGGGAAACTAAGTGGGGTTGGTCCTGCATGCAGGCAAGGTGAGTGGCAGATAATAAAGAATAAAGTCACTTACCTTGGCTGCTGAACAGCCAACGTCCTTCTCGGTCCTCCTCTCTCTGCTCTTTGGGCTCCAGCCTACAGGAAATCCCACTTACTAATCTTGGCGCTACTCTGAAAAGCATGAGAGGAGCACCGGGATTGGATGGAGCGGCCTGGCTGGACGCTCCTTCAGGCCTGTGCTTGGTCTCAACCAAGCTGTCTAAGACAGCTAAGTGGAGAGCTGCAAAGTGCCCATGTCACTTTGGCCGCCTCAAGAGAGACAGATAAACTGACATGCGTACTTTAGAGGGTCCATCTTGCGACTCCAGCCCTCTATGTTGAGAATCGGCAGCAGAGAAGGACATGCGCTCCCATTTACCCCGACTGGAGGCTGCTCCGAGCTAAACATGGAGAAAACAAATGGCAATTAAATCATTATATTACCATTTTTAGGTCGAGCCTATAGCGGCAGTGTGCATGCACTGCTCGCTTTGCGAGGCATGCACTATTCAGTAAGGTGTGGAAGCTTTGCACACTTTCCGCCCATCTTTTTCATTGACTTAGGTCCTAAATGCTGCCTTCCGATTGGTTTTAGGCTTGTTAGTCCGTCCTCATGACGGCCATATCGTCATTTGTATCCTTCCATTTGGCCCCTTTACTTCGAGAACTATTTTCTGCCCGTGCCTCCCACCCTCCCGCAGTCCGTGACTTCTCGACCCCCATACCCCGCCCACACACCCGTTCGTGCCTTCTCGCTCGCCCGCACTCCTGTTTCCAATGCAATAGGTCTAGCATAAATGTGAGTCCTATTGCATTGCACTTGCTTGTTTTCTTTTGCCTCTGCTTTCCTGTTCCGAGCACTGCTGCTATCCATCTGTGTTGCATTGCAAATGCTTGTTTTCTTTTGCCTCTGCTTTCCTGTTCCAAGCAGTGCTGCTATCAAGGAGGTCATATGTGTTGATGCCCCCCTCCCGTCAAAGATTGTGATGCCTTTAGTCCCACACCTGTTGTCAGTGTTAACTCTTTTCCAGCCCCCCTCCTGTTGTCCGTGTTAACTTTGTTCCCGCCCCCTCTAGTTGTCCATGTTAACTTTGTTCCCACACCCCTCCCGTTCTCCATATTAAGTCCCAGGCCGTTTGCTTCATGGGGCTAACAAATTCCTGCCAGCTTGCGCAGCTGGCTACCTGGAAGACGCTGAAGCCATGCTGCTGGGCAAAAGCGAGAGCGACCTACTAAACAACACCAACATTTATGGCATCAGTGCACTTCATCAGGTAAGGGGCGTCATGACCTCAAAAAACGTGTGACAATCCACCACAGATGTGAAATCATTCCCAGATCAACGATTTTCTTGTTCTGCTGCACATATGGATGTATAATAAAGTTAGCAAGAACCATCCCCGCTCGCGTTATGTTCTCTGGTCCTTACTGTCTTGCAGACAAGCATTTTAGTTTCAGGGTCCAAGTGACGTGGCCAGGCCCCTGGGCTCCCCATTTATTTACCAACACTGGTAAGCGCGGCAGAGGCACAGGTCACAGAAATTATGTGGCTCATTGATCTTTCGAACTGGGGATACTTTTTAGGTCGAGCATTCGAGACCTCTTGTATATACTTTAGTATATACTTATATGTGTATGCACTTTGTGGGCTCCGGAGATCAGCCCTAGGACTTGTCTTCTTCCCCTAAAGGACTTTGTTCTGTTCAACTGCCTCTATTTAACTGTCTTGAAAGAAAATGCCCAGTAGAGGTCAGTAAAATACCAGAATTGCGTTCTCCTCGTTCAACTGCCTCTATTTAACTGTCATGATAGAAAACAATCAGTAGAGGTCAGTAAAATAAAAGAATTGCTTTCTGCTAAGGGACTTTCTTTTTTTTATTTTTCTGGCAACTGCCTCTATTTAATTGTCTTGATGGAAAACGACCAGCAGAGGTCAGTAAAATACCAGAATCACTTTAGCATTCTCTAGATTCCAGTCCATACAAATTGTCTTCCACGTGCACCCTTAGACATTAATATTTTTTTCAAATCTTGTATTTTCAGTGATATGACCACCGAAGGCCCTGATTTTATTTGAAAAACACAGTTATGAACTATACCATTTCTTGCTGAAAGGCAATGCTTCTCTCCATGCGTTCCCATACCTGGCGTGTCATGCAGTTTGGTGGTTATTTTACCTCCATGTTAAAGAACGGTAGATGTTTCGGCACCCAGGCTAATGTGCTGCATAGCTAAATACGTATACGGTCGCAAAGGAGAGACCGATTGCATTGCAAATGCTTGTTGATTATTTTTTATCCTTTTGCTATTTTGATGCACACAATTTGTCCCGAGAAGTGCATTGCACCATTTCGCTGGAAATATAAATACACCAAGCTTCTACTTATTTTACTCTTTTAACAAAAATACTCTCGGTGAGTATGTGCGGAGGAATCCACAACCATTTTCCTGTCCCGGCAGGTTCAGTCTCTGCATGGGTATATCTCCTGCCGAGTTAAGCTGCCACGCACCATGCTATGGATAAATGATTTTTTTCTAAAAGTGTCTACAGAAAGCTTTTATCCAGGAACAATAGTCGTTCCTGTTACTTTCTTTTGATCCTTGAATGTTTTTGAGGTGCTGAACACCGAATCCCCTGCGGCGCAGTGGCCAGAGCTTTAATGTTTTCTCAAGCACCTCGACTTGTCCAGGCTTTTCTATTATTTTTCTCTCTTCGTTTCCAGTTTTATTTCTGAAGACGTCTGGACGCCCTTGACGACATCCCAGCAGCAAATGTGCACACAATTTAAACTCAATACTGTTTCTCAAACAGTGTAGTGAAACCTTTATTTCCTTGGTATTGTAATATACCTACCATTGTTTTACACATTCATGCACTCGGGCAAGGCCTTCTGCTCCCTGTCCTGTTGGATAAAGCTAGATGGTGGAAAAAAGCGAGCATGACTTCAGGGAAGTATGGTTCTCCATCACTCTTTTTAGGGCTCGCTGGTGTTGGAGCGCGAAGCGCTCCCACCAGCAAAATGTATTGTCACCGTGACGGCTTGCAAGGGAGTACAGACCGGGCCACGCGCAGACTGTGGTCTGTGAACGCGCAGATTGTCAGCGTGCGCGTGCTCCCTTCCTGGCTCCGAATGCGTGCTGCTGCTGCTGGCGCAGGGGCTGCAATTCCACAGCCGGCCACTGGGGACAGGTCCGAGACCGTCAGGGGGAAGCTGCGTCTGAGGTAGGAGCGAGGCATCGCACTGAGCAGTGAAAAACCCCGGAGCAGCAAGGCCCCACCTCCCCCCAAACCTCCGGAGTCCGGTTAGTTTCATTCTTGTTTGTTTTTGCTGTGCAGTTCTTCCGTTTTTATTTGGAAGAGTAGTGTCAGCTTTATTTAAGCAGATCGTGCACTGCTATTATTGAATGCAAGCTTTCCCAGTCTGCCTTTTTCACTTTCGATGGTGTTTGGCTCCTGTGTCTCTTTTTTTTGTATACGAGGGTGCGCCGCAGACCTCTTCTCCTTGGTGTTTCTGCCTGTGACATTTCACAGTCTGCATATGCTGTATTGTTTATTTAAGCGTTGCATAATCTTCCATTCTTCAATAGGCTGGTCATCACTACCCGAGCTCCTGTTTGAGGTCTTGAATTACTCTGGATACTATTTATCGTATCATGATTGTAAATGACAATGCTTTCTATTTATGCGTTTTGAAAATGTGCAAGCGGTGTTCATAGTCCTTGCTTACGAGAAGCAAGGCTGGCAGTAACTGTGCCTCTTACTGCCAGGCTTGCTTTTATAGGTACAAAGTGCTCACACCGTTTGCAAGTTTACAAAACACATAAATAAAAGGAGTTGTCATTTACAATGCCAATAGCTCAAACTCTCACAAATGCGAGACCTATTGCATTGCAAATGCTTGTTTTGTTCAGTTGTTAGTTCCAGTGGGATATCCTAGGCTACAGGCAGGAGCTTTGGAATTATGCAGCAGGAGATGACCACATTATGCGGGAGGGTTGACTATATTATGCAGCAAGAAAAGCAAACCATTCCTCGGATTTCGTTAGTATTACTTAGTTATTTTATTATGTTTGCATATGTTAACACTTTCTGAGTAAAGCTTTCACCTAATTAGTACCACTTTAACACCCAAGTACATTAACATGCTCGGGAAAGGTGAGCAGTAAACCTTTCTGAAGGGCCTTCCACTGTGCGGAAACACTATGTTTGCACTAGAAACAAAACATTTCTTATCAAAATCTGCAGATGATGGTTTATGTGGCAAATAAAGCACATTTATAATTGTGCGGGAAAACACCCTGGCTGCAGAATTGCTACAGGCAATGAGTGAAGGCATTTTCACTATTATGGAGAAAATAGGCCAAGGGTAGGCCAGCAACCTCAATCACATTTTTGGCCTTTCTATTTGCTGGCTCTGTGTGTATTCCTAAATCAGACTACATGACCCAGTGTATAGTAATTGTATAGCTATTCAAACCCTGGGGGCACAGCACCCAGGATAGAGTGCTGCGCGGCTAAAAGCTTATAAGGTCCCAAAGGCGAGGCCTATTGGCTATGCCAATGTTTAGTTTTTCACGTTTAGTGATTCTGCAGTGGGCTGGGGGGCGATGCCCCCTCGCCCTCACGAAGAAACCGCCGCTGTGTTATTTTCCCATTCTGGAATTACAGTTACCGGGTCCTGATAACTCTGAGGACACAGAAATAATGGCAACCAGAAGTGTTTGGGGAATAGCACGTGGAACTTGCCTATGCTGCGTTTTAAACTGGTATGTTTATGTCCTTTAACGTTCTAGTGCAAAGGATTACAAGAGTTCGGGAACATGCATTGGCCAAACATGGAGGTGGATGTGAAATAAAGAATGAAGCTAAACGTGTTCAGTCTTTTCTGTATCCAGACTGATTGTCCATTCCCAAACTGGCAATTGCATTTCAACAGAATTTCAAGATTTATGTAGATGAATTCAAATTGATGCTGTATTTTTTCTCTTTTTTTTAAAATGTTCTTTCTTGTTTTTTTTTTTTTTTTTGGAACCGTAAAAATATATATGATTTTAAGCTTTGATAACTTATTTTTCTACTAATATTACTATAAAACTATATATACCCGGTGCCCCCCTAGTTTCCCGTGCCTCCTTCAATACATGATTAAAGAATGATGCCTTGCGTCCTACCACCCTCCCACTCCATCCTCAGTACACCCCCACATGGCCCCATTCTAATAGTGGCCTCTGCAGTGTCAACCTTACCTGAACATTTTTGCTTGAGCTGAATTTGGCGTCCCTTGTGGCCCAGCTGACGTCCCCCCCACCCGTAGACAGTACAGACCCCTCCCCCCACTGATGGCCAAAGACCCCCATCTAGTGCATCTCAACCATAGGCCACGACCCACTCCACGTCTTGCCCATGCCTCCGCTTGGTCACAATCTGAAAATGCGTTTCGGCAACGAAGAGAGCCTTTGGGCCTTCATCAGGCCCACAACTACATCTGTTCAGTGCAAAGTGCAGAACACGTGCTCATCAGCACTTTAGTGCTTGGAGGAAAGGAGGTGGGCGCTTCAAATGCACTATGGATCAGTGTGTAATCTCCTAGCGCTCGTTTTTAAACCCATGGACGGCCTTTGCACTCCCTTCACCAGTCTTACCTCACGAAACTTGGGCCCCACCACCGAACTGAGAGAAGCGGGGTGTAGCAATCTAAGGGGGGAGGCACTTAAAAAACAGATTGGAGATACTGGTCCATATTTATCAACATTGTGTGTCGCCCTTGCGCCACGCAAGGGCAAAGCAAGACCTAGGTGAGACTTTCCATGCCAAGGAAGGCCACCTTGCGTTGCCCCGCATGACTTGATATATCTAGATTAACGCAACGCAGCACAAATTGCTCCCTTGGGGCATCCTGCGGCAGCGAGGCGCTCCATCTGTGGAGCGTGGGTGTTCCCACAGATGCCCCCATGGACTTTGACGTGCTCCAAGATTTACCATTAGTGGAAGACCTGGGAATACATCAAAATGCTGTGCCTCCCCAGCTGAGGCGCAGCAAGGAGAGATATCGAATTGTTCCTCCTTTATTCCTCTTTCTGTGTGTGCAGCATTCTGCAGCAGGCATAGAAAGAGGAAACGCCTCAGGGGGTTGTGTTTGTGCAGGAAGGTGTCCCTCCTGCTTCTAATGCAGGCACCCTTGCACCATGGCACCAGGGGGCCTGTGTTGGCACTAGATAGCCAGAAGTGCGCCAACACTGGGAAAGTACAGGAATACGCCGTATAATGCTAATTACAGAACCTTTCTGCCCTTTCACGCAGCGCAGCAGGTGTCCTTTCACGCAGCGCAGCAGGTGTCCTTTCACGCATCGCAGCAGGTGTCCTTTCACGGGGCGCAGCAGGTGTCCTTTCACGCAGCGCAGCAGGTGTCCTTTCACGCAGCGCAGCAGGTGTCCTTTCACGCAGCGCAGCAGGTGCCCTTTCACGCAGCGCAGCAGGTGTCCTTTCACGCAGCGCAGCAGGTGTCCTTTCACGCAGCGCAGCAGGTGTCCTTTCACGCAGCGCAGCAGGTGTCCTTTCACGCAGCGCAGCAGGTGTCCTTTCACGCAGCGCAGCAGGTGTCCTTTCACGCAGCGCAGCAGGTGTCCTTTCACGCAGCGCAGCAGGTGTCCTTTCACGCAGCGCAGCAGGTGTCCTTTCACGCAGCGCAGCAGGTGCCCTTTCACGCAGCGCAGCAGGTGTCCTTTCACGCAGCGCAGCAGGTGTCCTGCTGTGTTGTGTTGCTTGAACACTTGATACATATGGGCCATCGTTGATACGCTGCGCCTGAAAGAGGGCGCTGTGGCAAAGCGCCTTGAACCAATATCTTTTCCGTATGGGAAGACAATCAAGTTACTTAAGAAGCGTAGATTATCAAATTTACGGAGACATCAGTCGGCGACACCGCTCAAGAAACCAGCAGCAAGTGCCCTCTCGCCTCTAGGACACACATACACATGGTAAAGGAAGGATGGGACCACGACCACAGACTCCAGGGCCAGGGGATTCCGGCTCCACCTCTGTGGCTCATGTTGGCTCCACCACCCACTGCCACCCTGACTCCCAGGTTCCACCGCTGGTGTTTGGGGAGCTTCACCCGCTGCAGTGAGATTCTACTCACAGCCACCCAGCCAATGCTAAGACTGGAAGCAGAGGGCAGGGAAGACACAGGCTTGGTGACCCAGAGCGAGGAGAGCAGGGGTCAAGGTTCAGTTTGAGATAGAGTCCAGCTGCTGCTTGGCTGGCTCTCAGCAGAGCAGGGGCGCTGTAGGTCGGTTCCGGTACTTTCAAGGCGCTGTGGAGCTGTGGGCCTGGTTGTCGACATTGGAATAGCACAGAGATAGTAGGTAGGGTTGAGGTGCACTGGCAGAGCTCTGGGCCGGGCTCTCGGCACTGGGACATCAGGTTAGCTGTAGACCTAGGATGGCAGAGCTGGGCCTGAGTCAGGGCAGCATCTTGGGAGGTATGACTCAGGTGCACTGGCGGTGCATGTATGTGCGCCACATGTGCACACGTTTATTTCAGGGGTGCAAAAAGGTGTCCTATTGACACCCCTGCCACCCTGAAATTGCATTCTCAATTTGCGATTCTCTAATTGAGAATCGCAAATTGAGAATGTCTTCCAGTTCATTCCTACGGGCCTTCTAGCCCATAGGAATGAATGGTATTCCTTATTTGCGAATCTCAATTTGCGCTTCCCAAATAAGGAATATCAGCCTGATTCATGTAGGCAATAGCGCTCGCAAAAGGGCCAGATTCTGAGAATCTGGCCCTTTGCGAGTGCGATTTTTGCATTTGGTATTCACAATCCCAAATGCAAAAATCGCTATTTAAGAATTCGCATATTTGCGAGGAATGGCATTTAAGGAATCTCTAATAGAGATTCCTCAAATGCTATTCATGACACATCAAGAAATAGCGAGTTTGCACTTTTTGGGCCGCTATTTACCGAGAGGTCAGACCTGTCGGTAAATAGCAAAAACTCAGAAAAATGCTTTTAAAAGCATTTTTCTAAGTTGCATGTTGCACACACACATGTCCTTTGGACATGTGTGTGCGCAACACCTGTTCAAATGTGCATTTTAGGGGTGCTACAGGGCGTCCTTTGGACACCCCTGGCACCCTTAAAATCGCTATCTTATTTGCGAGTAGCAAATTGCTACTCGCAAATAAGGGATACTCCCCATTCATTCCTATGGGCCTCTTGGCCCATAGGAATGAATGGGGAGTTTTTGCGAGTAGCAAATTGCTACTCGCAAATAAAGAACATGTAGGAATCGCTATTTCATTAGCAATTCCTACATGAATGCCGTTTTGCGTGTCCTCAATAGCGAGTCGCTATGATTCGCTATTAGGGCCACGCAAAACGGATTGTACATGAATCAGGCTGTATGTGGGATTCGAAAAATATTTTGCTAATCCTACCTATATTGCATTTTGCAATTCTCTAATTGCGATTCCCTAAAAATCGCAATTTGAGAATCGCAAAACACGTTTTACCTACATATGGCCCCTAGTTCCTGTTAGTATATCTCAGGTCTTACTTTATCTTGTATTCCCAAACAATGTTAGTTATTTCTGGGGTTTTGGGTTTCTGTATTTTTTTGCGTTGCCTGTCTCTCTTTTGTTTGCTGCACACCTTCCACAGTCTCCTGTAGGTGTTTATACCGAGCCACAATTGAGAGCGTGGGAGGTGAGGCTGGAGGCAGTGTGAGTTTCTCACAGTGCCTGTCACTGGGTCAAAAAAATTGTTCAGAATACATGAACATCCAATCCTTGGCCTCTCTGAAGCATGCACAGAGGAATGGTCAGTTATTCCAGATGCAATTGTGATTCTGTTCAAAGGTGTGTGAAGGAGGTGCACAGATGTCAAAAGATTGACAAAGCAAAAGTAAAAAAAAAACAGTGCATACAAATGAGCGGGTGCATTTTGTTGAAGTGAAGAAGGTGCAAAGAAATACATACGGGAGAGAGTGAAAAGAAGGCGATGAAGAGGAAAGAAATGAGGCGTGAGAAGATAGGCAGATCGACAAGATGTGGAGAGACAAAGGGCAGACATGTCTAACATAGAGTGAACATACCTGGAGTGACTGAGCCACTCAGTAATGTTTATTTCACAGCTGACAATCATTGACAAAAGCCAGTAGTCCTGTCTCGTTTTAGGTGAATGCCAGTAGTTGTATTGTATTGTAATTGCATTTATATAGCGCTTACTACCCCTGACGAGGCTATCTGGATGCAATAACAGAAAGCCTAGAGAGGAATCACAATCTGGCTGGGAGGCTATCGGGATCACAGAAATGTATTTTTTGTTCAAGTCACGCCCTTAATTACATTGGCCGCTCCCTTTTTGAGCCCTCTATTTTTCCAGCCCAAAGGCCTGTCTAACTGGGTCTGGTATCTGGCGGCCATCTCTGACTCAGAGCTGTGTGAATTCTGCAGGTAAACAAGGTGTGCTGTTCTGCTCTACATTTCGCTTAGTCACGGGGTCCTCGAAGCCCCCCCTCAAGCATCGACCACAGGGGGGCTTCCGGCTAAAAGATTTGACACAAAAAAACAAAACTGCCTAATGGAGGCTCTTCCATGTCCTGTGTCATTCTCACCGCTCTCTGAGCTCACTGAAGCCACGACTGGCTGCCTGAGCGCTACACATCAATTCTTTCCATCTTGTTCTCTAATGCAAAGCTCGGCGTGTTTGCTCGCCCACGCCTGGGGTTTCCACGGCTCCGCCATGAACTCCAAACAGTGTTATCGCTCCCACGGGTGGGACCAGGAGGGACCAACCCTGGCTTTTGTGCAGATGTCACACTGAGTGATGAGAGATCACAAAGCAACCGCCTCAGCCAGAGCCACAGCTCGGGAGGTGGCAGCTTCACATCACTACATGTCTCACTCCTGGCTGCTTAAATGCATTCGCATAATAAGGAATCGCAAATTTTGCGATTCCTTATTTTGCATGTGGGTTTTTGTGTGCCACATACAGCCTGATTCATGTACGGGCCGTTTTGCGTGGCCCTAATAGCGAATCATAGCGACTCGCTATTGAGGACACGCAAAACGGCATTCATGTAGGAATTGCTAAATCAATAGCGATTCCTACATGTTCTCTATTTGCGAGTAGAAATTTGCTACTCGCAAAAAAAGGAATTACTCCCCATTCATTCCTATGGGCCAAGAGGCCCATAGGAATGAATGGGGAGTATCCCTCATTTGCGAGTAGCAATTTGCTACTCGCAAATCAGATAGCGATTTTAAGGGTGCCAGGGGTGTTCAAAGGACACCCTGTAGCACCCCTAAAATGCACATTTGAACAGGTGGTGCGCACACACATGTCCAAAGGACATGTGTGTGTGCAACATGCAACTTAGAAAAATGCTTTTTAAAGCATTTCTCTGAGTATTTGCTATTTACCGAGAGGTCTGACCTCTCGGTAAATAGCGGCCCCAAAAGTGCAAAATCGCAATTTTTTTTTGTGTCATGAATAGCATTTGAGGAATCTCTATTAGAGATTCCTTAAATGCCATTCCTCGCAAATATGCGAATTCTTACATAGCGATTTTTGCATTTGGGATTGTGAATACCAAATGCAAAAATCGCACTCGCAAAGGGCCAGATTCTCAGAATCTGGCCCTTTTGCGAGCGCTATTGGCTACATGAATCAGGCTGATAGCATACTGCCCAAATTGCGAATTTTCTGCATTTGCGATCGCAATTTGGCTACCTACATATGGCCCTAAATCATTAACATGGATGTTTTAACATTCTTTGTTCAGAAATTGATCACGTTTTTTGCCATTAAAGTTACAAACTTTCAAGATGTAGAGCACAGGAGCCAAGTAGGTTTTCTGCAGGTCTGAACCTCTGACGATGAACCTCTGATGAAGGTGTGACCACAAGGTCCACCTGCCTCTAATGCCCTCTGGGGCCTTTAGAAAATTAACTAACAGATGCATGACTGAGAACATTTCTCAGTATGGTTCATATGAACGACATGCTGTATGAATGAGGCAAAATGAGCACAAAATATACTGCACTATAGGTTATTACTATTCTAAAATAGGATAACTTTAAGGATCTTTCAAGTAATAAAGTCCTGAAGAAAGCCACCTGACCATAAAGGCAAGTTGCATGGCTGAAACATGTAGACTGAGTACATTGCATTCTCAATGGCAGCACTCTTCTTCTTTTAACTTTGCCAAAGGATTCCCCGAATACATTGAAATATTGTTTAGGATACCTTTAGGCAATTTTAAATATAGACCCCTCCACATAAACAAACTAAGAGCCCCCTTGACTATATGGGTTGAGCCCACATAGATGCATGAAGGTGTCTGGGTGAGAGCTCGATGATGGAGCATGCCACTGGTAAACGTAAAGGATTTTGCCTACGGTAGGCAGTGAGAGACAATAATAAAGGCTGCAGGGAGATCTCTCCCTTTCGATATAGTTCAGCAGTCGGGAAGCGGAGTGTACTCGCAGTTACACTTCCTGTTCCATCCTTACCTTTGATTACGGCTGTTAGAAGACGGCGCCCAGATTCATGATGGACAGTCTCCTCCTCTGTCTCTGGAGACATATATTATGAAGCATCATTACTGCCGTCATACATACAACCCCCATAGGTGAAGCAACCTTGTGCTATGAACAACATTGACCCTCTGCACGTCATGGGTAACCGAGTTTATGTTGACTGTACACCGCAGATGAAAGGGACACCTTTCCTGTACACGGTGTTCCATCTGTATACAACCGATCAGGGAAAACAAGTTCCTCCAGATACTGAAGCCCTGTTACATAACTAATGCCATACTACGGACAGCTGTTATCCGTATCAAACCCCTGGAAGTCACTGAACCTACATTGAGAAATGTAGTGGATATGATACGAATAGAGAAGTGGGTACTCTAAACAGTATTCACTCTATGGATGGAGTTTTCTCTGGACCACACTGTTTGCAGATAGTGAAACTCTCATGAGAAATACACTACAGAGAATTAAAACGTATTTACTAAGCACAGTGTACATTCTGCGCAACACGTATCTAAAGAGACACTATTCTCTTAAAATGACCAAGGTCTGAAGCTGCTCAAGATCATCCTAGCTGCAGGTTTCATACTGTGGTGAAAACTTTACAAATAACCCAACTTCTGGTACAAAACAAACACATGTACATAGATTAGTCCCTGGTGCATAGAGTCTTCTATGTTATGTACAAATTGTCATGCTGAGATGATTCTGTCTAATAACCCAAGGCTGCTTACAATACTTGTTATGTAGTATGTAGAATCTTTGCACTGTTGGAAATCTTTTTTGCAGAGCCAAAAAAACTTGTGTCACCTGCACACAGAATTTTTCTTCAAATCAAAGATTTATAACATGTTCAATACGTCTGCACACCTATGATGCTATGTAGCAACGTAGTCTGTAAAGAGTTTCCAGGAGGCGCGCATTATCAGATGGTGCAGCCGAGGAAGGATGACCGCACCCTCCCAGTCAGTCCAAAAGACAAAAAGTAGTCTCGACCTTTGTTTTTTTAGTGAATTTCTGTTTTTTTTAATGTAAAGCAATGTTTTTAAACATAAAGTAATAGCATTGAGATTGACTCAGGGGAATCTTGGAGCTTCCTGTTCCAGCCGGTGGTACGAGGAGGAGAGATGCCACAAGGAGGAAGCGGAGAGGAGGTACGTTCAATTCATTTTTTATTTACCCCGTTTCCCACCCTGCCACCCCGATCCGTGCCAGCCGCCACTGCGTTTCCCTGCATCGAATGGAAAATCAAAGTTGTTAAAAGCAGAAGGTGAGGTGAGTGGATGCCACTCACAGTCGGACATACACTCCTCCTACTGCTCCATGGAGAGGTGTGAAAGAAACAGGACACATCTGACTCTCGGGGGCTCCTGAGGCGGGAGGAAGGGGCTTTGTAGGAGCAGGATCTTAAATCTAACTGCAAAGCTAGGTTTGATGGAAAGGGCATGTGCTGTGCTGCCCACAGAATGGCTGCTTTACATGCCAGCCCTCAGCTCCATGAGTGAAGCAACTCTAATGGGTCCAAGTCAAGGGTCACCTGTCCTTCAGACCCTCATGAGTGGAAGCATCTCTACTGGGTTCAAGTCAAGGGATACCTCTCCTACAGACCCCCATGAGTGGAAGCAACTCTCCTGGGTCCAAGTCAAGGGTCACATGTCCTACAGACCCCCCATGAGTGGAAGCAAACTCTACTGGGTCCAAGTCAAGGGTCACCTGTCCTTCAGGCCCCCATGAGTGGAAGCATCTCTACTGGGTCCAAGTCAAGGGTCACATGTCCTACAGACCCCCCATGAGTGGAAGCAAACTCTACTGGGTCCAAGTCAAGGGTCACCTGTCCTTCAGGCCCCCATGATTGGAAGCATCTCTACTGGGTCCAAGTCAAGGGTCACATGTCCTACAGACCCCCTAGAGTGGAGGCAACTCTACTGGGTCCAAGTCAAGGGTCACATGTCCTACAGACCCCCTTGAGTGGAAGGACCTCTACTGGGTCCTATCAAGGGTCACATGTCCTACAGACCCCCCATGAGTGGAAGCATCTCTACTGGGTCCAAGTCAAGGGTCACCTGTCCTACAGACCACCATGAGTGGAAGCAACTCTACTGGGTACAAGTCAAGGGTCACATGTCCTACAGACCCCCTTGAGTGGAAGGACCTCTACTGGGTCCTATCAAGGGTCACATGTCCTACAGACCCCCCATGAGTGGAAGCAACTCTACTGGGTCCAAGTCAAGGGTCACCTGTCCTACAGACCCTCATGAGTGGAAGGACCTCTACTGGGTCCTATCAAGGGTCACATGTCCTACAGACCCCCCATGAGTGGAAGCAACTCTACTGGGTCCAAGTCAAGGGTCACCTGTCCTACAGACCCTCATGAGTGGAAGGACCTCTACTGGGTCCTATCAAGGGTCACTTGTCCTTCAGACCCCCATGAGTGGAAGCAACTCTACTGGGTCAAACTCAAAGGTCACCTCTCCTACAGACCCCCATGAGTGGAAGCATCTCTAGTAGGTCCAAGTCAAGAGTCACCTCTCTTACAGACCCCCTAGAGTGGAAGCAACTCTACTGGGTCCAAGTCAAGGGTCACCTGTCCTACAGACCCCCTTGAGTGGAAGCATCTCTACTGGGTCCAAGTCAAGGGTCACCTGTCCTACAGACCCCCATGAGTGGAAGCATCTCTATTGGGTCCAAGTCAAAGGTCACCTCTCCTACAGACCCCCATGAGTGGAAGCATCTCTACTGGGTCCAAGTCAAGGGTCACCTGTCCTACAGACCCCCATGAGTGGAAGCATCTCTACTGGGTCCAAGTCAAAGGTCACCTCTCCTACAGACCCCCATGAGTGGAAGCATCTCTAGTAGGTCCAAGTCAAGAGTCACCTCTCTTACAGACCCCCGAGAGTGGAAGCATCTCTAATGGGTCGAAGTCAAGGGTCACCTGTCCTACAGCCCCCCATAAGTGGAAGCATTACTACTGGGTCTAACTCAAAGGTCACCTGAACTACAGACTCCCATGGGTGGAATCAGCTTTACTGGGTCCAAGTCAAGTGTTGCTTCTCCTAATGACCCCCATGAGTGAAAGCAACTCTACTGGGTCCAAGTCACGCACTGGAACCCTCTCCTTCAGGCCCCCATGAGTGAAAGCATCTCTACTGGGTCCAAGTCAAGGGTCAGGTCTCCTTCAGGCCCCATGAGTGGAAGCAACTGTAGTTGGTCAAAGCCAAGGGTCACCTGTCTTTCAGACTCCATGAGTAGAAACAACTCTACTGGGTCCAAGTCAAGGGGCACCTCTCCAACAGACCCCCACCATGAGTGGAAGCAACTCTACCGGGTCCAAATCATTGGTCACCCGCCCTACAGACCCCTGTATTGTCTTTAGTTTCAGAGAGCGACTAATTTCCTATTTTTGGCTCTGACCTCAAAGGATGGTACAAACCTTGGTATTGGGGCCTGGTTGTCTACCAAAGACGAACCCCCCCCGCCTGAGTCATCAAGCTCCCTTCCACGATATGGCCTCAGCAGCACTTGACCCCGTTACGTGATATGGGGGTCTTCCACTGAATACCACCATACTTCAGAGATATGTAGCCACAATATGCAGGTTCTTGTGCCCACAAAATAGCCCTTCGCGTCTTACCTGTTGTGTCGCTTGGACCTGCGCCGGCGAGCTGGGAAACCGAAATGAGGGACCAGCTTTCGAGAAGTCCTAGATATCCAGTCAAGGCTGGTATGTGGGCGAGAGTCCTCCCTTCCTCTGTAAAGGTGGGTAGAGCTCGGCCTATCACCCCTCGCGAAACTATCGCTGCTCGACAAACACTACCAATTCAGGAAGTGGTGTGTGTGCCCTGGGAGGTGGTCTTTTGTGTTTGCCCACACACCCTGGCATTTGAAAACGTATCTCCACCCCAACAAAAGAAGCAGAAGTGTACAGGAGTCATGGAACGCACAGGTGACGAATGCATCGTTCGCGCGCCCCACCCTGGACCATGTCAGACCCACCCGCTGCCTTGACCATGAGGCCTGCTGACTCAGCACACAGGCCCGGAGGCATTGTTGGGCATGCCTTTACCTGCAATGAAAGCCAACAATGCCATCACAAAAATAATTATTTTTATGGGCTCTTAGTGTAAAGACTCTGGGCCCGATTCACAAAACTAACTTACGACAAAATCCTAAACTTACTACTTTTGGTATTCACAGAAGTTAGGATCTTGTCTTAAGTTTGTCTTAAGTCTGTCTTAAGACAGACTTAAGACAAAATCCTAACTTCTGTGAATACTAAAAGTAGTAAGTTTAGGATTTTGTCTTAAGTTAGCTCTGTGAATCGGGCCCATAACTTCGAGTAAATATAGTGGAATTTATGATGGACAATGAATAAAGTGGAAGACAAAATATGGGGACATGACTCAGCATGGACTGGAAGGGGGAAAGGGGCCGTGACGAGGCAGAATCAGTGTCCCCCGAAGCGAACCTAGAGCAGAGAAGGTTGAACGTTTGAACCCCATTGGCACTGAGACTTTGAGGATGACTCCTGGATGCAGGCTTGCACCTTGACCTTTGCTGCTGCCTTTGACCCCATCCAGCGTACCCAGAGTTCAGGGGCGGGTTCCCAGGACTCCCTGGTTCCTGGTTGTGAGACTTCCGGTGCTTTGCAGTCGCCTGGGCCTCGGGTCGCCCTGAGTGTTGCACCGAGGCATGCAGCTTGCAGGGGGTGGGGGGGGGGGGGTGCTAGTGTAGGGCGGGTCTGGACTCGCCCTACGTCTGTTTCCTGGAACTACTTTGGGTGCCGGCGGGATATATCTTCCAGGAAGGGAAGGGGGGAGAGGGGCACTGATATGAGTTCGTGGGGTGCTGCCCCTGTCGCGAGGGAGAGCCCGGGGGGGGATTCTCACAACTAAAGAGGAGATCTGATGGACTTCGAGGAGGCGGAGGAGCCGCGTAAGAGTTTTTGAGAACTTGTGTCGTGACTGAGCAGTGCGCAGTGAGACATCGACGTCACAGAGAGGGGTGCAGATATGGACGTGTGTCATGAGAGGGGTGCAGACATGGACGTGTGTCGTGAGAGGGGTGCAGACATGGACATGTGTCGTGAGAGGGGTGCAGACATGGACATGTGTCGTGAGAGAGGTGCAGACATGGACGTGTGTCGTGAGAGGGGTGCAGACATGGACGTGTGTCATGAGAGGGGTGCAGATATGGACGTGTGTCGTGAGAGAGGTGCAGACATGGACGTGTGTCATGAGAGGGGTGCAGACATGGACGTGTGTCATGAGAGGGGTGCAGACATGGACATGTGTCGTGAGAGGGGTGCAGACATGGATGTGTGTCGTGAGAGGGGTGCAGACATGGATGTGTGTCATGAGAGGGGTGCAGACATGGACATGTGTCGTGAGAGGGGTGCAGACATGGATGTGTGTCGTGAGAGGGGTGCAGACATGGACGTGTGTCATGAGAGGGGTGCAGACATGGACATGTGTCGTGAGAGGGGTGCAGACATGGATGTGTGTCGTGAGAGGGGTGCAGACATGGATGTGTGTCGTGAGAGGGGTGCAGACATGGACATGTGTCGTGAGAGGGGTGCAGACATGGATGTGTGTCTTGAGAGTGGTGCAGACATGGACGTGTGTCGTGAGAGGGGTGCAGACATGGATGTGTGTCGTGAGAGGGGTGCAGACATGGACGTGTGTCTTGAGAGTGGTGCAGACATGGACGTGTGTCGTGAGAGGGGTGCAGATATGGACGTGTGTCGTGAGAGGGGTGCAGATATGGACGTGTGTCATGAGAGGGGTGCAGACATGGCCGTGTGTCGTGAGAGGGGTGCAGATATGGACGTGTGTCATGAGAGGGGTGCAGACATGGACGTGTGTCATGAGAGGGGTGCAGCGACATGGACGTGTGTCATGAGAGGGGTGCAGAGACATGGACGTGTGTCATGAGAGGGGTGCAGAGACATGGACGTGTGTCATGAGAGTGGGGCAGACATGGACGTGTGTCATGAGAGGGGTGCAGCGACATGGACGTGTGTCATGAGAGGGGTGCAGAGACATGGACATGTGTCGTGAGAGAGGTGCAGACATGGACGTGTGTCGTGAGAGAGGTGCGGACATGGACATGTGTCGTGAGAGGGGTGCAGACATGGACGTGTGTCATGAGAGGGGTGCAGACATGGATGTGTGTCGTGAGAGAGGTGCAGAGACATGGACATGTGTCGTGAGAGGGGTGCAGACATGGACGTGTGTCGTGAGAGGGGTGCAGACATGGACGTGTGTCGTGAGAGAGGTGCGGACATGGACATGTGTCGTGAGAGGGGTGCAGACATGGACGTGTGTCATGAGAGGGGTGCTGACATGGCCGTGTGTCGTGAGAGGGGTGCAGACATGGACATGTGTCGTGAGAGGGGTGCAGACATGGACGTGTGTCATGAGAGGGGTGCAGACATGGACATGTGTCGTGAGAGGGGTGCAGACATGGACATGTGTCGTGAGAGGGGTGCAGACATGGACGTGTGTCATGAGAGGGGTGCTGACATGGACATGTGTCGTGAGAGGGGTGCAGACATGGACGTGTGTCATGAGAGGGGTGCAGACATGGACATGTGTCGTGAGAGGGGTGCAGACATGGACGTGTGTCGTGAGAGGGGTGCAGACATGGACGTGTGTCGTGAGAGTGGTGCAGACATGGACGTGTGTCTTGAGAGTGGTGCAGACATGGACGTGTGTCGTGAGAGGGGTGCAGACATGGACGTGTGTCTTGAGAGTGGTGCAGACATGGACGTGTGTCGTGAGAGTGGTGCAGACATGGACGTGTGTCGTGAGAGGGGTGCAGACATGGACGTGTGTCATGAGAGGGGTGCAGACTTGGACGTGTGTCGTGAGATGGGTGCAGACATGGACATGTGTCGTGAGAGGGGTGCAGACATGGACGTGTGTCGTGAGAGGGGTGCAGACATGGACGTGTGTCGTGAGAGAGGTGCGGACATGGACATGTGTCGTGAGAGGGGTGCAGACATGGACATGTGTCGTGAGAGGGGTGCAGACATGGACGTGTGTCGTGAGAGGGGTGCAGAGACATGGACGTGTGTCGTGAGAGGGGTAAAGAGACATGGACGTGTGTCATGAGAGGGGTGCAGAGACTTGGACGTGTGTCGTGAGAGGGGTGCAGACATGGACATGTGTCGTGAGAGGGGTGCAGACATGGACATGTGTCGTGAGAGGGGTGCAGAGACATGGACGTGTGTCATGAGAGTGGGGCAGACATGGACGTGTGTCATGAGAGGGGTGCAGCGACATGGACGTGTGTCGTGAGAGGGGTGCAGAGACATGGACGTGTGTCATGAGAGGGGGGCAGACATGGACGTGTGTCTTGAGAGTGGTGCAGACGTGGACGTGTGTCATGAGAGGTGTGCAGAGACATGGACGTGTGTCGTGAGAGGGGTGCAGACATGGACGTGTGTCGTGAGAGGGGTGAAGAGACATGGACGTGTGTCATGAAAGGGGTGCAGACATGGACGTGTGTCATGAGAGGGGTGCAGACATGGACGTGTGTCATGAGAGGGGTGAAGAGACATGGACGGGTGTCATGAGAGGGGTGCAGACATGGACGTGTGTCATGAGAGGGGTGAAGAGACATGGACGTGTGTCATGAGAGGGGTGCAGACATGGACGTGTGTCATGAGAGGGGTGAAGAGACATGGACGTGTGTCATGAGAGGGGTGCAGACATGGACGTGTGTCATGAGAGGGGTGCAGACATGGACGTGTGTCGTGAGATGGGTGCAGACATGGACGTGTGTTGTGTAAGAGAGGGGTGAAGAGACATGGACGTATGTTGTGTAAGAGAGGGGTGCAGACATGGACGTGTGTCGTGAGAGGGGTGCAGACATGGACGTGTGTCGTGAGAGGGGTGCAGACATGGACGTGTGTCTTGAGAGTGGTGCAGACATGGACGTGTGTCATGAGTGGCGTGCAGAGACATGGACGTTTGTCGTGAGAGGGTTGCAGACATGGACGTGTGTCATGAGAGGGGTGCAGACATGGATGTGTGTCGTGAGAGGGGTGCAGACATGGACGTGTGTCTTGAGAGTGGTGCAGACATTACGTGTGTCAAGAGAGTGGTGCAGACATGGACGTGTGTCATGAGAGGGGTGCAGACATGGACGTGTGTCGTGAGAGGGCTGCAGACATGGACGTGTGTCGTGAGAGGGGTGCAGACATGGACGTGTGTCTTGAGAGTGGTGCAGACATGGACGTGTGTCATGAGAGGGATGCAGACATGGACGTGTGTCATGAGAGGGGTGCAGACATGGACATGTGTCGTGAGAGGGGTGCAGACATGGATGTGTGTCGTGAGAGGGGTGAAGAGACATGGACGTGTGTCGTGAGAGGGGTGCAGAGACATGGACGTGTGTCGTGAGAGGGGTGCAGAGACATGGACGTGTGTCATGAGAGGGGTGCAGACATGGACGTGTGTCATGAGAGGGGTGCAGACATGGACGTGTGTCATGAGAGGGGTGCAGAGATGTGGACGTGTGTCGTGAAAGGGGTGCAGACATGGACGTGTGTCATGAGAGGGGTGCAGACATGGACGTGTGTCATGAGAGGGGTGCAGACATGGACGTGTGTCGTGAGAGGGGTGAAGAGACATGGACGTGTGTCGTGAGAGGGGTGCAGACATGGACGTGTGTCATGAGAGGGGTGCAGACATGGACGTGTGTCATGAGAGGGGTGCAGACATGGACGTGTGTCGTGAGAGGGGTGAAGAGACATGGACGTGTGTCGTGAGAGGGGTGCAGACATGGACGTGTGTCAGGAGAGGGGTGCAGACATGGACGTGTGTCATGAGAGGGGTGCAGACATGGACGCGACGTGTGTCATGAGAGGGGTGCGGTGGCATGGAAACGTGTCGTGACTGAGAAGAGTGAGACATGGACGTGTGTCGTGAGAGGGGTGCAGAGGCCCGGAAAGTGTTGTGAGTGAGAAGAGTGAGACATGGACGTATGTTGTGTAAGAGAGGGGTGAAGAGACTTGGACGTGTGTCGTGAGAGGGGTGCAGACATGGACGTGTGTCGTGAGAGGGGTGCAGACATGGACGTGTGTCGTGAGATGGGTGCAGACATGGACATGTGTCGTGAGAGGGGTGCAGACATGGACATGTGTCGTGAGAGGGGTGCAGACATGGACGTGTGTCGTGAGAGGGGTGCAGACATGGACGTGTGTCGTGAGATGGGTGCAGACATGGACATGTGTCGTGAGAGGGGTGCAGACATGGACATGTGTCGTGAGAGGGGTGCAGACATGGACGTATGTCGTGAGAGGGGTGCAGACATGGACGTGTGTCGTGAGAGGGGTGCAGACATGGACGTGTGTCGTGAGATGGGTGCAGACATGGACGTGTGTTGTGTAAGAGAGGGGTGAAGAGACTTGGACGTGTGTCGTGAGAGGGGTGCAGACATGGATGTGTGTCGTGAGAGGGGTGCAGACATGGACGTGTGTCGTGAGATGGGTGCAGACATGGACGTGTGTTGTGTAAGAGAGGGGTGAAGAGACTTGGACGTGTGTCGTGAGAGGGGTGCAGACATGGACATGTGTCGTGAGATGGGTGCAGACATGGTCGTGTGTTGTGTAAGAGAGGGGTGAAGAGACTTGGACGTGTGTCATGAGAGGGGTGCAGACATGGACGTGTGTCGTGAGAGGGGTGCAGAGGCCCGGGAAGTGTTGTGACTGAGTAGAGTGAGACATGGACGTGTGTTGTGTAAGAGAGGGGTGAAGAGACATGGACGTGTGTCGTGAGAGGGGTGCAGACATGGACGTGTGTCGTGAGAGGGGTGCAGACATGGACGTGTGTCGTGAGATGGGTGCAGACATGGACATGTGTCGTGAGAGGGGTGCAGACATGGACATGTGTCGTGAGAGGGGTGCAGACATGGATGTGTGTCATGAGAGGGGTGCAGACATGGACGTGTGTCGTGAGAGGGGTGCAGACATGGACGTGTGTCGTGAGATGGGTGCAGACATGGACGTGTGTTGTGTAAGGGAGGGGTGAAGAGACTTGGACGTGTGTCGTGAGAGGGGTGCAGGCATGGATGTGTGTCGTGAGAGGGGTGCAGACATGGACGTGTGTCATGAGAGGGGTGCAGACATGGACGTGTGTCATGAGATGGGTGCAGACATGGACATGTGTCGTGAGATGGGTGCAGACATGGACGTGTGTTGTGTAAGAGAGGGGTGAAGAGACTTGGACGTGTGTCGTGAGAGGGGTGCAGACATGGACGTGTGTCATGAGAGGGGTGCAGACATGGACGTGTGTCATGAGATGGGTGCAGACATGGACGTGTGTCGTGAGATGGGTGCAGACATGGACGTGTGTTGTGTAAGAGAGGGGTGAAGAGACTTGGACGTGTGTCGTGAGAGGGGTGCAGACATGGACGTGTGTCGTGAGAGGGGTGCAGACATGGACGTTTGTCGTGAGATGGGTGCAGACATGGACGTGTGTTGTGTAAGAGAGGGGTGAAGAGACTTGGACGTGTGTCGTGAGAGGGGTGCAGACATGGATGTGTGTTGTGTAAGAGAGGGGTGAAGAGACTTGGACGTGTGTCGTGAGAGGGGTGCAGACATGGACGTGTGTCATGAGAGGGGTGCAGACATGGACGTGTGTCATGAGAGGGGTGCAGACATGGACGTGTGTCATGAGATGGGTGCAGACATGGACGTGTGTTGTGTAAGAGAGGGGTGAAGAGACATGGACGTGTGTCATGAGAGGGGTGCAGAGACATGGACGTGTGTCATGAGAGGGGTGCAGACATGGACGTGTGTCATGAGATGGGTGCAGACATGGACGTGTGTCGTGAGATGGGTGCAGACATGGACGTGTGTTGTGTAAGAGAGGGGTGAAGAGACTTGGACGTGTGTCGTGAGAGGGGTGCAGACATGGACGTGTGTCGTGAGAGGGGTGCAGACATGGACGTGTGTCGTGAGATGGGTGCAGACATGGACGTGTGTTGTGTAAGAGAGGGGTGAAGAGACATGGACGTGTGTCGTGAGAGGGGTGCAGAGACATGGACGTGTGTCATGAGAGGGGTGCAGACATGGACGTGTGTCATGAGATGGGTGCAGACATGGACGTGTGTCGTGAGATGGGTGCAGACATGGACGTGTGTTGTGTAAGAGAGGGGTGAAGAGACTTGGACGTGTGTCGTGAGAGGGGTGCAGACATGGACGTGTGTCGTGAGAGGGGTGCAGACATGGACGTGTGTCATGAGATGGGTGCAGACATGGACGTGTGTCGTGAGATGGGTGCAGACATGGACGTGTGTTGTGTAAGAGAGGGGTGAAGAGACTTGGACGTGTGTCGTGAGAGGGGTGCAGACATGGACGTGTGTCGTGAGAGGGGTGCAGACATGGACGTGTGTCATGAGATGGGTGCAGACATGGACGTGTGTTGTCTAAGAGAGGGGTGAAGAGACTTGGACGTGTGTCGTGAGAGGGGTGCAGACATGGATGTGTGTTGTGTAAGTGTGGTAAATAAATAATTAATTACCTGTGCTATTTTTGACAATAAACAATAAACGGTTAGCTCAATAAATAAGAGTCAAGATACGAGGTAGCTGAAGTTTTACAGGCTTTAATAAGCATAAAGGGACAGGAACAGGACAGCCTGTACGGGAACAGGGATGGCAGCTGCCGGGGGCAGGATCTGGGACAGGCGACAACTTTTAATAACAGAACATTAATATATATAGTTAAACAAAATACATGGTATTCAATACAGTAGGCGTAACAGTAGGCGGGATTTGTAGCAGTCGCGAAAGATAAGGCATGACTGATGCAACAAGAAGGCGTAAACAGGGCGTATACATAGACATGTGATGTAAACGTAACAGAATATGTCATAAACGGGGCGGAAACATGGAGGGGGCTACCTAAGCAGCTGGGACCTCTAACCTAGTGGTGCGCGCAAACTGACAATGACGTGTTACTAGGGAGAACTGGGGGGCTATGGCTTCTGCGCTAGAAGAGGAGACTAAAGTCTGGAGTGTCAGAGCGACACGTACCTAAGCATATCTAGTATCTAGTGTTTAGAGAACATGTTGATAGAATCCAAAAGTTAGCAGAGCAAAGGCTAACAGACATTAAGACTGGTGCATACATAATCCTATATGTAGTGCGTGTGCAGGGAATATTCTATGATTATTAATACAGTATTTCTCTTACATGGAGACATAAAGGCTAGACCATGACGGAAACTATTGATGCGATTCAGTAGCTTAGGAATGCAGAGAAGGAGGGCTGGACTGATAACTAGAAACATAACATACTCTTGGCAGACTGGAGGCAGAGCCAGGCCGAGCCGGGCACTGTGAGGCATAAAAGTAAGCTAAGGGTCAGGGATACAGGTGGGGGCTGTATCGCTCCTCAGAGAGGGTTCAGGAAACAGGAGCTGAATCTGAGTCCGGGCCCTTTTGAGGCCTAGAAACGGGGATATTTCAATGAATTAACGTGCACACTGTGAAACGTGGCAACGTAGCTTTACATAGGCCTGATATTCGTTGTATTCACGAAAACTGGAAACTGGCATACTAGAGATGGACACAACTGTAATTGCGTCTTTAATCGATCATAGGGAATACATGCATATCGATCATGCACATATGACATAACATGGGGAACACGTAGGGACACAGAACATGGCAAAATTTACTTTTCCACATTCCCTCCTTGTCACTACGTTTCCATCAGGAAACATCTATATTCATGATACCATCTATCATTTCATACAGCATCATTTGCTCGTCTCGAATTGCCTTGGAACGGGATTTAGAGCGGGACTTGGGACTAGGAATACAAGAGGTAGCACAAATGCCGCAAATCGCAGGGCCACATTGTATACAGAGGCAGCAACTGAATATGATCGCTACTGCAATACCTAGAAATGACAATACTTTCCATCCCCAGGCAGATATGATACTCCAAAACCAACCGGACCATGTCCAGGTGCCTGGATTCTGGTGTAACTGATGGGCAATTTTATGAAGTCTGGTTATAGCTGAATAAACAGACGGCGCGTTATTAGGAATGAAAATGCAGCAGCTAGATCCGATGACTCTACATGCTCCTCCTCTATCGGCCAGTATGACGTCAAGAACGAGACGATTCTGGAGCACGACAAATCTCATAGCAGATTGCTCTTCGGTTAAGTTACCTAGAGCAGAAGTAGTCTCATTCACTACTGCTTCAAGGGTTCTGGTTAATCTACGGATTGACTTACTATTCTGGACAGGGCCTATAAAGAAAAAGAAACCTCTATTGAAATCTGTATACTGTTCTAGAGCAGTTTCAGTTTGATCGACAATTGGGGACTCGATCTCCCTTCTATGTCTAACGTGTACCAGATGTGTGTTTCTGTGATAATCAGATGGGGCTAGGAAAACTGGTGGCAGTAGGAAGGCAATGTAACATGTTCCATCCCAATCGAGGGGCAGACGAACATATGCTGTCTGACCACAAACAAAATAAGAATGACGTGAAGCTTTGAAAATAGATTTCCCACTGTCACTATACTCGACAGTAGTAGTACAATCACTATGTCCTACATGTACGGAACCATTATTTCTGACACATAATTCGCCTTTGACTGGTAGTACTGAAATAGCAGGTAAGTCTGGAATAGGATCAGACTGAATATTCAGCACCATAAAATTCGAAGAATAATTACCCAAATTATAAACTTCATTTTCTAGATCTAACCCCGTTCTATGGGAGAGACCTTGCTTGTCTGGAAAACATGTTCTATTCAGAAGGGACATATCATTCGAGGATGACGTTAACATGGACCATGCTCCACACGAACCATTATGTGAAAACGGATAAGGAAAGAGTGGCAGAACTCCCTTCGGTGTCTGAAAAGGGGGGAGTCGACCACACACCCAACAATTGGTAGCATTGCTGGTCTGGTGTGAATAATGTAACATTCGTATAAACGTGTTATTGCGCATAGCCAGACGATAGGATAACTCGTGAGGAGGCAGATCACTAAACGTGTGCTCTACTGTAGCATTAGAAAACTTATTTACATGAGAAATCGGAAAACATAAATGAAATGCATAACTTGTGCAAGTAACCATCAAACTTAGAAACAATAGAAAACTTAGAAAAACGATACATCGAATAGAGTTTTGACTAACTCTCTCACTATGGGGGTCTATCTCATACATGTCAGATACCTGTCTAACCGTTTCACCCGAGGGGGACTTAGACAATTAAACTGGCTGACTTATTTTACTAGACCGGAGTTTCGATTTATACTCCTGCTGCGGAGTTTTCTCTAACAGAGGAACTTTCAGTTCTGGATTTGAATGAATGTCTGATTTAGAGTCTGGTTTCAGGCAGTCTTTAGAAAAGGAACAATCCTTGGAAATGTTCTTGGCAAAAGTTTTATTACGGAGTCCATGAAATTTCTTGACGTGAGACAGGTGGACCCAACCCTTACGGCCCTCCAACTTCACGGCCGTACGGGTGGTCAGAAGGACTAGTTTCGGTTCTTTCCAGCGAGGCTCCAGCGGACTTGAACGATCAAAGTTCCGTATTAAAACCAAATCCCTGGGAAGGACCTCATGCGGTTTGACTTCAGTATTGTCTGGAAATGCAGCGGCAACCTGTGAACGACAAGAGTGTAGGGCAGACATCAAGGAAGCTAGGTAATCTGTCAGCATATTACTTGAAACATCTGTAATACTGCGGGGTCTAGGTGTACCCCACATGTTCGGGGGGCGGCCGAATACGACCTCGTAAGGGGACAGACCTGATCTGGAATGTGCGACCATGCGCATGTAGAACAATGCAACTGGCAGGGCAACTAACCAGTCTACACCTTTCTCTTGACATGTTTTGGCAATACGGATTTTCAAGGTTTGATTATGTCTCTCTACGAGACCGGCTGCTTCTGGATGGCGTACACAATGGAACTTCCACTGGTACCCTAACAAGAGGGAAACATGCTTCATTAACTCAGATGAGAATGGCTGGCCGTTATCAGAATACACGACCCTAGGGAGTCCATAACGAGGGAAGAATTCACGAACCAACTGCTTGGCAGTGGTCGCTGCGGTGTAATCTGGAACTGGATATGCTTCTGTCCACCTGGACAAAGCGCATACAACTACAAGGACATACTTGAAACCTCGACATCGCTCCATCTGAATATAATCCATCTGGAGGACTTCAAAAGGGTGGTCAGTGGGGCTGGAATCCACCTTGTTCCACCGGGACACTTTTGCCTGGATTGAACTGGCAACATATCATACAAGTACGGACTTTCTGCTTGGCTGCAGCTCGTAAGTGCTTGTTGAACCAAAGGTTCTGGATACTGTCTAACATAGCTTTTTCTCCTAGGTGTGCTGGACTATGTGCGGTATTGATAATGACTTGAACCATAGAGTCGGGGAGAAACCATGTGGCTTTTCCCTTCGTCAACCATCCCTGATCTGTCTGGACCCCTCCTTGTTCGGACCATTTCTTCATTTCTTCAGGAGTAGCATGTAACTGTATGTCTATGACATCTTGTGTAGGGTCCTTAACTGTCATACAAGTAGTCGGATCTGGAGTGGATGTCTGTGTCTTGTTAACTGGAATGTCTGGTGTCTGAGCTGTAAGCTTGGCTGTTCGGTCTGCTAGATCATTACCTTGAGAAATAATGTCAGTAACTTTCGTATGTGCTTTGCACTTCATGATAGCGATAGCTGTCGGTAAATGTATTGCATCTAACAGAGCTTGAATGAGGAGACCATGCTGAATCTTGGTTCCATGAGAAGTCATGAAACCTCTCTCCTGCCAGAGCACTCCGAAGTCGTGTACAACTCCGAATGCGTAACGTGAATCTGTATATATGTTTACTTTCAGGTTCTTGGCACGTATGCAGGCTTGGGTCAGAGCAACTAGCTCTGCTGCTTGAGCAGACAGGGTGTCAATACGGTGTGTTTCAATAACTTCAGTGTCAGTAGTCACTGCATACGCGGCTACTAGTTCCCCTGTACTAGTTCTCATACATGAACCATCCACATAAAGTGTCAGGTCGGGATCAGGTAAGGCAATGTCTGTCAGATCTTGTCTTGGCTTAGTCATAGTGTTAATGACTTCCACACAGTCATGTGTGGCAGGGTTTGAAGTAACTGACGGTAACAGTGTAGCAGGATTTAGAACGTTGCAGCGTCTGATTTCTATGTGTGGCTGGAACAGTGTCAGTTCATAACCTGTTAAACGTGCAATTGTCAAGTGCTGAGTCTGTGTTCGGTTTAAAAGAACTTCCACGGAGTGTGGAACTTGTACTGTCAGGGAGTGTCCTAATACTATGGAATCACTTTGTCTGATCGCTAGAGCTGTGGCTGCAACTGACTTGAGGCACGCAGGCAGAGCCTGGGCTACTGGATCTAATGTGCTCGAAAAATAAGCACAAGGCTTGTATTGTCCGGCTTGATCTTGTGTAAGAACAGATAATGCAGTACCATCACGTTCTGTGACAAAAAGTGTAAAAGGCTTACTGTAGTTCGGTATAGCTAGAACAGGTGCTTGGCATAAAGCTTTCTTTAATTCATTAAAACTAAGTGTATGTTCAGATGTCCAAGGGAGAACAGTCGATCCGGCTGCCTCCTGTGTCGTTAACTGTATCAGTGGCTTTGCTAGAAATGCGTACTGAGGAATCCATTGTCTGCAGTAAGAAGTAAGGCCGATAAAAGCACGTACCTCCTTCTGTGTCTTGGGCTGTGGAAGACTCGCTATTAACTGGATACGATCGGGTGTCAACTGCCTACCCCACTTGGACAGCAAGTGGCCTAAGTAGATCACTTGCTGGACACAGAACTGGAGCTTTGAAGGGGACACCTTGTGCCCCATCTCGGCTAGGAAATACAGAACTGTAAGTGACGCTCGCTCGCAATCACGTTCAGAACGGGCTGTGATCAGTAGATCATCGACATACTGGAGCAGGGCAGTGCCAGTTGGCATGTGAATATTGTCTAGTTGTCTTTTGAGTGCTTGACTGTAAATGCTAGGACTTTCTGTGAAACCTTGAGGAGCTCGTGTGAATTTATAGCTCCTTCCATTTAAACAAAAACCGAAAAGGTACTGGCTATCTGGGTGAATCGGAACACTGAAAAATGCATTCTTGAGGTCTATTACTGTAAAAAATATAGCTTCAGAATCAATAGCTGTCAATAGAGATGAAATATCTGGGACTACTGGGTACTGGGGTATGATACATTTATTGAGTTCTCGAAGGTCAATCACTAATCGATATACTGGGGGTGCATTTGGATCAGTACGTTTCATGACTGGAATGATAGGAGAATTACATACATTGGAGTCAGTTTCTACAACTACTCCTTGAGCTATGAGCTCGTTAATAATTTTGGATAAGGCTGCTACAGCCTCAGGTGGCAATCTGTACTGTCTGATTCGTGGCAAGACTATACCTTGCTTGAGGGTCACACGATGGGGTGTGATTCGCATGAAACCTACATCAGTTGGACCTTGCGCCCATAAATGCGGTGGTACATTGGACAATCTCGGATCAAAATCACGTAAAACATAGTGACCCTTGAAATCCCTCAAAAACAAGCGTATTCCTTTTGGAGAGCAGCAAATAACTGCACCTAATTCTTTCAATGTTTTAATACCTAACAAATTTTCTGGACATGACTTCGTAAGTAACAAATCAGTAGTTCGGGACAATGGACCAACTTCTAGAGTAACTGGCTTTGATATCTCGTTTACAATAGGCTTTCCTGAAAATCCAAGGGAAACATTTCTAGAGCCTGAGAGCGGAGCCCCTGGAACCTCGTCATGACTGATAGTAGTCCTACTTGCCCCTGTATCAATCAGAAACTTTCTGTCTTTCCCTAATACTTGACTATGTACATAGGGACCCTCTTGATCTACAGGTATCTCGATGAGAGGCAAGCCTACCTCCCTCTCTAGGCTGTTTCATGAATACGGTTGATACTCTGGATACTCTGTCTGGGCATACTGGTACATCTGCTGTGTAACATGCTGTGTTGCAGCAATAGGCTGCGGTGCTGGAACTGTCTGTTGTGCATTCTGTGGCTGAGAAGTCTGTGAAACTTGTTCTTGTCTAGGCGGGCGTGGTCTTTCTTTAGTTTTACCAGTGGCTATGTTGTGTTTCAGAACTGCACACTCGTTTATAAAATGACCTGGCTGTTTACAATAATTGCATGTCCCTTTAACGGGAGCTGCAGGATGACTGGCTTGATTCGGACCCCTCTTCTGACTGTCTTGTGGAACAGATTGTGCAACTAGTACTTTCATTTTCGTGTCTTTCATACGTCTTCTCTCGTGTTCTTGCTCTTCCCTGATTCTATTCTGGTGATACTGGAGCATCTGGAGCATCTGTGACGGGGTACTAGCTTGCCAAGTACTTTCGACTTTCAAAACTCGATTTTTAACTTGTGGACTTGAATTCTCGACTAGTTTAGTAACAAAAAGATGAGGGTATGACTCGCTACCTGTCTTCAAACCACTGTTGATGATAAAGCATTTCTCGAATCTAGAATAAAAATCACTAGTATCTTCATCCTGTTTCTGTTTGCATGCAGAGATTGCATCCCAGTCTTCCTTTTTCGTGGCTAATAACCTAGGCAAAACCTGAATCAATAACTCTGGTAATTCTTTACATTTCTCTCCAAGACCGGTACCTGGTACTCGTATCTTATCTTCAGCTTCTAGAACTGCCCAATCGATCTTTTTCTCTCCCACCTCCCATTCTTTTTCCTTGAGTTTCTCATATACCCCTGCGGGCAACAGGACCTTTAACATTTTAATAATATCTGGATACGTGTATTCTCCCATACGGAGCATGTCTTTTAATTCTCGATGGAACCCTGCTGGATCTTTGTCGTGACAGGGAATTAACTTCTTCATCTCTAAGAGTTCCATCTTTGTGACTGGAGTGTAAACAAATACTCGTTGCATTTCACCATCCGCTGTCCTAACTGGATGTACTTCTCGTAACGGATGCTGTCTATCTATGTAAAACGGTTTACTTTCCGGAGGTGAGACGTGAACAAAATGTGGGTTCAGAAACGTTCTATATTTGTGGCGCTGTTCTAGAATGACACTAATTAAATCGGTACCTAAACCTTTCCATTTATACTGGAGTAACTCGTTCAGGATATCATGTAACGGGCCTGGATCAGAATGTTGACCCTCATACAATGTAATGAGGTGCTGGATCATATACATACCCACCAGTCGCTGCTCGGCTGGGGGCAGTTTCAGAAACATTTGTGCCACTATTTCGTCTGGAAAAGTGGTAGAATCAGTAATCCATCGGACTGCTGATCGGGCTAGTTCTTGTTCATGCATGGTACTAAGTTCACTATAACCGATTCGTGATTTCAGAATGTGATCGGTAGCTTGAAATACTTGTTCTAGAGAACCTTGTTCTGGTGCTGGAAGATGAACGACTTTCTTGTGTTCTAGGCGTAAATGTCGGTCTGGAAATCTAGATTTACCTACATACGCTATTCTGGCGGTATTCTCGTCTTCTACTTCTTCAGTATCAGAGTTACTTTCTTTCTCGCTTACTAGTGCTTCTTTGCGTTGTTCGTGTAACCTTATTATTTCTTTACGTATTTTCTTGTACATACTCTCTATACTACTGATTGTCTTGTGTTTACCCTCGGCTATATTATCACTCCACCTTGTTAGAACTTTCATTTCGGTCGAGTCTTTGGTCGGATAATCTTGTTCCCTTATTAAACAATTAATTAGAAACTTTAATAGCATGAGCTGGGTCTCGGCTTTCCTTAAAGACATAATTTCACCGACACTTTCTGGATCTTCTCCTGTACGGATGAAACGATACATTCTGTCTAAATCTTCTTTCATATTCGGTAGGGTGGCCAGATACTCGGTCACCCGTCTTACACGCAATGAATATAAAACCATACTATCCTCGCCAGGGACTGGATCATAACAGCACTCGGTAAGAGCTCGCCTGATGTCTGCGACGGTCTGATGTTTGGGCGTACGCTGTAACGCATGTTCATGTAACTCGACTAACGCTAAACGTTTATTTGGCGGCGGGGTACCTGGAGGACCTCCTCCCGCGGCCCCTAAACTGGAATCGTCGACTGATACTCTTCGTGCTGGTAGAGTGACTGATGTAGCGGGAACTTGTACTATGGGCTGGACCGGGGGTACCGTAACAGGTACTGTAACAGGTGCCCCGGTGGCTGGAAGAGCAAGAATGACATTATTTACAGGAGCTGGCGGAGCAGGATTTGCATATTCTGGGACTGTGTCGTCCAAATAGGACGAGAGGAAAATATCAGCTGCGGTCGGTTTGTGACGTAGCTTAATCGGAACTAATGGCGGCGGAAAATTACATGGTGCTTCCGGGGTTGCTTTTGGCAAGTCCTCGGCAAGAAGAGGATACATACCCTTAATGAGGGCATTTCTCTGTCTGTCTGACTGTTCGATTTTAACTCGTTCACCTACTTCGATTAATTCCCTTTCTTGGGCTCTTTCTAAGGATTCTCTACTTAATTCTGACTTTCTGATTTCTTTTTCTATTCTTTTATGAGATTCTTTGCGCCATAACTCGATGGCATCTTTCTGGGACTGTCTGGCTTTCTTTTTCCATAATACTTCTTCTACTCGCATGATGCACTCGGCATCCCACGTACCTGATACGGGCCATCTATACTTTTCCTCTAATTGTTTGGTGTATTCCACCCATAAATCTAAATATAATATGGCACTTATGCCATGCTTCTGATACATAAAATGACCTGGACTGTCCCTAGGCGGGACAGGAACTGCTTCTTCGAGCAGACCTTTTCTAGTTTTTAACTGACGTAACTTGGAGAACAGAGGCATGACTGGACTGGAGTCTGGACACAATACAATACACAATGAACACAATAATAACTTGAAAGAACAATTCATTCATACCACGACATTGAAAACACATGGAATAACATTTAAGAATAACGGTTCGGACAGAATACTACCTGAAATACTGAAAACAGAATACATGAATTTTCTCGAGAACCGAACTGACTAGAAGGACTAGATGCACTGCTGAAACAGTACGAACTTACCGGTCTCTTAAAGAGACGCGTCAGGACCCGCATCCACCTAAGTGGACACTTCGTGTTGGATCTGCGTACCCAAACCCACGGACCAGAGACAATTCAATTGACCCTGTCTAGATACTACCCCAGCAACGGTACTCACCGGGCAGCAAGAACGGAAAGCCTCGGACTGGACTGGCCTGCTACGACGACGGACGGACGAACTTCGGACTTTAGTTACAGGTGGGCCTCCGGATACCTCGGACCTTGGACTCTCGGCTTGGGCTCTGGTCGGGACTCGCCGCGTTCCTCCACCGCCTCGTCTGGATGCTGGACCGCAACCTCCGTCTCCTCCGTGGGCCTGAGGGATACTTTGAAGCAGAAATATCTGCACGTGCACGGTATGGTTCCGTCACGGCTGCAGAGGATCAGGGGGCCTGCGTGGCTTCTCCGGCGCGTGGGGAAAGGGCAAGTCCCTATTCGGGCGCCATTATGTGGTAAATAAATAATTAATTACCTGTGCTATTTTTGACAATAAACAATAAACGGTTAGCTCAATAAATAAGAGTCAAGATACGAGGTAGCTGAAGTTTTACAGGCTTTAATAAGCATAAAGGGACAGGAACAGGACAGCCTGTACGGGAACAGGGATGGCAGCTGCCGGGGGCAGGATCTGGGACAGGCGACAACTTTTAATAACAGAACATTAATATATATAGTTAAACAAAATACATGGTATTCAATACAGTAGGCGTAACAGTAGGCGGGATTTGTAGCAGTCGCGAAAGATAAGGCATGACTGATGCAACAAGAAGGCGTAAACAGGGCGTATACATAGACATGTGATGTAAACGTAACAGAATATGTCATAAACGGGGCGGAAACATGGAGGGGGCTACCTAAGCAGCTGGGACCTCTAACCTAGTGGTGCGCGCAAACTGACAATGACGTGTTACTAGGGAGAACTGGGGGGCTATGGCTTCTGCGCTAGAAGAGGAGACTAAAGTCTGGAGTGTCAGAGCGACACGTACCTAAGCATATCTAGTATCTAGTGTTTAGAGAACATGTTGATAGAATCCAAAAGTTAGCAGAGCAAAGGCTAACAGACATTAAGACTGGTGCATACATAATCCTATATGTAGTGCGTGTGCAGGGAATATTCTATGAATATTAATACAGTATTTCTCTTACATGGAGACATAAAGGCTAGACCATGACGGAAACTATTGATGCGATTCAGTAGCTTAGGAATGCAGAGAAGGAGGGCTGGACTGATAACTAGAAACATAACATACTCTTGGCAGACTGGAGGCAGAGCCAGGCCGAGCCGGGCACTGTGAGGCATGAAAGTAAGCTAAGGGTCAGGGATACAGGTGGGGGCTGTATCGCTCCTCAGAGAGGGTTCAGGAAACAGGAGCTGAATCTGAGTCCGGGCCCTTTTGAGGCCTAGAAACGGGGATATTTCAATGAATTAACGTGCACACTGTGAAACGTGGCAACGTAGCTTTACATAGGCCTGATATTCGTTGTATTCACGAAAACTGGAAACTGGCATACTAGAGATGGACACAACTGTAATTGCGTCTTTAATCGATCATAGGGAATACATGCATATCGATCATGCACATATGACATAACATGGGGAACACGTAGGGACACAGAACATGGCAAAATGTACTTTTCCACATAAGAGAGGGGTGAAGAGACTTGGACGTGTGTCGTGAGAGGGGCGCAGACATGGATGTGTGTTGTGTAAGAGAGGGGTGAAGAGACATGGACGTGTGTCGTGAGAGGGGTGCAGAGGCCCGGGAAGTGTTGTGACTGAGAAGAGTTAGACATGGACGTGTGTTGTGTAAGAGAGGGGTGAAGAGACATGGACGTGTGTCGTGAGAGGGGTGCAGACATGGACGTGTGTCGTGAGAGGGGTGAAGAGACATGGACGTGTGTCGTGAGAGGGGTGCAGACATGGACGTGTGTCGTGAGAGGGGTGCAGACATGACCGTGTGTCGTGAGAGGGGTGCAGACATGGACGTGTGTCGTGAGAGGGGTGCAGAGGCCCGGAAAGTGTTGTGAATGAGAAGAGTGAGACATGGACGTGTGTTGTGTAAGAGAGGGGTGAAGAGACTTGGACGTGTGTAGCGCTGTACAGTAAATACAGCGCATCCATGGTGTCACAAGGAGGGCGCAGTGAAAATTGTTGCAACACTTTTTTGTGGCAGTGATTCAACACTTCATGAATGAGGCCCAGGAATGTGCCCTCTCTTATTGATAGGGTGCATCCCTGACCTTTTGTTTGGCGCAGGACAGTGCAGCAATAATCCTTGCAGGGCTGTCCAGCACTCAAACATCTTATATGTGGACCCAAGTGTTTGCACCAATCTTAAGACCAGCTATTTTGTGGTCTTAAAAAAACTGCCTCTAACTGGACTCAGCAGCAGTTTTGGGGGGTTATCGACGTACGGGAATTTCATTGTAAATATCACAAAGTGTGGTTAGCGGCAGGTATTTCATGGGAAAGCCTACCTTGCATCTCATTTTCGTTAGGTCCTGTTAACAGAAATTGCGGTCTGGAAAATTCCCATTTAAGCTGGAAAAGTGATGCTAACTGCCGTGAGCGGCAACTTGTAAATAGGGCAATACCAAAAAAAAAAACGCTATAACATACAAAAAATTGACGCTACAGTGGCGTTAAGTTGTAAATTTCATTTCATTTTCATTTTGGACATTTGTAAAGCGCCTGGAAGTACGCCCACCGGCGTGTCCCCGCGCAGTGATAAGTGAGAGCAAACAGTCCGCCCACCCTCCCAGTCGTCTACCTGCTAAATAAAAGAGTCTTCAGTTTTTTCCTAAAAATGGATTCAGACGGTTCCAAGCGCAGATATAGGGGTAGAGCATTCCAGTGCTTGACTGCCAAGTATCTGAAAGATCTGCCTCCCATACGTGCTTTCCTTACTCTTGGGACCGTCAGAAGACCCGTGCAAGAAGAGCGAAGGTTGCGTATTGGCTCGTACTCAGTCACCAGACTTCTGAGCAAAGCAGGAGCTTTGCCATTCAGAATACGATGGCATGTGGAGAGAGATTTAAATTCCACCCTGCTGGCAACTGGGAGCCAATGAAGTGCGTGGAGCGCTGTTTTGGAAGGAGACCTCCTGGGGAGCCTCAATACTAAGCGGGCTGCTGCATTCTGCAGCACCTGTAGGCGTTTGATGACTTTTCCCGTGGCACCCAGATATAGCAGATTTCCATAATCGAGGCGGCATGCACCAACGTTCTGCGAGCTGCCAGCGGGAGAAGATCTAACACCTTTTTTTAAAGTTTTCAGAACGCCGAAGCATACCCCAGCCACCCGGCCGGCCTATGTGTCAAAGGTCAGGCCAGTGTCCACCCAAACCCCAAGGTTCCTTGCCTCCCGACAAGGGACTGGCGTCTCACCCAAGCAAGGAGGCCACCAAGCCGACGACCAAGCGGCCGGCGTCCCTCCCACAATCAGTACCTCGGTCTTGCTACCGTTAAGCTTTAAACAGTTGGCGGACATCCAGGTTGCCAGATCTTTCATGCAATTCCTGAAATTGTCCGCCGCAAGATCTGGGGCACGTGAGAGGGAGATAGCCAGCTGCGTGTCGTCGGCATAGGACACTAGGCGCAAACCATATTTCTCAACGATTCCTGCCAATGGGGAGACATAAAGATTGAACAAGGTTGGGCTCAGGGACGAGCCCTGAGGCACTCCCTGGCCCAACCCAATCTCTCTCGAATAGCAGTCACCCAGACGGACCTGGAAGCGTCTGTCAGTAAGAAATGATCCTAACCACCCCAGCGCTGCTCCTGAAACTCCTCCTTCATTCAGACACTGTAGCAAGATGGAGTGTGCTACAGTGTCGAATGCAGCGCTGAGGTCCAACAGGATCAAGGCCATGGTCTGGCCTTCATCCACACCCTGACGCAAAGTCTCCACCGCCATAAGGAGAGCTGACTCCGTCGAATGTCGGGGGCGGAAGCCAAACTGAGAATCGTGGAGCAGAAAGGTATCGTCCACGTATTTCATCAGCTAGAGATTCGCAATTTTTTCCGCAACCTTCGCCATATATGGCAGGAGGGAGATTGGGCGCAGGTTCTCAAGTTTATCAAAACTGACATTAGCTTTCTTTTGCAGCGGGAGAACAATCGCTTGTTTCCACGCAGCGGGAACAGTCTGTGACTCGTAAGAGGTGTTTAATAGATGACGTATATATGGTTCGAGGACGTCTAGGCTTCCCATTAGCCGTCTGGGTGTAGTAGGGTCCCTAGGTGAGCCAGATTGTATGGATCCGCAAATGCGGATGAGATCCTCAGTCGGGGGGGTGGTGAAACTGGACAGCCGCTGTTTCCCTAATACCTTAGTTGTTTCCAAAGGCTTAGAAATCTGATCTGTCTGCTGTGGGAAGGAGGCATAAATTGTTGCTACCTTTTTAGCAAAGAACTCTGCTATTCGGTCGCAACCCTCCACCGTGCAGAGCTCTTCCGGCACCGCTACAGGTTTCCCTACCGATAGTGTTTTATAGATTAGGAACAATTCTTTGGTAGAATTTTCGGCTTCCAGAATCCTAGTGCCAAAGTATAAAGTTTTGGCTTTCCTAATCAGTCTGTGGTAGATGCGCCGTTTTGCTGTGTACTCTGATTTCGCAAGTACTGTAAGGGCTTTCCTCCATTGTCGTTTAGCTGCCCGCACCTCCTCATCATACCATGGTGCCGCGCTCTGCACCCGGCCACCCCCTCTTATTATACCAAGTGGAGCCACCTGGTCCAGAGCCTCCGTGATGAGCTGGTCAAAGTTAGTATTTATGGCTTCCACTCCCACTCCCCCTAGGTGACCTTTTTCCTTGAGGACCCAATTAAATTTAGTTTGGGAAAAGTTAATCCATCGTCGTCTGCGGTGTTTAGCGGCAGACGGTATCACCGACCGAGCTCCCTGGATATAAATCAGGAAGGGTACCAGATGGTGATCTGTCCAGGGAATGGGGATGGGATCAGCGACTTCTACCTGTTCCCAATTAGCAAAAATCGGATCCAGTGTGTGACCTAGTTGGTGAGTGGGCTTTATAACTTTCTGCTCAAAATGCAGTTCTTTCATGTTTTGCTGAAATTCCCTAGCTACTTTATCAGCGGGATCGTCAAGGTGAAGATTGAGGTCACCCAATACAAGATATTTATCGACTCGCACTGCCGCCTCAGTAATTCCCTCGAATAAGCTCTCACTGAATCTTGCAGCAGTGCCAGGCGGCCTATAGATCAGTAGGCCCTTCAGAGTGCAACTGCCATTGACAGAGATGGAAAATGCACCGACCTCACCACCCACGATCTTGGCCTGTTCTAGTTGGCAATGGAGGCCCTGTCTGGCTATGATAGCTATCCCACCACCTCTTCCTATCTCCCAGTCTAGCCTCACTAGGGAGTAACCTTCAGGGATAGCATCGAGGACCTCAGGCATGGAATCTTGGTCTAGCCACGTTTCCGTGATAAAGACCAGGTCCCATTGTTTATTACTAAGGAGATCATGCATGTCAAGGCAATGCCTGCGCAAAGAGCGGACATTCAGTAGACCGCAAACCAGTGCATGATGGCCCTTTGGTGTCATGACGCCCTGACAGAAAGCGAAATCACAGTAGTTACAGCCTAGAGTATCTTCCGCCTTCATTTTATGCAGGCATGGGCCCGGGATGTGTGCCACGGAGGGCAAGTAAGTCTTCACGACTCCAGGCCAGATGCCTCGATGGAGGGACAGGGGGGGGGTGGCCCTGGCCCGCGCCCGGCCGCGGACGGGCGCAGACGGGCTTAACTTAGGCGCAACTTCGGCGCGCCTTTGTCGCGCCCGCTGCGCTCGTCCGCTGCTCTGCCTAGGGCACATCCGCCTTATATCCCCCCCAGCGTCCCAACAACTAGAGCGCTGCAGATGGAATACAGGAAGTAGCTGGCTCGGACCCTCCACGCCCTCTGCTCAAACGGTGCTAGCCACCGGCGTCAGAACGAGGCGGGAGGGAGGGGCGAGTCCAGTGCTTTTGTGATTGGTTGCTGTAACTGCCTGTCTGCTTCCCGAGTGCCTCAGCAGAGCAGAGTGCAAAATGCAGCCAGTTCTCCGGTAAATACAGCACAATAGCGCAGATATAGGCAGCGCGAGTACAGCGACCCGCTCTCTCTCACACCAGTGCCCAATGAATTAAAAGATTTTTAAAATTTGCTCAAGCGCTGTAACAGCATACAAGTCGTAATCACCAATACGCCGGTAGCGCGATAAAAAGCGGTAGGGACACTGCCACTGCCCACTTACCACTGCCCACTGCCCACTTAAATACGCCCCTTAGTCTTTCTTTGCCAGTCTGTCTCTGACTCGCTTTCTCAATTTCCTCTTATTCCCTTCGTCTCACTCTATGTCTCCCACTCAATCTCACCTGGACATTAAGGATGTCCTAGAATGTGTAGGTCCAGAGAGCTAGAGAGAGAGAGAAATCTGCATGGATGGTGAACTGTCTGTCAGCAGAACTTTACAAAAACGTTCAACATTGGGGAGAGTCACAGCTGAACCCTCAGTCCAGGGAGAACGAGACGGAGAGATGGAGAGAGAAAGAGAAAGAGAGAGAGAAAGAGAGAGAGAGAGAGAGTGTGAGAGAGAAATAGAGAAAGAGAGATAGAGTGAGAGAGAGAAAGAGAGTGAGAGAGAGAGAGAGAGTGAGTGAGAGAGAGAGAGAGAGAGAGAGAGAAAGAGAGAGAGAGAGAGAGAGAGATTGAGAGAGAGAGAGAGAGAGAGAGAGAGAGAATGAGAGAGAGAGAGTGTGAGAGAGAGAGAGAGAGAGAGAGAGAACTGCATGGATGGAAAACTGTTTATTATGAGTCCCTTACAATATAGTATAGCAGTGAAAAATGATCACACTGAGAACCATACATATACTTTTTAGGTCAGGAGAAAAGGGTCTCCTACAAGTACCGCGGATCAGGCACTGCCGATCGGGAGAAAAATCCTTTTCATACCTAGCGCCAAGGTACTGGGATGAGTTACCTGAGCGTCTGCGTAAAATGGAGACTTACAGCATCTTCAGGAAACAGCTGGAAGCCTTCTTGTTCTAAAAATGTTTACCTTCTCTCTCCATCTTCCTCCGAGATCGTGCTAGGCAAGCGCCGAGATGCCCCCGGGTGAATTTGTGCGCTATAAAAGAGTGCTTAACATAACATAACATAACATACATGGTTACAAATAATGTATACAGTATGCAACAGCAAAAGTATGTGCCACTATATGAATAATGAAAAATATGTTTGTTCTAGACAAACATAAGGAAATTCCCACTCTATGGTTTGTACATATATGAATGTTTCTGAGTATGATCATTTTGCATCGCTATACTATATTGTAGATTGGAAAACACTGAGAATAGAGATTATAAGGCATTTATGTCCTGGAGAAGTCCCAATGACCCTGAGGGGCAAGAAGCAGGGCTGAAACATGTCGACCTCTGATGTTTGGGTCATAACATACCCTAATAACATCATTTTGTAAACCTGGTTTTAACCTTGCCAAAGGTAATCATAATAAACATCCCCTTATAGTAAGTGCTCAGCTTACAAATCGCGTTGAGCCCACCCATTGATCCCAGGTGCGGTGGGTGAGGGTCCGATGATGAAGCATGCCACGGGTAATCCCTGTGGGTGAGGGTTTGATGATGAAGCATGCCACGCGTGATCCCTGTGGGTGAGGGTCAGATGATGAAGCATGCCACGTGTGGTACCTGTGGGTGAGGGTCCGATGATGAAGCATGTCACGGGTGGTGCCTGTGGGTGAGTGTCCGATGATGAAGCATGCCACGGGTGGTACCTGTGGGTGAGGGTCCGATGATGAAGCATGCCATGGGGGGTACCTGTGGGTGAGGGTCCGATGATGAAGCATGCCACGGGTGGTACCTGTGGGTGAGGGTACGATGATGAAGCATACCACGGGTGGTACCTGTGGGTGAGGGTCTGATGATGAAGCATGCCACGGGTGGTACCTGTGGGTGAGGGTCTGATGATGAAGCATGCCACGGGTGGTAAAGGTGGGTGAGGGTCAGATGATGAAGCATGTCACGGGTGATCCCTATAGGTGAGGGTCTGATGAAGAAGCATGTCACAGGTGATCCCTGTGGGTGAGGGTCCGATGATGAAGCATGCCACGGGTGGTACCTGTGGGTGAGGGTCCGATGATGAAGCATGCCACGGGTGATCCCTGTGGGTGAGGGTCCGATGATGAAGCATGCCACGGGTGATCCCTGTGGGTGAGGGTCTGATGATGAAGCATGCCACGGGTGATCCCTGTGGGTGAGGGTCCGATGATGAAGCATGTCACGGGTGATCCCTGTGGGTGAGGGTCCGATGATGAAGCATGTCACGGGTGGTGCCTGTGGGTGAGTGTCCGATGATGAAGCATGCCACGGGTGGTACCTGTGGGTGAGGGTCCGATGATGAAGCATGCCATGGGGGGTACCTGTGGGTGAGGGTCCGATGATGAAGCATGCCACGGGTGGTACCTGTGGGTGAGGGTACGATGATGAAGCATACCACGGGTGGTACCTGTGGGTGAGGGTCTGATGATGAAGCATGCCACGGGTGGTACCTGTGGGTGAGGGTCTGATGATGAAGCATGCCACGGGTGGTAAAGGTGGGTGAGGGTCAGATGATGAAGCATGTCACGGGTGATCCCTATAGGTGAGGGTCTGATGAAGAAGCATGTCACAGGTGATCCCTGTGGGTGAGGGTCCGATGATGAAGCATGTCACGGGTGATCCCTGTGGGTGAGGGTCTGATGATGAAGCATGTCACGGGTGATCCCTGTGGGTGAGGGTCTGATGATGAAGCATGCCACGGGTGATCCCGGTGGGTGAGGGTCCGATGATGAAGCATGTCACGGGTGATCCCTATGGGTGAGGGTCTGATGATGAAGCATGTCACGGGTGATCCCTGTGGGTGAGGGTCCGATGATGAAGCATGTCACGGGTGATCCCTGTGGGTGAGGGTTCGATGATGAAGCATGTCACGGGTGATCCCTGTGGGTGAGGGTCTGATGATGAAGCATGCCACGGGTGGTACCTGTGGGTGAGGGTCTGATGATGAAGCATGCCACGGGTGATCCCGGTGGGTGAGGGTCCGATGATGAAGCATGCCATGGGTGGTACCTGTGGGTGAGGGTCTGATGATGAAGCATGCCACGGGTGGTACCTGTGGGTGAGGGTCCGATGATGAAGCATGTCGCGGGTGGGACCTGTGGGTGAGGGTCTGATGATGAAGCATGTCGCGGGTGGGACCTGTGGGTGAGGGTCCGATGATGAAGCATGCCAAGGGTGGTAGGTGTGGGTGAGGGTCCAATGATGAAGCATGCCACGGGTGGTACCTGTGGGTGAGGGTCAGATGATGAAGCATGTCACGGGTGGTACCTGTGGGTGAGGGTCTGATGATGAAGCATGCCACGGGTGATGCCTGTGGGTGAGGGTCCGATGATGAAGCATGCCACGGGTGATCCCTGTGGGTGAGGGTCCGATGATGAAGCATGCCACGGGTGATCCCTGTGGGTGAGGGTCCAATGATGAAGCATGCCACGGGTGGTACCTGTGGGTGAGGGTCCGATGATGAAGCATGCCACGGGTGGTACCTGTGGGTGAGGGTCCGATGATGAAGCATGTCACGGGTGGTACCTGTGGGTGAGGGTCTGATGATGAACCATGCCACGGGTGATCCCTGTGGGTGAGGGTCCGATGATGAAGCATGTCACGGGTGATCCCTGTGGGTGAGGGTCCGATGATGAAGCATGTCACGGGTGGTACCTGTGGGTGAGGGTCTGATGATGAAGCATGTCACGGGTGATCCCTGTGGGTGAGGGTCCGATGATGAAGCATGTCACGGGTGGTACCTGTGGGTGAGGGTCTGATGATGAAGCATGTCACGGGTGATCCCTGTGGGTGAGGGTCCGATGATGAAGCATGTCACGGGTGATCCCTGTGGGTGAGGGTCTGATGATGAAGCATGCCACGGGTGATCCCTGTGGGTGAGGGTCTGATGATGAAGCATGCCACGGGTGATCCCTGTGGGTGAGGGTCCGATGATGAAGCATGCCACGGGTGATCCCTGTGGGTGAGGGTCTGATGATGAAGCATGTCACGGGTGATCCCTGTGGGTGAGTGTCCGATGATGCAGCATGCCACGGGTGGTACCTGTGGGTGAGGGTCCGATGATGAAGCATGTCACGGGTGATCCCTGTGGGTTAGTGTCCGATGATGAAGCATGTCACGGGTGGTACCTGTGGGTGAGGCTCCGATGATGAAGCATGCCACGGGTGGTACCTGTGGGTGAGGGTTCGATGATGAAGCATGTCATGGATGATCCCTGTGCGTGAGGGTCCGATGATGAAGCATGTCACGGGTGATCCCGGTGGGTGAGGGTCCGATGATGAAGCATGTCACGGGTGGTACCTGTGGGTGAGGGTTCGATGATGAAGCATGCCATGGGTGGTACCTGTGGGTGAGGGTCCGATGATAAAGCATGTCACGGGTGATCCCTATGGGTGAGGGTCCGATGATGAAGCATGTCACGGGTGATCCCTGTGGGTGAGGGTCTGATGATGAAGCATGCCACGGATGGTACCTGTGGGTGAGGGTCCGATGATGAAGCATGTCACGGGTGATCCCTATGGGTGAGGGTCCGATGATGAAGCATGTCACGGGTGATCCCTGTGGGTGAGGGTCCGATGATGAAGCATGTCACGGGTGATCCCTGTGGGTGAGGGTCCGATGATGAAGCATGTCACGGGTGGTACCTGTGGGTGAGGGTTCGATGATGAAGCATGTCACGGGTGGTACCTGTGGGTGAGGGTCCCATGATGAAGCATGCCACGGGTGATCCCTGTGGGTGAGGGTCCGATGATGAAGCATGTCACGGGTGATCCCTGTGGGTGAGGGTCCGATGATGAAGCATGCCACGGGTGGTACCTGTGGGTGAGGGTCCGATGATGAAGCATGTCACGGGTGATCCCTGTGGCTGAGGGTCCGATGATGAAGCATGTCACAAGTGATGCCTGTGGGTGAGGGTTCGATGATGAAGCATGTCACGGGTGATCCCTGTGGGTGAGGGTCCGATGATGAAGCATGTCATGGATGATCCCTGTGGGTGAGGGTCCGATGATGAAGCATGTCACGGGTGGTACCTGTGGGTGAGTGTCCGATGATGAAGCATGTCACGGGTGATCCCTGTGGGTGAGGGTCTGATGATGAAGCATGCCACGGGTGGTACCTGTGGGTGAGGGTCCGATGATGAAGCATACCACGGGTGATCCCTGTGGGTGAGGGTCCGATGATGAAGCATGTCATGGGTGATCCCTGTGGGTCAGGGTCCGATGATGAAGCATACCACGGGTGATCCCTGTGGGTGAGGGTCCGATGATGAAGCATACCACGGGTGATCCCTGTGGGTGAGGGTCCGATGATGAAGCATGTCACGGGTGATCCCGGTGGGTGAGGGTCCGATGATGAAGCATGCCACGGGTGGTACCTGAGGGTGAGGGTCCGATGATGAAGCATGTCACGGGTGATCCCTGTGGGTGAGGGTCCGATGATGAAGCATGTCACGGGTAATCCCTGTGGGTGAGTGTCCGATGATGAAGCATGTCACGGGTGGTACCTGTGGGTGAGGGTTCGATGATGAAGCATGTCACGGATGGTACCTGTGGGTGAGGGTCCGATGATGAAGCATGTCACGGGTGATCCCTGTGGGTGAGGGTCTGATGATGAAGCATGTCACGGGTGGTACCTGTGGGTGAGGGTCCGATGATGAAGCATGTCACGGGTGATCCCTGTGGGTGAGGGTCCGATGATGAAGCATGCCACGGGTGGTACCTGTGGGTGAGGGTCCGATGATGAAGCATGCCACGGGTGGTACCTGTGGGTGAGGGTCCGATGATGAAGCATGTCACGGGTGATCCCTGTGGGTGAGTGTCCGATGATGAAGCATGTCACGGGTGGTACCTGTGGGTGAGGGTTCGATGATGAAGCATGTCACGGGTGGTACCTGTGGGTGAGGGTCCGATGATGAAGCATGTCACGGGTGATCCCTGTGGGTGAGGGTCTGATGATGAAGCATGTCACGGGTGGTACCTGTGGGTGAGGGTCCGATGATGAAGCATGTCACGGGTGATCCCTGTGGGTGAGGGTCCGATGATGAAGCATGCCACGGGTGGTACCTGTGGGTGAGGGTTTGATGATGAAGCATGTCACGGGTGATCCCTGTGGGTGAGGGTTCGATGATGAAGCATGCCACGGGTGGTACCTGTGGGTGAGGGTCCGATGATGAAGCATGCTACGGGTGGTACCTGTGGGTGAGGGTCCGATGATGAAGCATGTCACGGGTGATCCCTGTGGGTGAGGGTCTGATGATGAAGCATGTCACGGGTGATCCCTGTGGGTGAGGGTCCGATGATGAAGCATGCCACGGGTGATCCCTGTGGGTGAGGGTCCGATGATGAAGCATTCCACGAGTGATCCCTGTGGGTGAGGGTCCGATGATGAAGCATGCCATGGGTGATCCCTGTGGGTGAGTGTCCGATGATGAAGCATGTCACGTGTGATCCCTGTGGGTGAGGGTCTGATGATGAAGCATGCCACGGGTGATCCCTGTGGGTGAGGGTCCAATGATGAAGCATGTCACGGGTGATCCCTGTGGGTGAGGGTCCGATGATGAAGCATGCCACGGGTGATCCCTGTGGGTGAGGGTCCGATGATGAAGCATGCCACGGGTGATCCCTGTGGGTGAGGGTCCGATGATGAAGCATGCCACGGGTGCTACCTGTGGGTGAGGGTCTGATGATGAAGCATGCCATGGGTGGTACTTGTGGGTGAGGGTCCGATGATAAAGCATGCCACGGGTGGTACCTGTGGGTGAGGGTCTGATGATGAAGCATGCCACGGGTGGTACCTGTGGGTGAGGGTCTGATGATGAAGCATGCCACGGGTGGTACCTGTGGGTGAGGGTCCGATGATGAAGCATGTCACGGGTGATCCCTATGGGTGAGGGTCCGATGATGAAGCATGTCACGGGTGATCCCTGTGGGTGAGGGTCCGATGATGAAGCATGCCACGGGTGGCACCTGTGGGTGAGGGTCCAATGATGAAGCATGTCATGGATGATCCCTGTGGGTGAGGGTCCGATGATGAAGCATGTCATGGGTGATCCCTGTGGGTGAGGGTCCGATGATGAAGCATGTCACGGGTGGTACCTGAGGGTGAGGGTCCGATGATGAAGCATGTCACGGGTGATCCCTGTGGGTGAGTGTCCGATGATGAAGCATGTCACGGGTGATCCCTGTGGGTGAGGGTCCGATGATGAAGCATGTCACGGGTGATCCCTGTGGGTGAGGGTCCGATGATGAAGCATGCCACGGGTGATCCCTGTGGGTGAGGGTCTGATGATGAAGCATGCCACGGGTGATCCCTGTGGGTGAGGGTCCGATGATGAAGCATGTCACGGGTGATCCCTGTGGGTGAGGGTCCGATGATGAAGCATGTCACGGGTGGTACCTGTGGGTGAGGGTCCGATGATGAAGCATGCCACGGGTGGTACCTGTGGGTGAGGGTCCGATGATGAAGCATGCCACGGGAGGTACCTGTGGGTGAGGGTCCGATGATGAAGCATGCCACGGGTGGTACCTGTGGGTGAGGGTCCGATGATGAAGCATGCCACGGGTGGTACCTGTGGGTGAGGGTCTGATGATGAAGCATGTCACGGGTGATCCCTGTGGGTGAGGGTCCGATGATGAAGCATGCCACAGGTGATCCCTGTGGGTGAGGGTCCGATGATGAAGCATGCCACGGGTGGTACCTGTGGGTGAGGGTCCGATGATGAAGCATGCCACGGGTGATCCCTGTGGGTGAGGGTCCGATGATGAAGCATGTCACGGGTGGTACCTGTGGGTGAGGGTCCGATGATGAAGCATGCCACGGGTGATCCCTGTGGGTGAGGGTCCGATGATGAAGCATGCCACGGGTGATCCCTGTGGGTGAGGGTCCGATGATGAAGCATGTCACGGGTGGTACCTGTGGGTGAGGGTCCGATGATGAAGCATGCCATGGGTGGTACCTGTGGGTGAGGGTCCGATGATGAAGCATGTCACGGGTGGTACCTGTGGGTGAGGGTCCGATGATGAAGCATGCCACGGGTGGTACCTGTGGGTGAGGGTCCGATGATGAAGCATGCCACGGGTGGTACCTGTGGGTGAGGGTCCGATGATGAAGCATGCCACCGGTGATCCCTGTGGGTGAGGTTCCGATGATGAAGCATGTCACGGGTGGTAACTGTGGGTGAGGGTCCGATGATGAAGCATGCCACGGGTGGTACCTGTGGGTGAGGGTCCGATGATGAACCATGCCACGGGTGATCCCTGTGGGTGAGGGTCTGATGATGAAGCATGCCACGGGTGGTACCTGTGGGTGAGGGTCTGATGATGAAGCATGCCACGGGCGGTACCTGTGGGTGAGGGTCCGATGATGAAGCATGCCACGGGTGGTACCTGTGGGTGAGGGTCCGATGATGAAGCATGTCACGGGTGATCCCGGTGGGTGAGGGTCCGATGATGAAGCATGCCAGGGGTGGTACCTGTGGGTGAGGGTCAGATGATGAAGCATGTCTTGGGTGATCCCTGTGGGTGAGGGTCCGATGATGAAGCATGTCACGGGTGGTACCTGTGGGTGAGGGTCAGATGATGAAGCATGTCACGGGTGATCCCTGTGGGTGAGGGTCCGATGATGAAGCATGCCACGGGTGGTACCTGTGGGTGAGGGTCAGATGATGAAGCATGTCACGGGTGATCCCTATGGGTGAGGGTCCGATGATGAAGCATGCCATGGGTGGTACCTGTGGGTGAGGGTCCGATGATGAAGCATGCCACGGGTGATCCCTGTGGGTGAGGGTCCGATGATGAAGCATGCCACGGGTGGTACCTGTGGGTGAGGGTCGGATGATGAAGCATGTCACGGGTGATCCCTGTGGGTGAGGGTCCGATGATGAAGCATGTCACAAGTGGTACCTGTGGGTGAGGGTCAGATGATGAAGCATGCCACGGGTGGTACCTGTGGGTGAGGGTCAGATGATGAAGCATGTCACGGGTGATCCCTGTGGGTGAGGGTCCGATGATGAAGCATGCCATGGGTGGTACCTGTGGGTGAGGGTCTGATGATGAAGCATGTCACGGGTGGTACCTGTGGGTGAGGGTCTGATGATGAAGCATGTCACGGGTGATCCCTGTGGGTGAGGGTCTGATCATGAAGCATGCCACGGGTGGTACCTGTGGGTGAGGGTCCGATGATGAAGCATGTCACGGGTGATCCCTGTGGGTGAGGGTCCGATGATGAAGCATGCCACGGGTGATCCCTGTGGGTGAGGGTCCGATGATGAAGCATGCCACGGGTGATCCCTGTGGGTGAGGGTCCGATGATGAAGCATGTCACGGGTGATCCCTGTGGATGAGGGTCTGATGATGCAGCATGCCACGGGTGATCCCTGTGGGTGAGGGTCCGATGATGAAGCATGCCACGGGTGATCCCTGTGGGTGAGGGTCCGATGATGAAGCATGTCACGGGTGATCCCTGTGGATGAGGGTCTGATGATGCAGCATGCCACGGGTGGTACCTGTGGGTGAGGGTCTGATGATGAAGCATGTCACGGGTGGTACCTGTGGGTGAGGGTCTGATGATGAAGCATGTCACGGGTGATCCCTGTGGGTGAGGGTCAGATGATGAAGCATGTCACGTGTGATCCCTGTGGGTGAGGGTCCGATGATGAAGCATGCCACGGGTGGTACCTGTGGGTGAGGGTCCGATGATGAAGCATGTCACGGGTGATCCCTGTGGGTGAGGGTCCGATGATGAAGCATGTCACGGGTGGTACCTGTGGGTGAGGGTCTGATGATGAAGCATGTCACGGGTGATCCCTGTGGGTGAGTGTCCGATGATGAAGCATGTCACGGGTGATCCCTGTGGGTGAGGGTCCGATGATGAAGCATGTCACGGGTGATCCCTGTGGGTGAGGGTCCGATGATGAAGCATGTCACGGGTGGTACCTGTGGGTGAGGGTCCGATGATGAAGCATGTCACGGGTGGTACCTGTGGGTGAGGGTCTGATGATGAAGCATGTCACGGGTGATCCCTGTGGGTGAGGGTCTGATGATGAAGCATGCCACGGGTGATCCCTGTGGGTGAGTGTCCGATGATGAAGCATGTCACGGGTGATCCCTATGGGTGAGGGTCTGATGATGAAGCATGTCACGGGTGATCCCTGTGGGTGAGGGTCCGATGATGAAGCATGCCACGGGTGGTACCTGTGGGTGAGGGTCCGATGATGAAGCATGCCACGGGTGATCCCTGTGGGTGAGGGTCCGATGATGAAGCATGTCACGGGTGGTCCCTGTGGGTGAGGGTCCGATGATGAAGCATGTCACGGGTGGTACCTGTGGGTGAGGGTATGATGATGAAGCATGTCACGGGTGATCCCTGTGGGTGAGGGTCAGATGATGAAGCATGTCACGGGTGATCCCTGTGGGTGAGGGTCCGATGATGAAGCATGTCACGGGTGGTACCTGTGGGTGAGGGTCCGATGATGAAGCATGCCACGGGTGGTACCTGTGGGTGAGGGTCCGATGATGAAGCATGCCACGGGTGATCCCTGTGGGTGAGGGTCCGATGATGAAGCATGTCACGGGTGGTACCTGTGGGTGAGGGTCCGATGATGAAGCATGCCACGGGTGGTAACTGTGGGTGAGGGTCCGAAGATGAAGCATGTCACGGGTGGTACCTGTGGGTGAGGGTCCGATGATGAAGCATGCCACGGGTGGTACCTGTGGGTGAGGGTCCGATGATGAAGCATGCCACGGGTGGTACCTGTGGGTGAGGGTCCGATGATGAAGCATGCCACCGGTGATCCCTGTGGGTGAGGTTCCGATGATGAAGCATGTCACGGGTGGTAACTGTGGGTGAGGGTCCGATGATGAAGCATGCCACGGGTGGTACCTGTGGGTGAAGGTCCGATGATGAACCATGCCACGGGTGATCCCTGTGGGTGAGGGTCTGATGATGAAGCATGCCACGGGTGGTACCTGTGGGTGAGGGTCTGATGATGAAGCATGCCACGGGCGGTACCTGTGGGTGAGGGTCCGATGATGAAGCATGCCACGGGCGGTACCCGTGGGTGAGGGTCCGATGATGAAGCATGTCACGGGTGATCCCGGTGGGTGAGGGTCCGATGATGAAGCATGCCACGGGTGGTACCTGTGGGTGAGGGTCAGATGATGAAGCATGTCACGGGTGATCCCTGTGGGTGAGGGTCCGATGATGAAGCATGCCACGGGTGGTACCTGTGGGTGAGGGTCCGATGATGAAGCATGCCACGGGTGGTACCTGTGGGTGAGGGTCCGATGATGAAGCATGTCACGGGTGATCCCTGTGGGTGAGGGTCTGATGATGAAGCATGTCGCGGGTGGGACCTGTGTGTGAGTGTCCGATGATGAAGCATGTCACGGGTGATCCCTGTGGGTGAGGGTCTGATGATGAAGCATGCCACGGGTGATCCCTGTGGGTGAGGGTCCGATGATGAAGCATGCCACGGGTGGTACCTGTGGGTGAGGGTCCGATGATGAAGCATGTCACGGGTGATCCCTGTGGGTGAGGGTCCGATGATGAAGCATGCCACGGGTGATCCCTGTGGGTGAGGGTCCGATGATGAAGCATGCCACGGGTGATCCCTGTGGGTGAGGGTCCGATGATGAAGCATGTCACGGGTGATCCCTGTGGATGAGGGTCTGATGATGCAGCATGCCACGGGTGGTACCTGTGGGTGAGGGTCTGATGATGAAGCATGTCACGGGTGGTACCTGTGGGTGAGGGTCTGATGATGAAGCATGTCACGGGTGATCCCTGTGGGTGAGGGTCCGATGATGAAGCATGCCACGGGTGATCCCTGTGGGTGAGGGTCCGATGATGAAGCATTCCACGAGTGATCCCTGTGGGTGAGGGTCCGATGATGAAGCATGCCATGGGTGATCCCTGTGGGTGAGTGTCCGATGATGAAGCATGTCACGTGTGATCCCTGTGGGTGAGGGTCTGATGATGAAGCATGCCACGGGTGGTACCTGTGGGTGAGGGTCCGATGATGAAGCATGCCACGGGAGGTACCTGTGGGTGAGGGTCCGATGATGAAGCATGCCACGGGTGGTACCTGTGGGTGAGGGTCCGATGATGAAGCATGCCACGGGTGGTACCTGTGGGTGAGGGTCTGATGATGAAGCATGTCACGGGTGATCCCTGTGGGTGAGGGTCCGATGATGAAGCATGCCACAGGTGATCCCTGTGGGTGAGGGTCCGATGATGAAGCATGCCACGGGTGGTACCTGTGGGTGAGGGTCCGATGATGAAGCATGCCACGGGTGATCCCTGTGGGTGAGGGTCCGATGATGAAGCATGCCACGGGTGATCCCTGTGGGTGAGGGTCTGATGAGGAAGCATGTCACGGGTGATCCCTGTGGGTGAGGGTCCGATGATGAAGCATGTCACGGGTGATCCCTGTGGGTGAGGGTCCGATGATGAAGCATGCCACGGGTGATCCCTGTGGGTGAGGGTCCGATGATGAAGCATGTCACGGGTGATCCCTGTGGGTGAGGGTCCGATGATGAAGCATGTCACGGGTGGTACCTGTGGGTGAGGGTCCTGATGATGAAGCATGTCACGGGTGATCCCTGTGGGTGAGGGTCAGATGATGAAGCATGTCACGTGTGATCCCTGTGGGTGAGGGTCCGATGATGAAGCATGCCACGGGTGGTACCTGTGGGTGAGGGTCCGATGATGAAGCATGCCACGGGTGATCCCTGTGGGTGAGTGTCCGATGATGAAGCATGTCACGGGTGATCCCTATGGGTGAGGGTCCGATGATGAAGCATGTCACGGGTGATCCCTGTGGGTGAGGGTCCGATGATGAAGCATGTCACGGGTGATCCCTGTGGGTGAGGGTCCGATGATGAAGCATGTCATGGGTGATCCCTGTGGGTGAGGGTCCGATGATGAAGCATGCCATGGGTGGTACCTGTGGGTGAGGGTCCGATGATGAAGCATGTCGCGGGTGGTACCTGTGGGTGAGTGTCCGATGATGAAGCATGTCACGGGTGATCCCTGTGGGTGAGGCTCCGATGATGAAGCATGTCACGAGTGATCCCTGTGGGTGAGGGTCCGATGATGAAGCATGCCACGGGTGGTACCCGTGGGTGAGGGTCCGATGATGAAGCATGTCACGAGTGATCCCTGTGGGTGAGGGTCCGATGATGAAGCATGTCACGAGTGATCCCTGTGGGTGAGGGTCTGATGATGAAGCATGCCACGGGTGATCCCTGTGGGTGAGTGTCCGATGATGAAGCATGTCACGTGTGATCCCTGTGGGTGAGGGTCCGATGATGAAGCATGTCACGGGTGATCCCTGTGGGTGAGGGTCAGAGGATGAAGCATGCCATGGGTGGTACCTGTGGGTGAGGGTCTGATGATGAAGCATGCCACGGGTGGTACCTGTGGGTGAGGGTCTGATGATGAAGCATGCCACGAGTGATCCCTGTGGGTGAGGGTCCGATGATGAAGCATGTCACGGGTGGTACCTGTGGGTGAGGGTCTGATGATGAAGCATGCCACGAGTGATCCCTGTGGGTGAGGGTCCGATGATGAAGCATGTCACGGGTGATCCCTGTGGGTGAGGGTCCGATGATGAAGCATGCCACGGGTGATCCCTGTGGGTGAGGGTCCGATGATGAAGCATGCCACGGGTGGTACCTGTGGGTGAGGGTCCGATGATGAAGCATGCCACGGGTGGTACCTGTGGGTGAGGGTCCGATGATGAAGCATGCCACGGGTGATCCCTGTGGGTGAGGGTCCGATGATGAAGCATGTCACGGGTGATCCCTGTGGGTGAGGGTCCGATGATGGAGCATGCCACGGGTGGTTCCTGTGGGTGAGGGTCCGATGATGAAGCATGTCACGGGTGATCCCTGTGGGTGAGGGTCCAATGATGAAGCATGCCACGAGTGATCCCTGTGGGTGAGGGTCCGATGATGAAGCATGTCACGGGTGATCCCTGTGGGTGAGGGTCTGATGATGAAGCATGTCACGGGTGATCCCTGTGGGTGAGGGTCCGATGATGAAGCATGTCACGGGTGATCCCTGTGGGTGAGGGTCTGATGATGAAGCATGCCACGGGTGGTACCTGTGGGTGAGGGTCCGATGATGAAGCATGCCACGGGTGATCCCTGTGGGTGAGGGTCCGATGATGAAGCATGCCACGGGTGGTACCTGTGGGTGAGGGTCCGATGATGAAGCATGTCACGGGTGGTACCTGTGGGTGAGGGTCTGATGATGAAGCATGCCACGAGTGATCCCTGTGGGTGAGGGTCCGATGATGAAGCATGTCACGGGTGATCCCTGTGGGTGAGGGTCCGATGATGAAGCATGCCACGGGTGATCCCTGTGGGTGAGGGTCCGATGATGAAGCATGCCACGGGTGGTACCTGTGGGTGAGGGTCCGATGATGAAGCATGCCACGGGTGGTACCTGTGGGTGAGGGTCCGATGATGAAGCATGCCACGGGTGATCCCTGTGGGTGAGGGTCCGATGATGAAGCATGTCACGGGTGATCCCTGTGGGTGAGGGTCCGATGATGGAGCATGCCACGGGTGGTTCCTGTGGGTGAGGGTCCGATGATGAAGCATGTCACGGGTGATCCCTGTGGGTGAGGGTCCAATGATGAAGCATGCCACGAGTGATCCCTGTGGGTGAGGGTCCGATGATGAAGCATGTCACGGGTGATCCCTGTGGGTGAGGGTCCGATGATGAAGCATGCCACGAGTGATCCCTGTGGGTGAGGGTCTGATGATGAAGCATGTCACGTTGATCCCTGTGGGTGAGGGTCCGATGATGAAGCATGTCACGGGTGATCCCTGTGGGTGAGGGTCTGATGATGAAGCATGTCACGGGTGATCCCTGTGGGTGAGGGTCCGATGATGAAGCATGTCACGGGTGATCCCTGTGGGTGAGGGTCTGATGATGAAGCATGCCACGGGTGGTACCTGTGGGTGAGGGTCCGATGATGAAGCATGCCACGGGTGATCCCTGTGGGTGAGGGTCCGATGATGAAGCATGCCACGGGTGGTACCTGTGGGTGAGGGTCCGATGATGAAGCATGTCACGGGTGGTACCTGTGGGTGAGGGTCCGATGATGAAGCATGTCACGGGTGATCCCTGTGGGTGAGGGTCCGATGATGAAGCATGTCACGGGTGGTACCTGTGGGTGAGGGTCCGATGATGAAGCATGCCACGGGTGATCCCTGTGGGTGAGGGTCCGATGATGAAGCATGTCACGGGTGATCCCTGTGGGTGAGGGTCCGATGATGAAGCATGCCACGGGTGGTACCTGTGGGTGAGGGTCCGATGATGAAGCATGTCACGGGTGGTACCTGTGGGTGAGGGTCCGATGATGAAGCATGTCACGGGTGATCCCTGTGGGTGAGGGTCCGATGATGAAGCATGTCACGGGTGGTACCTGTGGGTGAGGGTCCGATGATGAAGCATGTCACGGGTGGTACCTGTGGGTGAGGGTCCGATGATGAAGCATGTCACGGGTGGTACCTGTGGGTGAGGGTCCGATGATGAAGCATGTCACGGGTGGTACCTGTGGGTGAGGGTCTGATGATGAAGCATGCCACGGGTGGTACCTGTGGGTGAGGGTCCGATGATGAAGCATGCCACGGGTGGTACCTGTGGGTGAGAGTACGATGATGAAGCATGCCACGGGTGATCCCTGTGGGTGAGGGTCCGATGATGAAGCATGTCACGAGTGATCCCTGTGTGTGAGGGTCTGATGATGAAGCATGCCACGGGTGATCCCTGTGGGTGAGTGTCCGATGATGAAGCATGTCACGTGTGATCCCTGTGGGTGAGGGTCCGATGATGAAGCATGTCACGGGTGATCCCTGTGGGTGAAGGTCAGATGATGAAGCATGCCATGGGTGGTACCTGTGGGTGAGGGTCCGATGATGAAGCATGTCACGGGTGGTACCTGTGGGTTAGGGTCTGATGATGAAGCATGCCACGAGTGATCCCTGTGGGTGAGGGTCCGATGATGAAGCATGTCACGGGTGATCCCTGTGGGTGAGGGTCCGATGATGAAGCATGCCACGGGTGATCCCTGTGGGTGAGGGTCCGATGATGAAGCATGCCATGGGTGGTACCTGTGGGTGAGGGTCCGATGATGAAGCATGCCACGGGTGGTACCTGTGGGTGAGGGTCCGATGATGAAGCATGCCACGGGTGATCCCTGTGGGTGAGGGTCCGATGATGAAGCATGTCACGGGTGATCCCTGTGGGTGAGGGTCCGATGATGGAGCATGCCACGGGTGGTTCCTGTGGGTGAGGGTCCGATGATGAAGCATGTCATGGGTGATCCCTGTGGGTGAGGGTCCAATGATGAAGCATGCCACGAGTGATCCCTGTGGGTGAGGGTCCGATGATGAAGCATGTCACGGGTGATCCCTGTGGGTGAGGGTCCGATGATGAAGCATGCCACGAGTGATCCCTGTGGGTGAGGGTCTGATGATGAAGCATGTCACGTTGATCCCTGTGGGTGAGGGTCCGATGATGAAGCATGTCACGGGTGATCCCTGTGGGTGAGGGTCTGATGATGAATCATGTCACGGGTGATCCCTGTGGGTGAGGGTCCGATGATGAAGCATGTCACGGGTGATCCCTGTGGGTGAGGGTCTGATGATGAAGCATGCCACGGGTGGTACCTGTGGGTGAGGGTCCGATGATGAAGCATGCCACGGGTGATCCCTGTGGGTGAGGGTCCGATGATGAAGCATGCCACGGGTGGTACCTGTGGGTGAGGGTCCGATGATGAAGCATGTCACGGGTGGTACCTGTGGGTGAGGGTCCGATGATGAAGCATGTCACGGGTGATCCCTGTGGGTGAGGGTCCGATGATGAAGCATGTCACGGGTGGTACCTGTGGGTGAGGGTCCGATGATGAAGCATGCCACGGGTGGTACCTGTGGGTGAGGGTCTGATGATGAAGCATGTCACGGGTGATCCCTGTGGGTGAGGGTCCGATGATGAAGCATGCCACGGGTGGTACCTGTGGGTGAGGGTTTGATGATGAAGCATGTCACGGGTGATCCCTGTGGGTGAGGGTCCGATGATGAAGCATGTCACGGGTGATCCCTGTGGGTGAGGGTCCGATGATGAAGCATGTCACGGGTGGTACCTGTGGGTGAGACTCCTTTTACAAACTCTAATATAAGAGATTCCAGGGCCCCACTATCCACCAGCCACTGCTTTTACGGGAAGGAAAAAACAGGATACCCCTCTCTATTTGACAGGATGTGTATTTTTTAGGAAGCTGTGGGCATCCTTGTTTTCTGTTTCTCGCTCACCTTTAGTGATATGCACACATTTTACGCTGCTCCATTAGGGCAGCCTCTGTCTTCTTTACCTGTCTTTCACCAGCTCCTCGGTGTGGTTCTCACGCTGCAACCTTTGTTCCACATGCTCTGCCCTGCAGAGTGGAGGGTGCGTCCTGTGTGTTTACTCACCATTAACCCAAGAGCACACCGTATCAGTGAGATGTGTGTTCACACCGGTGCCCTGGTGACCAGCAAACAGTGCCACTCTGTCCGGGTCACCATTAACCCAAGAGCACACGTATCGGTGAGATGTGTGTACACGCCGGTACCCTGGAGACCAGCAAAGAGTGCCCCTCTTTATGGGTCACCATTAACCCAAGAGCACACGTATCGGATATGAGTCTCATTGGCAATTCCTCAGTGGCGGGCAGGGCTAGCACTGACAGCTCTGATGTGGCCCCTGGAGATCTTGTTCTCCGCCCTTTCTGCACCTGGTAGTCAGCCCTCCTTGGGTTCTGGTGTAACTGCGTCTCCTTTGACCCCCCCTCACCTGCCAGTCTCAGTTCTCAGGGGTCTTTGCCCAGGTGCATGGAGATTGAGCGGTGGTTTCCAACAGGTTGTTCGGGGCAGGCAGCTGTGTTCTTACAACAGGATAAGCGCCCTACCGGCCTAACGTCCTATAAGGAGCATCGAACAGCTTGTCGTTGGTGGGGTTCTAGAGGATCACAGCCTAGAACCTGTGATCAGTTGCTGCTGACTGAGCGATCTCATTGATCGTTACTTGGTGGCTGCACAATAAACCAGAGATCTTACCTTGCGTAGGATATGGTATCTTTATTATATGATTTAGATGCTCCAAATACCTTGCATAGGATATACTAGCTTTATTATCCAACTTAGAGATTCCTAATAACTTGTGTAGGATATGGTATCTTTAATGCATACCTTAGACGTTCCTAATACCTTGCGTAGGATATATTAGATTTATTATCTAACTTAGAGATTCCTAATAACTTGTGTAGGATATGGTATCTTTAATGCATACCTTAGACGTTCCTAATACCTTGCGTAGGATATATTAGATTTATTATCTAACTTAGAGATTCCTAATAACTTGTGTAGGATATGGTATCTTTATTGCATACCTTAGACGTTCCTAATACCTTGCGTAGGATATAGTAGCTGCATTATCTCACTTAGAGATTCCTTATAATTTGTGTTCGATATAGTAGCTTTATTATATATCTTAGAGATTCCTGATAACTTCTCTAAGATATGGTATCTTTACTACATACCTTAGACTTTCCGAACACCTAGTTTACAATATAGAAGTTTTATTATCTAACTTAGAGATTCCATTGAATTTGTGTTCAATATAGTAGTTTTATTATCTAACTTAGAGATTCCTTATAATTTGTGTTCGATAGAGTAGCTTTATTATCTAACTAAGAGATTCCTTAGAAATTGTGTTCGATATAGTAGCTTTATTATCTAACTTAGAGATTCCTGATGACTTCTCTACAATATGGTATCTTTACTACATACCTTAGACTTTCCTAGTACCTAGTGTACGAAATAGGAGCTTTATCATCTAACTTAGAGATTCCTACTAACTTGTATGGTCGTTTTACTTGATGCCTTAGATGTTCATAATACCTTTTGTATGATATGGTAGCTTTATTACATACCTCAGATATTGCTACTACCTTTTGAATGATATGGTAGCTTTATTACATATCTCAGATATTGCTACTACCTTTTGTATGATATGGTAGCTTTATTACATACCTCTGATATTGCTACTACCTTTTGTATGATATGGTAGCTTTATTACATACCTCAGATATTGCTACTACCTTTTGAATGATATGGTAGCTTTATTACATACCTCAGATATTGCTACTACCTTTTGTATGATATGGTAGCTTTATTACATACCTCAGATATTGCTACTACCTTTTGTATGATATGGTAGCTTTATTACATACCTCTGATATTGCTACTACCTTTTGTATGATATGGTAGCTTTATTACATACTTCTGATATTGCTACTACCTTTTGTATGATATGGTAGCTTTATTACATACCTCTGATATTGCTACTACCTTTTGTATGATATGGTAGCTTTATTACATACCTCAGATATTGCCAATACCTTTTGTATGATATGGTAGCTTTATTAAATACCTCAGATATTGCTACTACCTTTTGTATGATATGGTAGCTTTATTACATACCTCAGATATTGCTACTACCTTTTGTATGATATGGTAGCTTTATTACATACCTCAGCTATTGCTACTACCTTTTGTATGATATGGTAGCTTTATTACATACCTCTGATATTGCTACTACCTTTTGTATGATATGGTAGCTTTATTACATACCTCAGATATTGCCAATACCTTTTGTATGATATTCTAGCTTTGTTACATACCTCAGATATTTCTACTACCTTTTGTATGATATGGTAGCTTTATTACATACCTCAGATATTGCTACTACCTTTTGTATGATATGGTAGCTTTATTACATACCTCAGATATTGCTACTACCTTTTGTATGATATGGTAGTTTTATGACATACCTCAGATATTCCTACTACCTTTTGTATGATATGGTAGCTTTATTACATACCTCAGTTATTGCTAATGTAAATGTAGGCGTATTTGTAAAGCGCACTGATACTACAGAGTATCCTGGCGCTGTACTCATACCGCTAGGGAACCCTTCCTAGTTTTTCGCCGTGAAATGTCCACTCTTGGACATCCCCAGGGTGCAACCAGGTATCCCTAGCGCTGTTGGGGGACGTTGTGGAGACTAAGCAAGCTATTGCCCAGAGTTGCAGCCTGGGACCCATGCTTAGAGTTGGCACTGAGGCGAGAAATCAGGTCCGAGGAATTATGAGCCCAAGATCCGCCGAGACCAGCCGAGGCAGGAATTGAACCCTGGTCCCGGGCCAGACCTCTGCATCAGGGTCTGCCGCTCTAACCATTGAGCCACACTTCTCCACAATACCTTTTTGTATGATATGGTGGCTTTATTACATACCACAGATATTGCTAATAACTTTTGTATGATCTGGTGGCTTTATTACATACCTCAGATATTGCTACTACCTTTTGTATGATATGGTAGCTTTATTACATACCTCAGATATTGCTACTACCTTTTGTATGATATGGTAGCTTTATTACATACCTCAGATATTGCTACTACCTTTTGTATGATATGGTAGCTTTATTACATACCTGAGATATTGCTACTACCTTTTGTATGATAAGGTAGCTTAATTACATACCTCAGATATTGCTACTACCTTTTGTATGATATGGTAGCTTTATTACATACCTCAGATATTGCTACTACCTTTTGAATGATATGGTAGCTTTATTACATACCTCAGATATTGCCAATACCTTTTGTATGATATTCTAGCTTTGTTACATACCTCAGATATTTCTACTACCTTTTGTATGATATGGTAGCTTTATTACATACCTCAGATATTGCTACTACCTTTTGTATGATATGGTAGCTTTATTACATACCTCAGATATTGCTACTACCTTTTGTATGATATGGTAGTTTTATTACATACCTCAGATATTCCTACTACCTTTTGTATGATATGGTAGCTTTATTACATACCTCAGATATTGCTACTACCTTTTGTATGATATGGTAGCTTTATTACATACCTCTGATATTGCTACTACCTTTTGTATTATATGGTAGCTTTATTACATACCTCAGATATTGCTACTACCTTTTGTATGATATGGTAGTTTTATTACATACCTCAGATATTCCTACTACCTTTTGTATGATATGGTAGCTTTATTACATACCTCAGATATTGCTACTACCTTTTGTATGATATGGTAGCTTTATTACATACCTCAGATATTGCTACTACCTTTTGTATGATATGGTAGCTTTATTACATACCTCAGATATTGCTACTACCTTTTGTATGATATGGTAGCTTTATTACATACCTCGGATATTGCTATTACCTTTTGTATGATATGGTAGCTTTATGACATACCTCAGATATTGCTACTACCTTTTGTATGATATGGTAGTTTTATTACATACCTCAGATATTCCTACTACCTTTTGTATGATATGGTAGCTTTATTACATACCTCAGATATTGCTAATACCTTTTGTATGATATGGTAGCTTTATTACATACCTCAGATATTGCTAATACATTTTGTATGATATGGTAGCTTTATTACATACCTCAGCTATTGCTACTACCTTTTGTATGATATGGTAGCTTTATTACATACCTCAGATATTGCTACTACCTTTTGTATGATAAGGTAGCTTTATTAAATACCTCAGATATTGCTACTACCTTTTGTATGATATGTTAGCTTTATTACATACCTCAGATATTGCCAATACCTTTTGTATGATACGCTAGCTTTGTTACATACCTCAGATATTGCTACTACCTTTTGTATGATACGATAGCTTTATTACATACCTCAGATATTGCCAATACCTTTTGTATGATATGCTAGCTTTGTTACATACTGTAGATGCTCCTAATACCTTGTGTACCCTATCATAGCTTTCTTATATAACTTACATTATTCTAGTGCTGTCATTATTTATCTTGAAAGTACTCTTTGTATTTCAGACACTCTTTTAAAAGAGGTCTTAGACCTACAGTGGCATCTTAAGTTATTGCATCACGTTTATGATCACCTCAGTGTATTCTGCTGTCCGAGGTAGATTACCAGAACTGACTGGTGCAGATGAACTTGGTGTAATGTTAGATTACTTTCCAGTAATCTTCATTACTCTGAGCCCCAGCTTTCTCCTACCAGTTACTCATTTTCCCGCCAAAAGTGTCCTCCCTTTTTAGGTCTTGCCTAGCGCATCGCAAATGTGCTGTCCTAAGCAGAGGGCCTCTTTGATTTACTCCAGACATTCAGAAAGCTTTCAGAAAGCTTGGGCATGTGGTTGTCACATCAATTGGCCTTTGCGTATGGCTTTCAAAAAATGGTACAAAAGGGGGTGGTGATGGACGGAGCATCTGAACCAATCAAACACTCCCACCCAGTCAACAGATCTGGGTTTAATCCATCACCGTTCTTTAGCCCACTCTGCCACCCCAGTTCAGACATGGCCATATGCAAATCAGTCTGACCCTGTGCCTCATGGGAACAGTCCAGCCCGAACTGCCAAGCTATGCCTTCTCTGGACCGGAAACAAGCTTCCGAGGACCGGTGTCTTGCATTCCAGCCGTCTTCAGCCCGACTTGCTTGAATCCAGTGGCAAAGTGAGCAAGGGACTCACGTCTGAGCATACCCTGCCACACTTATGGCGGCCAAAGCGGTACAAAAGGGAGTGGTGATGGACGGAGCATCTGAACCAATCAAACACTCACACCCAGTCAACAGATCTGGGTTTAATCCATCACCGTTCTTTAGCCCACTCTGCCACCCCAGTTCAGACATGGCCATATGCAAATCAGTCTGACACTGTGCCTCATGGGAACAGTCCAGCCCGAACTGCCAAGCCATGTCTTCCCTGGACCGGAATCAAGCTTCCCAGGACCGGTTTCTGGCATTACAGCCGTCTTCAGCCGGGCTTGCTTGACTCCAGTGGCAAAGTGAGCAAGGGACTCACGTCTGAGCATACCCTGCCAACTTATGGCGAACAAAGCGGTACAAAAGCGGGTGGTTTCCGGTCCGGTTCGCCATAAGTTGGCAGGGTATGCTCAGACGTGAGTCCCTTGCTCACTTTGCCACTCGATTCAAGCAAGCCTGGCTGAAGACGGCTGGAATGCCAGAAACCGGTCCTGGGAAGCTTGTTTCCGGTCCAGGGAAGGCATGGCTTGGCAGTTCGGGCTGGACTGTTCCCATGAGGCACAGTGTCAGACTGATTTGCATATGGCCATGTCTGAACTGGGGTGGCAGAGTGGGCTAAAGAACGGTGATGGATTAAACCCAAATCTGTTGACTGGGGGTGAGTGTTTGATTGGTTCGGATGCTCCGTCCATCACCACCCCCTTTTGTACCACTTTCAAAAAATGCAAGCATTCAATTGGCCAAAGGCGGGTGCATGTCCCACCTCTTCTTAAAATGTTCTCTCCTACGGCATAGGGGCTTGGGAGTGAGAAGTCTGGCAGATGCATTCCTCCTTGGTCACTGTGCTTTCGCTTCCCTTTTGATTGTTATCTGATGAAGGAATTTATTGCCTTTCCGAACGCACAAAGTGCTCCCTTGCTTTTCTTTGAAATGCTTGTTTATTTAATGCCTGTTTCTTTTCCGAAGGTTGTTTTTGTTCTCTTGTGCTGCAGAGCGCCTTTTATCAGAACTAAGGCGCAGCGCTCCATGTTCAGATACCGATCTCAGCCTGGGTTTCGTTACATTTGTGTGCTCCGACCTTCCCTTATATTTAGTTTATTTTTAATGTTTATTTTCCAAAGTTTCTTTTTGTTCTCTTGTTCCCATAGTGATTCCTCGGCTTCTCAATGGGCCCGATTCACAGAACTGACTTAAGACAAAACCCTAAACCTACTACTTTTGGTATTCACAGAAGTCAGGATTTTGTCTTAAGTTTGTCTAAAATCCTAACTTCTGTGAATACCAAAAGTAGTAAGTTTAGGATTTTGTCTTAAGTTAGTTCTGTGAATCGGGCCCTCTGTGTTTAAGGGCGTAGCTATCTCTGTGTTTATCGGCGTAGCTATCATTGGTGCAGCAGGTGCAGCAGCACCCAGGCCAACTGAACTATTCTTATCTTATGTTATTGATCAGCCGGCACGTTTACTACACCATGGTCTGTCTTCAACACGTCCGTGACTGTCCTGTCTGCCATCTCCGTAAGTTCATCTTCTCCGTCTCATCTCAAGGGGTTACCGAATACCAAGTTTCGACTCCACCTCCTGGCTCTTTCTTCCACAAACCCACACATTTCCTGTCTCGTCATCCCACTCTCGCAAGTCCCCTTTCTTCCTGATTTCTCCTAAGTCTTTGTTTTCCTATTCGTCTCTTTTGTTACCAATTGGCTGCCTTTTGTCTAGCTAAATCAAATTCTGATGGCCAAAAATAAGCTATGGTTGTCAAAAGTGAAAGGTCGACACCCGCAACCACCGGCACAAATGAAGCACTGCCTCTCAGCAGCTCCTGCTTTTCCTCACTGCCCCTTTTGCGTTTCCGACTTCTTTCCTCGACCTTCTCAGTAGTCGCTGCGTCATGGGAAATGTACTCAGACCACCTCACAATAAGAGAGCCGCCCCGGCTTTGACTGCTAGCAGCCTGTTGGGGGGGTCTTGCTGTACCTCGTTTATGCATTACATACCGAGCTGGGCATCGCACTGCAAGATGTACCTTGGGGAAGAAACGGGAGGCCAATGAGGAAACTTCACACAACGCGCTAGCGCCATCAAGAGCAAGTCCGCGTGCCACGTTCATGGTGCTGAACAATGGGCACCTATGTATGCACATTGATAGCGTTTTCACTAACCCTGGGCGTAGGACTATGCTATGCTCGCGGAGCATGCATAGTTTGCGCTACTACGCACTATGCGAATTGCACGTAGCACAGTGCAAAAACACGTAGCGTAGCGGGCTTTTTTTGCTTGCTCGCAGTCCTCAACGTCAAGCGACCACGAGCGAGCAAAATCAACATCCCGGCGAGACTTTTTCCTCGTTCGCGATCAGCAACATCAAGTTGCCGATCGCGAGCGTGGAAAATAAACCTTCCGGCGAGATTCTTATCGCGGAGAGATCAGGTTTCTCATTCCGAATGGTCGTGTATGTTCGCGACCTCTCGCGACGAGAAACTACCAGTTCGTGTTGAGAAAGCTGCCGCTCGAGTACAAATCTACTCGAGCAGCAGAAAACGAACGCTTGCACTGTGAAAGATGCAGTTTGCACGGCTTGCACAGTGCGGACAAGCATCCGGCACTGTGCAATCAGTGCGAACAGCATTTTCTCTACCGCACTACACAGTTTGCGTAGCAACGCGTAGCTTGCGTAGTGCAAAGTGCACTTTGCATAGCTACGCGTAGCGCTACTACGCAAACTACACCCAGGGTTACACACGGCAGACACATGCACGGGTAGGAGAACATAGAGTGCTGTGAGCGCAAACACGTTATTTGACCTCTGTGTTTTTGCTAAATTCAGTGTATTTCCTGCGTGAAAGTTCAGGAGATTGACGATTTTCTTTCGGGCTGTATTGAGCACAGCTACCCTCAGGTTACACAGAACCTGCAGGCTTGGGTCGCAGACAGCAGAGCTATCCCTCAGGTTACACAGAAGCTGCAGGCTCGGGCTGCAGAGAGCAGAGCTATCTCTCAGGTTACACAGAAGCTGCAGGCTCGGGCCGCAGAGAGCAGAGCTATCTCTCAGGTTACACAGAACCTGCAGGCTTGGGCCGCAGACAGCAGAGCTATCTCTCAGGTTACACAGAACCTGCAGGCTCGGGCTGCAGAGAGCACAGCTATCCCTCAGGTTACACAGAACCTGCAGGCTCGGTCCGCAGACAGCAGAGCTATCCCTCAGGTTACACAGAACCTGCAGGCTCGGTCCGCAGACAGCACAGCTATCCCCCAGGTTACACAGAGCCTGCAGGCTTGGGCCGCAGACAGCAGAGCTATCCCTCAGGTTACACAGAACCTGCAGGCTTGGGCCGCAGACAGCAGAGCTATCTCTCAGGTTACACAGAACCTGCAGGCTCGGGCTGCAGAGAGCACAGCTATCCCTCAGGTTACACAGAACCTGCAGGCTCGGTCCGCAGACAGCAGAGCTATCCCTCAGGTTACACAGAACCTGCAGGCTCGGTCCGCAGACAGCACAGCTATCCCCCAGGTTACACAGAACCTGCAGGCTTGGGCCTCAGACAGCAGAGCTATCTCTCAGGTTAAACAGAACCTGCAGGCTCGGGCCGCAGACAGCAGAGCTATCCCTCAGGTTACACAGAACCTGCAGGCTCGGTCCGCAGACAGCAGAGCTATCCCCCAGGTTACACAGAACCTGCAGGCTTGGGCCTCAGACAGCAGAGCTATCTCTCAGGTTAAACAGAACCTGCAGGCTCGGGCCGCAGACAGCAGAGCTATCCCTCAGGTTACACAGATCCTGCAGGCTCGGTCCACAGAGCTATCCCTCAGGTTACACAGAACCTGCAGGCTCAGGCAGCGTAGAGCAGAGCTATCCCTCAGGTTATACAGAACCTGCAGGCTCGGGCCGCAGAGCTGTCTCTCAGGTTACACAGAACCTGCAGGCTCGGGCCTCAGACAGCAGAGCTATCCCTCAGGATACACAGAACCTGCAGGCTCGGGCCTCAGACAGCAGAGCTATCCCTCAGGTTACACAGAACCCGAAGGCTCGGGCCGCATAGAGCAGAGCTATCCCTCAGGTTACACAGAACCTGCAGGCTCGGGCAGCGTAGAGCAGAGCTATCCCTCAGGTTACACAGAACCTACAGGCTCGGACCTCAGACAGCAGAGCTATCCCTCAGGTTACACAGAACCTACAGGCTCAGACCTCAGAGAGCAGAGCTATCCCTCAGGTTACACAGAACCTGCAGGCTCGGGCTGCAGAGAGCACAGCTATCCCTCAGGTTACACAGAACCTGCAGGCTCGGTCCGCAGACAGCAGAGCTATCCCCCAGGTTACACAGAACCTGCAGGCTTGGGCCTCAGACAGCAGAGCTATCTCTCAGGTTAAACAGAACCTGCAGGCTCGGGCCGCAGACAGCAGAGCTATCCCTCAGGTTACACAGATCCTGCAGGCTCGGTCCACAGAGCTATCCCTCAGGTTACACAGAACCTGCAGGCTCAGGCAGCGTAGAGCAGAGCTATCCCTCAGGTTATACAGAACCTGCAGGCTCGGGCCGCAGAGCTGTCTCTCAGGTTACACAGAACCTGCAGGCTCGGGCCTCAGACAGCAGAGCTATCCCTCAGGATACACAGAACCTGCAGGCTCGGGCCTCAGACAGCAGAGCTATCCCTCAGGTTACACAGAACCCGAAGGCTCGGGCCGCATAGAGCAGAGCTATCCCTCAGGTTACACAGAACCTGCAGGCTCGGGCAGCGTAGAGCAGAGCTATCCCTCAGGTTACACAGAACCTACAGGCTCGGACCTCAGACAGCAGAGCTATCCCTCAGGTTACACAGAACCTACAGGCTCAGACCTCAGACAGCAGAGCTATCCCTCAGGTTACACAGAACCTGCAGGCTTGGGCCGCAGACAGCAGAGCTATCTCTCAGGTTACACAGAACCTGCAGGCTCGGGCTGCAGAGAGCACAGCTATCCCTCAGGTTACACAGAACCTGCAGGCTCGGTCCGCAGACAGCAGAGCTATCCCTCAGGTTACACAGAACCTGCAGGCTCGGGCCTCAGACAGCAGAGCTATCTCTCAGGTTAAACAGAACCTGCAGGCTCGGGCCGCAGACAGCAGAGCTATCCCTCAGGTTACACAGATCCTGCAGGCTCGGTCCACAGAGCTATCCCTCAGGTTACACAGAACCTGCAGGCTCAGGCAGCGTAGAGCGGAGCTATCCCTCAGGTTATACAGAACCTGCAGGCTCGGGCCGCAGAGCTGTCTCTCAGGTTACACAGAACCTGCAGGCTCGGGCCTCAGACAGCAGAGCTATCCCTCAGGATACACAGAACCTGCAGGCTCGGGCCTCAGACAGCAGAGCTATCCCTCAGGTTACACAGAACCCGAAGGCTCGGGCCGCATAGAGCAGAGCTATCCCTCAGGTTACACAGAACCTGCAGGCTCGGGCAGCGTAGAGCAGAGCTATCCCTCAGGTTACACAGAACCTACAGGCTCGGACCTCAGACAGCAGAGCTATCCCTCAGGTTACACAGAACCTACAGGCTCAGACCTCAGACAGCAGAGCTATCCCTCAGGTTACACAGAACCTGCAAGCTCGGGCCTCAGACAGCAGAGCTATCCCTCAGGTTACACAGAACCTGTAGGCTCGGTCCGCAGACAGCAGAGCTATCCCTCAGGTTACACAGAACCTGCAGGCTCGGGCCTCAGACAGCAGAGCTATCCCTCAGGTTACACAGAACCTACAGGCTCGGACCTCAGACAGCAGAGCTATCCCTCAGGTTACACAGAACCTGCAGGCTCGGGCCTCAGACAGCAGAGCTATCCCTCAGGTTACACAGAACCTCTAGGCTCGGTCCGCAGACAGCAGAGCTATCCCTCAGGTTACACAGAACCTGCAGGCTCGGGCCTCAGACAGCAGAGCTATCCCTCAGGTTACACAGAACCTACAGGCTCGGACCTCAGACAGCAGAGCTATCCCTCAGGTTACACAGAACCTACAGGCTCGGACCTCAGACAGCAGAGCTATCCCTCAGGTTACACAGAACCTGCAGGCTCGGGCCTCAGACAGCAGAGCTATCCCTCAGGTTACACAGAACCTGTAGGCTCGATCCGCAGACAGCAGAGCTATCCCTCAGGTTACACAGAACCTGCAGGCTCGGGCCGCAGACAGCAGAGCTATCCCTCAGGTAACACAGAACCTGCAGGCTCGGGCCGCAGACAGCAGAGCTATCCCTCAGGTTACACAGAACCTGCAGGCTCGGTCCTCAGAGAGCAGAGCTATCCCTCAGGTTACACAGAACCTGCAGGCTCAGGCCGCAGAGAGCACAGCTATCCCTCAGGTTACACAGAACCTGCAGGCTCGGGCCTCAGACAGCAGAACTATCCCTCAGGTTACACAGAACCTGCAGGCTCGGGCCTAAGACAGCAGAGCTATCCCTCAGGTTACACAGAACCTGCAGGCTCGGGACGCAGACAGCAGAGCTATCCCTCAGGTTATGCAGAACCCGAAGGCTCGGGCGGCAGACAGCAGAGCTATCCCTCAGGTTACACAGAACCTGCAGGCTCGGGCCGCAGACAGCAGAGCTATCTCTCAGGTTATACAGAACCCGAAGGCTCGGGCCACAGAGAGCAGAGCTATCCCTCAGGTTACACAGAACCTGCAGGCTTGGGCCTCAGACAGCAGAGCTATCCCTCAGGTTACACAGATCCTGCAGGCTCGGGACGCAGAGAGCAGAGCTATCCCTCAGGTTACACAGAACCTGCAGGCTCGGGCCACAGACAGCAGAGCTATCCCTCAGGTTACACAGAACCTGCAGGCTCGGGCCTCAGACAGCAGAGCTATCCCTCAGGTTACACAGAGCCTGCAGGCTCGGGCTGCAGACAGCAGAGCTATCCCTCAGGTTACACAGACTGCAGGCTCCGGCCGCAGACAGCAGAGCTATCCCTCAGGTTACACAGAACCTGCAGGCTCGGGCCGAAGACAGCAGAGCTATCCCTCAGGTTACACAGAACCTGCAGGCTCGGGCCTCAGACAGCACAGCTATCCCTCAGGTTACACAGAACCTGCAGGCTCGGGCCGCAGACAGCAGAGCTATCCCTCAGGTTACACAGAACCTGCAGGCTCGGGCCGCAGACAGCAGAGCTATCCCTCAGGTTACACAGAACCTGCAGGCTCGGTCCTCAGAGAGCAGAGCTATCCCTCAGGTTACACAGAACCTGCAGGCTCGGGCCACAGAGAGCACAGCTATCCCTCAGGTTACACAGAACCTGCAGGCTCGGGCCTCAGACAGCAGAGCTATCCCTCAGGTTACACAGAACCTGCAGGCTCGGGCCTAAGACAGCAGAGCTATCCCTCAGGTTACACAGAACCTGCAGGCTCGGGACGCAGACAGCAGAGCTATCCTCAGGTTATACAGAACCCGAAGGCTCGGGCGGCAGACAGCAGAGCTATCCCTCAGGTTACACAGAACCTGCAGGCTCGGGCCGCAGACAGCAGAGCTATCTCTCAGGTTATACAGAACCAGAAGGCTCGGGCCACAGAGAGCAGAGCTATCCCTCAGGTTACACAGAACCTGCAGGCTTGGGCCTCAGACAGCAGAGCTATCCCTCAGGTTACACAGATCCTGCAGGCTCGGGACGCAGAGAGCAGAGCTATCCCTCAGGTTATACAGAACCTGCAGGCTCGGGCCGCAGACAGCAGAGCTATCCCTCAGGTTACACAGAGCCTGCAGGCTCGGGCTGCAGACAGCAGAGCTATCCCTCAGGTTACACAGACTGCAGGCTCCGGCCGCAGACAGCAGAGCTATCCCTCAGGTTACACAGAACCTGCAGGCTTGGGCCGCAGACAGCAGAGCTATCCCTCAGGTTACACAGAACCTGCAGGCTCGGGCCTCAGACAGCACAGCTATCCCTCAGGTTACACAGAACCTGCAGGCTCGGGACGCAGAGAGCAGAGCTATCTCTCAGGTTACACAGAACCTGCAGACTCAAGCCGCAGACAGCAGAGCTATCTCTCAGGTTACACAGAACCTGCAGGCTCGGGACGCAGAGAGCAGAGCTATCCCTCAGGTAACAGAGAACCTGCAGACTCGAGCCGCAGACAGCAGAGCTATCCCTACGGTTACACAGAACCTGCAGGCTCTAGCCGCAGAGAGCAGAGCTATCCCTCAGGTTACACAGAACCTGCAGGCTCGGGCTGCAGAGAGCAGAGCTATCCCTCAGGTTACACAGAACCTGCAGGCTCGGGCCTCAGACAGCACAGCTATTCCTACGGTTACACAGAACCTGCAGGCTCTAGCCGCAGAGAGCAGAGCTATCCCTCAGGTTACACAGAACCTGCAGGCTCGGGCTGCAGAGAGCAGAGCTATCCCTCAGGTTACACAGAACCTGCAGGCTCGGGCCGCAGACAGCAGAGCTATCCCTCAGGTTACACAGAACCTGCAGGCTCGGGCCGCAGACAGCAGAGCTATCCCTCAGGTTACACAGAACCTGCAGGCTTGAGCCGAAGACAGCAGAGCTATCCCTACGGTTACACAGAACCTGCAGGCTCGAGCCGAAGACAGCAGAGCTATCCCTCAGGTTACACAGAACCTGCAGGCTCGGGCCTCAGACAGCAGAGCTATCCCTCAGGTTACACAGAACCTACAGGCTCGGACCTCAGACAGCAGAGCTATCCCTCAGGTTACACAGAACCTACAGGCTCGGACCTCAGACAGCAGAGCTATCCCTCAGGTTACACAGAACCTGCAGGCTCGGGTCTCAGACAGCAGAGCTATCCCTCAGGTTACACAGAACCTGCAGGCTCTAGCCGCAGACAGCAGAGCTATCCCTCAGGTTACACAGAACCTGCAGGCTCGAGCCGAAGACAGCAGAGCTATCCCTCAGGTTACACAGAACCTGCAGGCTCTAGCCGCAGACAGCAGAGCTATCCCTCAGGTTACACAGAACCTGCAGGCTCGAGCCCAAGACAGCAGAGCTATGTCTCAGGTTACACAGAACCTACAGGCTCGGACCTCAGACAGCAGAGCTATCCCTCAGGTTACACAGAACCTGCAGGCTCGGGTCTCAGACAGCAGAGCTATCCCTCAGGTTACACAGAACCTGCAGGCTCGAGCCGCAGATAGCAGAGCTATCCCTCAGGTTACACAGAACCTGCAGGCTCGGGTCTCAGACAGCAGAGCTATCCCTCAGGTTACACAGAACCTGCAGGCTCGGGCCGCAGACAGCAGAGCTATCCCTCAGGTTACACAGAACCTGCAGGCTCGGGTCTCAGACAGCAGAGCTATCCCTCAGGTTACACAGAACCTGCAGGCTCTAGCCGCAGACAGCAGAGCTATCCCTCAGGTTACACAGAACCTGCAGGCTCTAGCCGCAGACAGCAGAGCTATCCCTCAGGTTACACAGAACCTACAGGCTCGAGCCCAAGACAGCAGAGCTATGTCTCAGGTTACACAGAACCTACAGGCTCGGACCTCAGACAGCAGAGCTATCCCTCAGGTTACACAGAACCTGCAGGCTCGGGTCTCAGACAGCAGAGCTATCCCTCAGGTTACACAGAACCTGCAGGCTCGGGACGCAGACAGCAGAGCTATCCCTCAGGTTACACAGAACCTACAGGCTCGAGCCCAAGACAGCAGAGCTATGTCTCAGGTTACACAGAACCTACAGGCTCGGACCTCAGACAGCAGAGCTATCCCTCAGGTTACACAGAACCTGCAGGCTCGGGTCTCAGACAGCAGAGCTATCCCTCAGGTTACACAGAACCTGCAGGCTCGGGACGCAGACAGCAGAGCTATCCCTCAGGTTACACAGAACCTACAGGCTCGAGCCCAAGACAGCAGAGCTATGTCTCAGGTTACACAGAACCTACAGGCTCGGACCTCAGACAGCAGAGCTATCCCTCAGGTTACACAGAACCTGCAGGCTCGGGTCTCAGACAGCAGAGCTATCCCTCAGGTTACACAGAACCTGCAGGCTCGGGACGCAGAGAGCAGAGCTATCCCTCAGGTTACACAGAACCTGCAGGCTCGGGACGCAGACAGCAGAGCTATCCCTCAGGTTACACAGAACCTACAGGCTCGAGCCCAAGACAGCAGAGCTATGTCTCAGGTTACACAGAACCTACAGGCTCGGACCTCAGACAGCAGAGCTATCCCTCAGGTTACACAGAACCTGCAGGCTCGGGTCTCAGACAGCAGAGCTATCCCTCAGGTTACACAGAACCTGCAGGCTCGGGACGCAGAGAGCAGAGCTATCCCTCAGGTTACACAGAACCTGCAGGCTCGGGACGCAGAGAGCAGAGCTATCCCTCAGGTTACACAGAACCTGCAGGCTCTAGCCGCAGACAGCAGAGCTATCCCTCAGGTTACACAGAACCTGCAGGCTCGGGTCTCAGACAGCAGAGCTATCCCTCAGGTTACACAGAACCTGCAGGCTCGGGCCGCAGACAGCAGAGCTATCCCTCAGGTTACACAGAACCTGCAGGCTCGGGTCTCAGACAGCAGAGCTATCCCTCAGGTTACACAGAACCTGCAGGCTCTAGCCGCAGACAGCAGAGCTATCCCTCAGGTTACACAGAACCTGCAGGCTCTAGCCGCAGACAGCAGAGCTATCCCTCAGGTTACACAGAACCTACAGGCTCGAGCCCAAGACAGCAGAGCTATGTCTCAGGTTACACAGAACCTACAGGCTCGGACCTCAGACAGCAGAGCTATCCCTCAGGTTACACAGAACCTGCAGGCTCGGGTCTCAGACAGCAGAGCTATCCCTCAGGTTACACAGAACCTGCAGGCTCGGGACGCAGACAGCAGAGCTATCCCTCAGGTTACACAGAACCTACAGGCTCGAGCCCAAGACAGCAGAGCTATGTCTCAGGTTACACAGAACCTACAGGCTCGGACCTCAGACAGCAGAGCTATCCCTCAGGTTACACAGAACCTGCAGGCTCGGGTCTCAGACAGCAGAGCTATCCCTCAGGTTACACAGAACCTGCAGGCTCGGGACGCAGACAGCAGAGCTATCCCTCAGGTTACACAGAACCTACAGGCTCGAGCCCAAGACAGCAGAGCTATGTCTCAGGTTACACAGAACCTACAGGCTCGGACCTCAGACAGCAGAGCTATCCCTCAGGTTACACAGAACCTGCAGGCTCGGGTCTCAGACAGCAGAGCTATCCCTCAGGTTACACAGAACCTGCAGGCTCGGGACGCAGAGAGCAGAGCTATCCCTCAGGTTACACAGAGCCTGCAGGCTCGGGTCTCAGACAGCAGAGCTATCCCTCAGGTTACACAGAACCTGCAGGCTCGGGCCTCAGCAAGCACAGCTATCCCTCAGGTTACGCAGATCTTACAGACTGAAGCCTCAGGCAGAACTATCTCTCAGATTAGATAAATCTACAAACTCAAGCCTAGATAGCAGACATATCGCTCAGGTTACGCAGACCCTACGGACCGATGCCTAAGAGACCAGAGAGACCAGGCAGGTTACAAAGCGAAAGCCTCGGACAGCAGAGCTATCTCTCCCAGACCCAGCTGAGGCATCAGCCTAGGCACCAATGCCGGCAGCAAATCATACCCTACTGGCCAACACCACGTGCAGGGGGCAGCAGACCCACAGCGTCGCTCGGCCATCACATGCTTGGCTGTCAGGGATACAACAAAGGCTTTTCCCAGAAGCCTTCGCCCAGCCACCTGAGGGCAGTGACTGCCACATACCAAGGCTTCTTAGTACTGATTCTACCTCAAGCCTCCTTTCAATCACTCATTCAAACAGCATCTGTAAAGCGCCGCACTGTCACCTCTAGCGGGACCTGGGCGCTGTGTCTTTTATGCTTCACCCGACACTCTGTGCCCCTTTATCTCGCTCTTGCTGGTTGTGTTTGATGCGATGCCTGTTTTCCCATTATCACTATTGTTCATCTTTTTCTTCCTTTTCCTTTCTCCTTTTTTGCCTTTTTCTCTCTCTTGCTGTGAGTTTAATATTTATTTATATAGTTATTTATTTCATTTATAGAGCGCTCCATCACCTAGCAGGCATCCTGGCGCTGGCATACTCAGAGCACAGTATGTAAGAGTGCCCGGGGGCTGACAGCCAGATGAGTCGAGGACTGATGAGAAAACATGCTCGCCCGCCCCAAAGGCGAGACCCATTGGCTATGCCAATGCTTGTTTTTGACTTGGTACTTGTAATGCTGTGGGACTGCTGAGCCACATGGGCCAGAAGAGGAAGTGGATGCCTGGAGCACACCTACAGGTACGGGCAGTGATAGAAGTGGGCAGGGACGGAAGGGCACGGCGTGCCCCTACTTCTAAAAATAATTTCAGTCCGTTCCCCTACTTCTTACTTTCCAAAAAGCATCCCGGGACGGCAAGAATAGTCCGACTTAAAAACAATAACTTTTTTCATTAGATTCCAGGGGCTGCAGCAGCCCCTCCCTGAGCTCCCATAGACCGAGGGCGGGACCTGCAGCAGCCCCTCCCTGAGCTCTCTCAGACTGAGGGCGGGACCTGCAGCAGCCCCTCCCTGAGCTCTCTCAGACTGAGGGCGGGACCTGCAGCAGCCCCTCCCTGAGCTCTCAGACTGAGGGCAGACCCTGCAGCAGCCCCTCCCTGAGCTCTCAGACTGAGGGCGGGACCTGCAGCAGCCCCTCCCTGAGCTCTCAGACTGAGGGCAGACCCTGCAGCAGCCCCTCCCTGAGCTCTCTCAGACTGAGGGCGGGACCTGCAGCAGCCACTCCCTGAGCTCTCACAGACTGAGGGCGGGACCTGCAGCAGCCCCTCCCTGAGCTCTCACAGACTGAGGGCGGGACCTGCAGCAGCCCCTCCCTGAGCTCTCAGACTGAGGGCAGACCCTGCAGCAGCCCCTCCCTGAGCTCTCTCAGACTGAGGGCGGGACCTGCAGCAGCCCCTCCCTGAGCTCTCTCAGACTGAGGGCGGGACCTGCAGCAGCCACTCCCTGAGCTCTCAGACTGAGGGCGGGACCTGCAGCAGCCACTCCCTGAGCTCTCAGACTGAGGGCAGACCCTGCAGCAGCCCCTCCCTGAGCTCTCTCAGACTGAGGGCGGGACCTGCAGCAGCCACTCCCTGAGCTCTCACAGACTGAGGGCGGGACCTGCAGCAGCCCCTCCCTGAGCTCGCAGAGGCTGAGGGCAGGCCCATTGTCTTTCCGATTGAGGCTGATTACCCCCTTTCGAATGAAAATGCGCCCCCCCCTCTCTGACTTTAGCATATCATGTGCAAGTGAGATCAGCACTAGTGATTACAGAGGAGCTTTCCCCAGACAGAGTATCTGGGGAACTTCAAACCATGTGTAATTTGTTAATGTTGTACACAGAGTGAATTGGGCAAGAGCAGTGACGGGACAGAAGAGGCGACAGGAGCGACGGGAAAGGAGAGGTACTAGGGCAGGAGAGGTCACTGGGCAGGAGAAGTAACATATAGGAGAAGTGACGGGGCAGGAGAGGTGACGGGAAAGGAGAAGTACTAGAGCAGGAGAGGTGACCGGGCAGGAGAGGTCACTGGGCAGGAGAAGTAACGTATAGGAGAAGTGACGGGGCAGGAGAGTTGACATGTCAGGAGCAGTGACGGGACAGGAGAGGTGACGGGAAAGGAGAGGTGACAGGAAAGGAGAGGTGATGGGGGCAGGAGAAGTGAAGGGGCAGGAGAAGTGAAGGGGCAGGAGAAGTGATTAGGCATAGGCAGGAGCGGTAACCGGCAGGAGCAGTGAACGGATAGGGGCAGTGAACAGATGAGAGCAGTGAACGGGGCAGGAGAAGTGATGGGACAGGAGCAGTGATCAGACAGGAGTGCTGACCGGACAGGATCAGTGAACGGGCAGGAGCGGTGAACGGGCAGGAGCAGTGAACAGGCACGAGCGGTGACGGGGCAGGAAAAGTGACGGGGCAGGAAAAGTGATGGGGTAGGAAATGTGACGAGGCAGGAAAAGTGACGGGTCAGGAGCAGTGATGGGGCAGGAGAGGCAACAGGAAAGGAGAGGTGACTGGGCAGGAGAGGTAACTGGACAGGAGAAGTGACCGGGCAGGAGAAGTGACGGGCAGGAGAAGTGACGGGACAGGAGAAGTGACGGGGAAGGAGAGTTGACAGGGCAGGAGAGGTGACGGGGCAGGAGAGGTGAAGGGGCAGGAGAGGTGACAAGGCAGGAGAGGTGGCGGGGCAGGAGAGATGACGGGGCAGGAGAGGTGACGGGGCAGGAGAGATGACGGGGCAGGAGAGGTGATGGGGCAGGGGAGGTGACGGACAGGAGAGGTGACGGGCAGGAGAGGTGACGGGGCAGGGGAGGTGACAGGGCAGGAGAAGTGACGAAGCAGTTGAAGTAATGGGGCAGAAGCGGTTATTAGGCATGAGCAGGAGTGGTTACCCGGCAGGAGCAGTGAACGGACAGGAGCAGTGAACGGGGCAGGAGCAGTGAACAGGGCAGGAGCAGTGAACGGGACAGGAGAAGTGACGGGACAGGAGAAGTGACGGGACAGGAGAAGTGAAGGGACAGGAGAAGTGACGGGACAGGAGAAGGAGAAGTGACGGGACAGGAGAAGTGACGGGACAGGAAAAGTGACGGGACAGGAGAAGTGACAGAGACAGGAGAAGTGACTGGGAAAGGAGAAGTGACGGGGAAGGAGAGGCAACAGGGCAGGAGAGGCAACAGGGCAGGAGAAGTGACTGGGCAGAAGAAGTGACAGGCAGGTGACGTGACGGGGCAGGAGTGGTGACAGGGCAGGAGAGGTGACGGGGCAGGAGAGGTGACGGGGCAGGAGAGGTGATGGGGCAGGTGATGTGACGGGCAGGTGACGTGACAGGGCAGGTGACATGACAGGGCAGGAGAGGAGAGGTGACCGGGCAGGAGAAGTGACTGGGCAGGAGAAGTGACGGGCAGGTGACATGATGAGGCAGGAGAGGTGACGGGGCAGGAGTGGTGACAGGGCAGGAGAGGTGACGGGGCAGGAGAGGTGACGGGGCAGGAGAGGTGATGGGGCAGGTGACGTGACGGGCAGGTGACGTGACAGGGCAGGTGACATGACAGGGCAGGAGAGGAGAGGTGACAGGGCAGGAGAAGTGACGAAGCAGTAGAAGTAATGGGGCAGGAGCGGTGATTAGGCATGAGCAGGAGTGGTAACCGGGCAGGAGCAGTGAACGGGGCAGGAGCACTGAACAGGGCAGGAGCACTGAACAGGGCAGGAGCAGTGAACAGGGCAGGAGCAGTGAATGGGGCAGGAGCAGTGAAGGGGGCAGGAGAAGTAACGGGACAGGAGAAGTGATGGGACAGGAGAAGGAGAAGTGACGGGACAGGAGAAGTGGCGAACAGGAGAAGTGGCGGGACAGGAGAAGTGACTGGGACAGGAGAAGTGACGGGGAAGGAGAGGCAATAGGGCAGGAGAGGCAACAGGGCAGGAGAAGTGACCGGGCAGGAGAAGTGACCGGGCAGGTGACGTGACGGGCAGGTGACGTGAGAGGCAGGTGACGTGACAGGCAGGTGACGTGACGGGCAAGTGATGTGACAGGGCAGGAGAGGAGAGGTGACCGGGCAGGAGAAGTGACGGGCAGGTGACGTGACAGGGCAGGAGAGGTGACGGGGCAGGAGTGGTGACGGGGCAGGAGTGGTGACGGGGCAGGAGAGGTGACGGGCAGGAGAGGTGAAGGGGCAGGAGAGGTGATGGGGCAGGTGACGTGACGGGCAGGTGATGTGACAGGGCAGGAGAGGAGAGGTGACCGGGCAGGAGAAGTGACGAAACAGTAGAAGTAATGGGGCAGGAGCAGTGATTAGGCATGAGCAGGAGTGGTAACCGGGCAGGAGCAGTGAACGGGGCAGGAGCAGTGAACAGGGCAGGGCTGTGAACGGGGCAGGAGCAGTGAACCGGACAGGAGAAGTGACGGTACAGGAGAAGTGAAGGGACAGGAGAAGTGACGGGACAGGAGAAGGAGCAGTGATGGGAAAGGAGAAGTGACGGGACAGGAGAAGTGACTGGGACAGGAGAAATGACGGGGAAGGAGAGGCAACAGGGCAGGAGAGGCAACAGGGCAGGAGAAGTGACCGGGCAGGAGAAGTGACCGGGCAGGTGACGTGACGGGCAGGTGACGTGATGGGCAGGTGACGTGTCAGGGCAGGAGAGGAGAGGTGACCAGGCAGGAGAAGTGACCAGGCAGGAGAAGTGACGGGCAGGTGACGGGGCAGGAAAGGTGACGGGGCAGGAGTGGTGACAGGGCTGGAGTGGTGACGGGGCAGGGGAGGTGACAGGGCAGGAGAGGTGATGGGGCAGAAGCAGTGATTAGGCATGAGCAGGAGCAGTGACCGGGCAGGAGAGGTGGTGGGGCAGGAGAGATGACGGGGCAGGAGAGGTGACGGGGCAGGAGAGATGACGGGGCAGGAGAGGTGATGGGGCAGGGGAGGTGACGGGCAGGAGAGGTGACGGGCAGGAGAGGTGACGGGGCAGGGGAGGTGACAGGGCAGGAGAAGTGACGAAGCAGTTGAAGTAATGGGGCAGAAGCGGTTATTAGGCATGAGCAGGAGTGGTTACCGGGCAGGAGCGGTGAACGGACAGGAGCGGTGAACGGGGCAGGAGCAGTGAACAGGGCAGGAGCAGTGAACAGGACAGGAGATGTGACGGGACAGGAGAAGTGAAGGGACAGGAGAAGTGACGGGACAGAAGAAGGAGAAGTGACGGGACAGGAAAAGTGACGGGACAGGAGAAGTGACAGAGACAGGAGAAGTGACTGGGAAAGGAGAAGGGACGGGGAAGGAAAAGTGACGGGTCAGGAGCAGTGATGGGGCAGGAGAGGCAACAGGAAAGCAGAGGTGACTGGGCAGGAGAGGTAACTGGACAGGAGAGGTGACCGGGCAGGAGAAGTGACGGGCAGGAGAAGTGACGGGACAGGAGAAGTGAGGGGGCAGGAGAGTTGACAGGGCAGGAGAGGTGACGGGGCAGGAGAGGTGAAGGGGCAGGAGAGGTGACAAGGCAGGAGAGGTGGCGGGGCAGGAGAGATGACGGGGCAGGAGAGGTGACGGGGCAGGAGAGATGACGGGGCAGGAGAGGTGATGGGACAGGGGAGGTGACGGGCAGGAGAGGTGACGGGCAGGAGAGGTGACGGGGCAGGGGAGGTGACAGGGCAGGAGAAGTGACGAAGCAGTTGAAGTAATGGGGCAGAAGCGGTTATTAGGCATGAGCAGGAGTGGTTTCCGGGCAGGAGCGGTGAACGGACAGTAGCAGTGAACGGGGCAGGAGCAGTGAACAGGGCAGGAGCAGTGAACGGGACAGGAGAAGTGACGGGACAGGAGAAGTGAAGGGACAGGAGAAGTGACGGTACAGGAGAAGGAGAAGTGACGGGACAGGAGAAGTGACGGGACAGGAAAAGTGACGGGACAGGAGAAGTGACAGAGACAGGAGAAGTGACTGGGAAAGGAGAAGTGACGGGGAAGGAGAGGCAACAGGGCAGGAGAGGCATCAGGGCAGGAGAAGTGACTGGGCAGAAGAAGTGACGGGCAGGTGACGTGACAGGCAGGTAACGTGACGGGCAGGTGACGTGATGGGCAGGTGACGTGACAAGGCAGGAGAGGAGAGGTGACCGGGCAGGAGAAGTGACTGGGCAGGAGAAGTGATGGGCAGGTGACATGATGAGGCAGGAGAGGTGACGGGGCAGGAGTGGTGACAGGGCAGGAGAGGTGACGGGGCAGGAGAGGTGATGGGGCAGGTGACGTGACGGGTAGGTGACGTGACAGGGCAGGTGACGTGACAGGGCAGGAGAGGAGAGGTGACAGGGCAGGAGAAGTGACGAAGCAGTAGAAGTAATGGGGCAGGAGCGGTGATTAGGCATGAGCAGGAGCGGTGACCGGGCAGGAGCGGTGAACGGACAGGAGCGGTGAACAGACAGGAGCGGTGAACTGGTCAAGAGTGGTGAACAGGGCAGGAGCGGTGAACAGGGCAGGAGCGGTGAACAGGGCAGGAGCGGTGAACAGGGCGGGCGGTGAACAGGGCAGGAGTGGTGAACAGGGCAGGAGCAGTGAACAGGGCAGGAGCAGTGAATAGGGCAGGAGCAGTGAACAGGGCAGGAGAAGTGACGGGCAGGAGAAGTGACGGGCCATGAGAAGGGAGGGGGCAGGGGAATTGATGAAGCAGGAGTGTTGATCGAGCACGAGCAGGAGTACTGACTGGACAGGAGCAGTGAAAGGGCTAGGAGCAGGCGTTTCCCAGGACGACTTGAAGGGTAGGGGGCCAGTTCAGTTTGGGGGGACAGGTTTTTTAGAAGTGCAGGAGTTTTAAAAACACTGCAAAGTTCTTTGTATATTCAGCAGGTTTCAGTCAACAATGCAAGTGCCAAGATAACTTTGGTGATCAATGTACCTGCTGGAGAGAGATGGGAAAACACAAAAGATGATGGACAGAATGTTGCACAATGGCAAAACACTAACCCCCAGTCACAGATCTGGGCTCAATCCATCGTTATTTTGCTCTCCAAGCCACCCCAGTTCAGACATGGCCATATGCAAATCAGCCTTGACCCTGTGCCTCATGGGAACAGTCCAGCCCGAACTGCCAAGCCATGTCTTCCCTGGACCGGAATCAAGCATCCTAGGACTGGTTTCTGGCTATCAGCCCTCTTAAGCCAGGATATCTTGACTCCAGTTGCGTAGGGAGCACGGGACCCACGTCTGGGCATACCCTTCCCTCATAGGGTTAAATTGTTTGTGGCGGGGGTTATATCTCTGGCCCCCGCACTACTTTTGAATACTGTCGGGGACCCTAGTCTGATGTTAGCAGCAAGGGCATTATGATCCCCGAATGCGGTCTCAATAACCTTGGCCACCACGAGGCTGTCAATAAGTTCAGGTGACATAAAAATGTAATCTATGGTTAAAGAATAATCTCTGCCTCTGAAAGTAGGAACATAATTATTATTAGGGGTAGGACTTACTTCCATAATGTTAGTTAACATGTGTTCACGGATAAGCAAGTCCAGTTCTTGTCCCCTTTTAGCAGCTCGGTCGTTTCGGGTATTTAACCCTGGTCGATCCGAATTAAAAATGTTAGCGTTGAAGTCCCCAGCTAAGATAATCCTTTTATTTATACTATTTCCTGGGATTTCAGTTATATCATTCAAAATTTTAGAAAGGTCGGTAAAATTTTTGTTTGGGATTGAGTAAAAGTCATTATTATAAAAATTAATTACATAAAAGGGAACTTTTCTTATATATTCGATGATCTGGATGTTTGGGCTTTTAGTAGGTATTACCTTAATACTACCACCCACAGTAATCCTAGTGCCGATTAGTAGTCCACCCATCGGTCTACCAAAATCCGGTTTAACTGCGGTTATACTATTGCAGCGAGAGCCCTCAATATGCAGATTGGTGGTGGCCCATGTTTCCTGGAACATGACTATGTCTTTATCTGAGAGAATCTTTAACCAATCTGGATCGAATAGTCTTGGTTCCAGTCCTGCCACGTTCCAACTAAGGATCACAAGGTCAGATTTAGCTGGTATATTAGGGAGAGCTTTTCCGATACTTTCATCGGTTACAATTACAGTCCCCTCACTGGAGGATTTCCTAACGTGTGGCGGGCTGTCTATGCCCTCGCCACTACTTACAGTTGGTACTATCATCTCCTGTCTGTTGTTATTTGTCCATGTAGGTGAGGGGAATCCCTCTGTAGGGGATACTATTCCATTTGGTCCCTTTGGAATCAGGTTGAGTGGCTGATAGCCGTTAAACAACTGATCATTTCTTCTTTCATGCTTTCTAGGGGCTTCCTCATTTTTATTGGGATTGATTGTTGGTGTCAGTCAATCGACCATCTCTAGACAGCTATATCTGTTAGAGGTGGGTACCCCTATGAAATTGTCCGTGAAACCTACATCTCTTCCCATGTTCCCTCCCCAATTTCCCATGTTCCCTCCCGAACTTCCTTATTCTTCACCCCATTCTCGGTAGCCCGGTCTACTCCAATTCCTGTCATGACCTGGCCAGACACGACTCCTAGGGGGATAGAAGAAGGAGAGTCGTTTGGTTTCTATGTGTTTGTAGAAGCCTTGTGTGTTCCAGGAGCATATGTAGTCTACAGTACGCGGGTCCTCGAAATTGATTATGACACAGTCACCCTGGGTAGTTTTACTCTCTTTTCCTATAGACCCCCCACTTACTTCCGGTACTCTCCACCGCTCTCTACGCCAGGTGTACTGTTGTTGCTGTTGTTACGCAAACAAGAAAGCATTGCATAGCGCCAAGAGTACAGCAGCTCCACTGGGATTCAGGGGCAGGGGAGGGTCAGATTATGCGACGCCATGCGGCACTTTCTGTAAAGGCATTACTTCATTAGTCTGCCATATTAACCTCGTTAACACTGTCTGGGCATTGGTTGCACCTCATTAGCGCCAGTTTAATACCCTAATATAGCAATAATGAACGGAAAGGCGACCAGTCAACCTTTGCAAGGGTCTCCCCTGCGCGGTACACGTCACTGCCTCTTAGTAACTTTTGAACCGGTTGAGCTGCAAACAAAATTGCTTCATGTTCAGATCTGCAGATTATGCAGCAGATGATGGATCGTGTTGCAAATGCATAATTATGGAAGGCGCCGCGGCCGCACAGTGGCAGCGGCCCGGCTGCAGCCTCCCCCGGGGCTCAGACATGCGGGTCACTCAGACTCTGTGAGGGGGGAAGGAGCGAGGCCCGCACAGTACCACAGTGGCAGCGGCCCCGGCTGCAGCCGCCCCCGGGGCTCAGACATGCGGGTCACTCAGTCTCTGCGAGGGGAGGAAGGAGCGGGGCCCGCACAGTCCCACAGTGGCAGCGGCCCCGGCTGCAGCCGCCCCCGGGGCTCAGACATGCGGGTCACTCAGACTCTGTGAGGGGGGAAGGAGCGGGGCCCGCACAGTCCCACAGTGGCAGCGGCCCCGGCTGCAGCCGCCCCCGGGGCTCAGACATGCGGGTCACTCAGACTCTGTGAGGGGGGAAGGAGCGGGGCCCGCACAGTCCCACAGTGGCAGCGGCCCCGGCTGCAGCCGCCTCCAGAGCTCAGACATGCGGGTCACTCAGTCTCGGCGAGGGGAGGAAGGAGCGAGGCCCGCACAGTCCCACAGTGGCAGCGGCCCCGGCGGCAGCCGCCCCCGGGGCTCAGACATGCGGGTCACTCAGTCTCGGCGAGGGGAGGAAGGAGCGGGGCCCGCACAGTCCCACAGTGGCAGCGGCCCCGGCGGCAGCCGCCCCCGGGGCTCAGACATGCGGGTCACTCAGTCTCTGCGAGGGGAGGAAGGAGCGGGGCCCGCACAGTCCCACAGTGGCAGCGGCCCCGGCTGCAGCCGCCCCCGGGGCTCAGACATGCGGGTCACTCAGACTCTGTGAGGGGGGAAGGAGCGGGGCCCGCACAGTCCCACAGTGGCAGCGGCCCCGGCTGCAGCCGCCCCCGGGGCTCAGACATGCGGGTCACTCAGACTCTGTGAGGGGGGAAGGAGCGGGGCCCGCACAGTCCCACAGTGGCAGCGGCCCCGGCTGCAGCCGCCTCCAGAGCTCAGACATGCGGGTCACTCAGTCTCGGCGAGGGGAGGAAGGAGCGAGGCCCGCACAGTCCCACAGTGGCAGCGGCCCCGGCGGCAGCCGCCCCCGGGGCTCAGACATGCGGGTCACTCAGTCTCGGCGAGGGGAGGAAGGAGCGGGGCCCGCACAGTCCCACAGTGGCAGCGGCCCCGGCGGCAGCCGCCCCCAGGGCTCAGACATGCGGGTCACTCAGTCTCTATGAGGGGGGAAGGAGCGGGGCCCGCACAGTCCCACAGTGGCAGCGGCCCCGGCTGCAGCCGCCCCCGGGGCTCAGACATGCGGGTCACTCAGACTCTGTGAGGGGGGAAGGAGCGGGGCCCGCACAGTCCCACAGTGGCAGCGGCCCCGGCTGCAGCCGCCTCCAGAGCTCAGACATGCGGGTCACTCAGTCTCTATGAGGGGGGAAGGAGCGGGGCCCGCACAGTCCCACAGTGGCAGCGGCCCCGGCGGCAGCCGCCCCCGGGGCTCAGACATGCGGGTCACTCAGTCTCGGCGAGGGGAGGAAGGAGCGGGGCCCGCACAGTCCCACAGTGGCAGCGGCCCCGGCTGCAGCCGCCCCCGGGGCTCAGACATGCGGGTCACTCAGACTCTGTGAGGGGGGAAGGAGCGGGGCCCGCACAGTCCCACAGTGGCAGCGGCCCCGGCTGCAGCCGCCCCCGGGGCTCAGACATGCGGGTCACTCAGACTCTGTGAGGGGGGAAGGAGCGGGGCCCGCACAGTCCCACAGTGGCAGCGGCCCCGGCTGCAGCCGCCTCCAGAGCTCAGACATGCGGGTCACTCAGACTCTGTGAGGGGGGAGGAGCGGGGCCTGCACAGTCACACAGTGGCAGCGGCCCCGGCTGCAGCCGCCCCCGGGGCTCAGACATGCGGGTCACTCAGTCTCTGCGAGGGGAGGAAGGAGCGGGGCCCTCACAGTCCCACAGTGGCAGCGGCCCCGGCTGCAGCCGCTCCCGGGGCTCAGACATGCGGGTCACTCAGACTCTGTGAGGGGGGAAGGAGCGGGGCCCGCACAGTCCCACAGTGGCAGCGGCCCCGGCTGCAGCCGCCTCCACAGCTCAGACATGCGGGTCACTCAGTCTCGGCGAGGGGAGGAAGGAGCGAGGCCCGCACAGTCCCACAGTGGCAGCGGCCCCGGCGGCAGCCTCCCCCGGGGCTCAGACATGCGGGTCACCCAGACTGTGAGGGGAGGAAGGCGGCGGGGCCCGCACCTGACAGGTACCGTTCAGTGCACATACCTACAAGCATCGAGGCAGGGCGGGCTGCTGCGGGTGAGGCCCCTCTGTGTCCACACCCAGGCCTCACACGTATGTTAGTGACACGTGGATTGGTGTGTGGTGATTGCGGCGGCATCCCCTTGGTCTGCGAGTAAAGTTGCAGTTTGCAAAGCTTTGCGTTGCGCCCCCTGCCTCGGCATTTTAGGAGTGCCAGAGCTGAGCTGGGGTAGGTGTGGGCTCTGTCACGTGTGGACACTGTCACATGTCACGTGTGGGCTCTGTCACAGTTCAGCTCTGTCACATGTGGTCACGTGTGGGCTCTGTCACGTGTGGGCTCATGTGGGCTCTGTCATGTGTCAGCTATGTCACATGTGGTCATGTATGGGCTCTGTCACGTGTGTCACATTGGGCTCTGTCACGTGGATTTTGTCATATGTGTGTCAAGTGTGGACTCTGTCACATGTGGGCTCTTTCATACGTGGGCTCTGCCACGTGTGGGCTCATGTGGGCTCTGTCATGTGTCAGCTCCGTCACATGTGGGCTCTGTCACGTGTGTCACATGTGGGCTCTGTCACGTGGGTTTTGTCATATGTGTGTTAAGTGTGGACTGTGTCACATGTGGGCTCTGTCACGTGTATCCTTTGTCACATGTGTGTCACATGTGGACACTGTCACATGTGGGCTCTGTCACGTGTGTGTCATGTGTGGGCTCTGTCATCTGTGGGCTCTGTCATGTGTGTCACGTGGGCTTTGTCATATGTGTGTCAAGTGTGGGCTCTGTCACGTGTGGTCTCTATCACATGTGGGCTCTGTCACGTGTGGGCTCATGTGGGCTCTGTCACGTGTGGGCTCATGTGGGCTCTGTCACGTGTCAGCTCTGCCACATGTGTGTCATGTATGGGCTCTGTCACGTGTGCCACATGTGTGCTCTGTCATGTGTGGGCTCTGTCACGTGTGTCACATGTGTGCTCTGTCATGTGTGGGCTCTGTCACGTGTGTCACATGTGTGCTCTGTCATGTGTGGGCTCTGTCCCTCCTCTCGGTACCTGCCGCCGCTCTCTCTCATTCCCTCCAAAGATGCACCGGATATGACGATGAGGGGAGATCACACCATACGATGGATGGATAGGTGGGAGTGAATTCACCACAAGCTCCGATGAGTTGTCAAGAGGCTGCTTTACTCATAAGCAGGTCGTGTGTAAAGTAATAAGTTACACCCTTCGGCTTCTTGCTGTAGAAACTAATACCTCCCAACAAGCTCTAACACATGTAAAGTAGCCCCTCCCTCGCCAGAACGCCTCTCACTTCGACTTCACATCTTCTGTTTTTGCCTCTTGCTCGGCCCCTCTGGCCTGGATTCAGTTTTTCCCGCCCCAGGGCCAAGCCTGCCGCTCTTTCCTCATTCTCTCTTTCCTTTCCCTTTCACTGTTTCCTTTCCTTTCCTCATTCATTCTTTCCTTTCCTTTCCTGAATCTCTCTTTCCTTTCCTTTCCTTTCCTTTCCTTTCCTCATTCTCTCTTTTCTTTCCTTTCCTCGTTCTCTCTTTCCTTTCCTTTCCTTTCCTGAATCTCTCTTTCCTTTCCTTTCCTTTCCTTTCCTTTCCTTTCCTTTCCTTTCCTCGTTCTCTCTTTTCTTTTCTTTCCTTTCCTTTCCTTTCCTTTCCTTTCCTTTCCTCGTTCTCTCTTTTCTTTTCTTTCCTTTCCTTTCCTTTCCTTTCCTCATTCTCTCTTTCTTTCCTTTCCTCATTCTCTCTTTCTTTCCTTTCCTCGTTCTCTCTTTCCTTTCCTTTCCTTTCCTCGTTCTCTCTTTCCTTTCCTTTCCTTTCCTTTCCTGAATCTCTCTTTCCTTTCCTTTCCTTTCCTTTCCTGAATCTCTCTTTCCTTTCCTTTCCTTTCCTTTCCTTTCCTCGTTCTCTCTTTTCTTTTCTTTCCTCATTCTCTCTTTCTTTCCTTTCCTCGTTCTCTCTTTCCTTTCCTTTCCTCGTTCTCTCTTTTCTTTCCTTTCCTTTCCTTTCCTTTCCTTTCCTTTCCTTTCCTTTCCTTTCCTTTCCTTTCCTCGTTCTCTCTTTTCTTTTCTTTCCTTTCCTTTCCTTTCCTTTCCTCGTTCTCTCTTTTCTTTCCTTTCCTCATTCTCTCTTTCCTTGCCTTTACCCTCTCTCTGTCCTGTGAGGCGCCAGTGCCCCTGTGCACCCCTGTCTTCTAATCTCTGCGCGTGCACACATGGGGACAGATGAAGACACAGCCAGCGAGAGACACCCCCTCACACTCTGCTCACCTTCACATGTGCGTGGGCTGGGATGTCCCCAGGGCCAGACCAGACTCACACACCCTCACACTGTGGTCACCCTCACATGTGCGTGGGCTGGGACGTCCCCAGGGCCAGGCCAGACACACACACCCTCACACTCCGCTCACCTTCACATGTGCGTGGGCTGGGACGTCCCCAGGGCCAGGCCAGACACACACACCCTCACACTCCGCTCACCTTCACATGTGCGTGGGCTGGGACGTCCCCAGGGCCAGGCCAGACACACACACCCTCACACTCCGCTCACCTTCACATGTGCGTGGGCTGGGATGTCCCCAGGGCCAGACCAGACACACACACCCTCACACTCCGGTCACCATCACATGGGCGTGGGCTGGGACGTCCCCAGGGCCAGACCAGACACACACACCCTCACACTCTGGTCACCATCACATGGGCGTGGGCTGGGACGTCCCCAGGGCCAGGCCAGACACACACACCCTCACACTCCGCTCACCTTCACATGTGCGTGGGCTGGGACGTCCCCAGGGCCAGGCCAGACACACACACCCTCACACTCCGCTCACCTTCACATGTGCGTGGGCTGGGATGTCCCCAGGGCCAGACCAGACACACACACCCTCACACTCCGGTCACCATCACATGGGCGTGGGCTGGGATGTCCCCAGGGCCAGGCGAGACACACACACCCTCACACTGTGGTCACCATCACATGGGCGTGGGCTGGGACGTCCCCAGGGCCAGGCCGGACACACACACCCTCACACTGTGGTCACCCTCACATGTGCGTGGGCTGGGACGTCCCCAGGGCCAGGCCAGACACACACACCCTCACACTCCACTCACCTTCACATGTGCGTGGGCTGGGATGTCCCCAGGGCCAGACCAGACACACACACTCTCACACTCCGGTCACCATCACATGGGCGTGGGCTGGGACGTCCCCAGGGCCAGGCCACACACACACACCCTCACACTCTGGTCACCATCACATGGGCGTGGGCTGGGATGTCCCCAGGGCCAGACCAGACACACACCCCCTCACACTCCGCTCACCTTCACATGTGCGTGGGCTGGGACGTCCCCAGGGCCAGGCCAGACACACACACCCTCACACTCCGCTCACCTTCACATGTGCGTGGGCTGGGATGTCCCCAGGGCCAGACCAGACACACACACCCTCACACTCCGGTCACCATCACATGGGCGTGGGCTGGGACGTCCCCAGGGCCAGGCCAGACACACACACCCTCACACTGTGGTCACCCTCACATGTGCGTGGGCTGGGACGTCCCCAGGGCCAGGCCAGACACACACACCCTCACACTCTGGTCACCATCACATGGGCGTGGGCTGGGACGTCCCCAGGGCCAGGCCAGACACACACACCCTCACACTCCGCTCACCTTCACATGTGCGTGGGCTGGGACGTCCCCAGGGCCAGGCCAGGCCAGACACACACACCCTCACACTCCGCTCACCTTCACATGTGCGTGGGCTGGGATGTCCCCAGGGCCAGACCAGACACACACACCCTCACACTCCGGTCACCATCACATGGGCGTGGGCTGGGACGTCCCCAGGGCCAGGCCAGACACACACACCCTCACACTGTGGTCACCCTCACATGTGCGTGGGCTGGGACGTCCCCAGGGCCAGGCCAGACACACACACCCTCACACTCCGGTCACCATCACATGTGCGTGGGCTGGGATGTCCCCAGGGCCAGACCAGACACACACACCCTCACACTCCGGTCACCATCACATGGGCGTGGGCTGGGACGTCCCCAGGGCCAGGCCAGACACACACACCCTCACACTGTGGTCACCCTCACATGTGCGTGGGCTGGGACGTCCCCAGGGCCAGGCCAGACACACACACCCTCACACTCCGGTCACCATCACATGTGCGTGGGCTGGGATGTCCCCAGGGCCAGACCAGACACACACACCCTCACACTCCGGTCACCATCACATGTGCGTGGGCTGGGATGTCCCCAGGGCCAGGCGAGACACACACACCCTGGGACGTCCCTAGAGCCAGGTCAGCGTGGCAGACTCCAGCTCTTGGGAGGGCCGGATAATAGGGCAGTCCTTCGACTCACCGGGACGTGCCCAGAGCTGGGCCAGCGACGCAGACTGCTCCAGAGCCCCTCCCCCCCATCCCTTCTGAGGGCCGGGCAATTCAGCGTCGGATTGGTACTGCGGGCACTCAGACAATGCCCGAGAGGCCGGTATCCGAGCTCCAGCTGTGGGCTGCTTTTTTGAGCAGCCTGGGAGGCGGGGGGAGGGGCAGTTTCTGCGTTTTTCGATGCCGCCAGCGCCCAAGTGGGTGCCTGAGTGGCCTTCCTGGAGGCAGATGGGCGTCCATTACCTCCCTTTTATCAACGGCAGAGCTGTCACTCCCTTTCTCTCGCTGGCCGGCCCATTATTATATGCATATTGAGCGGGGGCAGGAGGCCTGAGCAGAAGTGACCTCACTTATTTTCAGGTGTGTTTCACCAGTGTGAACTAATCCGTGCATTTTTTAAACCCCCCCTCACTTTTTATTACATTTTGCCGAAGCCGTGTTTTGCAGAAAGGCAATATGCAAAGGCGGGCCACTTTTTTTTAGCGTGTCTGGGCTGATTTTTTATGCCAATCCAACCCTACCGGGCATTAGTGCCCTTACTATTCGCATGCTTCATCAATAAAAAAATCATACGAATGTGCCATCAGCTCACACATTCATTTAGCGTCAGCGCCGTGACCCAGCACCCGCTGCCCTCTGGCAAGAGTGAGAGAATCTCCCCAATACTTACCAATGAATATCAACACGATAATATTGACAGTTTAGAGTCCACCAGAAGGTCTGCAGTCTGCAGACCCGAAAGGTGGGTGGCAACAGCACCAGTCCGAAGGTGGCAAGGTGGGCACACTGAGTCCCATGCTCATGTACGTTTATGACATGGATTCGCAGATCCTCCGAGGTTCCTGGGTATGGACATGGTTCCACGGCGCCTGCAGGCTTCCTCCAGCAGGTCCCCTGCTCGATAATGAGACCTTCTGAGTAAAACTCAGACCAGCCTGGGTGAAGTAAGTCATACGTGGCATCCATGGAATAAAACCTGCAAGGCCATATACAAATCAGTCTTGACCCTGTGCCTCATGGGAACAGTCCAGCCCGAGCAGCCAAGCCAGATCCTCCCTGGACTGGAAAGAGCCAGGTCCTCCCTGGACCGCAAACAAGCATCCTAGGACCGGTTTTGAGGTTTCACCCCTCATCAGCCAGGATAGCTAGAATCCAGTGGCACAGCGAGCGGACGGAATGCAGAACAAATCAAAACATTCAACCCCAGTTAAGGGATATTGGTTCAATCCATCATTCTTTTGCTCACCATGCCACCCCAGTTTGGACCTGGCCATATGAACATCAGTCTTGGCCCTGCACCCAATGGGAACAGTTCAGCCTGAACTGCCAAGCCAGGTCCTCCCTGGACCTATAACAAGCATCCTAGGACTGGTTTCGGGGTTTCACCCCTCATCTGCCAGGATAGCTTGAATCCAGTGGCACAGTGAGCAACGGACCCATTTCTGGGCATACCCTGACAACTAAGGGCGAACAAAGCAAGCACAAGGAGATGATGGGTGGAGCGCTGAAACTTTTCAGACACTCACCCCCAGTCACAGATCTGGGTTGAATCCATCATTGTTCTTTAGCTCACTTTGTCACCTCAGTTTAGACCCAGCCATATGCAAATCATTCTTGACCTTGTGCCCCATGGGAACAGTCCAGCCGAACTGCCAAGTCAGGTCCTTCTTGGACCGGAAACAAGCATCCTGGGACCGGTTTCGGGTTTTCACCCCTCATCAGCCAGGATAGCTTGAATCCAATGGCACAGTGAGCATCACATTGTGTCCTCATGTAATGCAACTGGTGCTATGTAAAGTGCTCTGATACCCATTCTGGTCAAGTTTGCACTATATAAAACTCTGTTAAATAAAAAAATACAAAAGATAAAACATATATTACTAAAGCGTCATTTGTTATGGCACTGACATGTACATGCAGCACATTTTCCATGGAAATGGCAACACAGTTCGTACTGACATGTAGTTTTACATATTAAACTGTGGAGTATACAAACAATAACGTGTAAAAATCGAGTTTCAGCAAATAGTTATCATTTGCATATCACCAAGAAAGGTTCTTGAATTCTTTTGATCCTATTAAAATCTTTGGGCTTCATTACAAGCCAGTTACATCACCGGTACCTGTTTTTTTCTTATATCAAAAGTGAGGCACCAACAGCGCAAGGGGCTTGTAAATAAGCCTCTCTGTTTCCATTACACTTTAGAATTACAAAAATAAAATGTGCTTCATTTGAGCTTTCCTGACTTCTGATATGCAATGGTGGCTGGCATGTCCATAGGGTGGTGTGGCAAAAAATAATACATTAAATAAGCTTACCTTCTTGCAATGAGGCAAAGTCCTCTGTTGTCTTCTCTCCTCGAGACACACTCGCAAGTCAATCCTGGCGCTGCTCTCATGCTCATGAAAGAAGTGCTGTGGTTGGAGGCAGCGTCCTCTCTGGGCACTCCAGAGGGCACTGGACGGCTGCACTCTTATTGGAATCCTACATCAACCTGCTTTTTATTCCATACAATGTCAGTATATAGAATAACACCTTGTGTTACTCAAACGTATGCAAGGTTGAACGCCCACTCAAAAGATAGTGTGGGTTCAGAGCACAAATCCAAGAGTGAATGGGTCAGCAGAAGTTATTAAGGTAAAGATGACTGAGGCATAGGCAATTCACAATAAACAGTATGATGAGAACTATTGTAGAAAGTCTGGCTACATTTGAGTAGGAGATCTTCTTTTTTTTTTTCATTTTTTTTTTTTTAGTCCTCAAACGCCAAAAGATATACTCGAAGTACATTCAACTATTACCATCCACTGGCAGCAGATGTACCCCGGAATGTTTATAAACTCCGAAGATCTTATTGGAAGCACTTTTTGTAGATACCCTGATGAAGTAGTAATCAGTTCAGTTCCTCTAACTAACCACCATGGAGCTGATCTTAGGGTATTTTATTCCACAAAAAGGCATAATCATTGGACCTTGTTTTTAAAGTTTATCCAACCAGGCAATGCACGGAATCCAAAAATGTTTTTTACTCTAAGTAGGAGATCTTGTTTGAGTAAAAACATCTGGTTCTTTGAAAAGTTGCCAACTAAGTTATCTCCACCACTTGTGGTGGGCCAGGGCTGCTGTAATTCAGTGTTACTAAGTGATGACAGGGTATGGCGTCTAAATTCTGCTTCATATTGTCATGGAAGAAACTTACCTCCACAGGAAGACAGTGATCCTTCAGAGAATGCAGACAAAGGATTTGACTGGTTGAGTGCGCAAAATCAAGACATACAAGCGGTTGGACAAGATGTTGTTCCTGGCAGCCAAGACCCTAATAGTAATAAAAGTGTGCAATAGACCCTTGGTTCCCACAAAGTGAAATTGGACAGGGTTCAGTAGATCACCTAGTAGGCAAGAACCTAATGTGCTCTAAACACTAACAAAGCGCTCAAACACCTTTCGCTCTGTGATTACAATGTTGCGGTTCAAGAGGAAGAGCGGGAGGGGGCTAATACCTGCCCTGTCCGTGATTTGAGTGTGCAGTGTGGCATTGCGTAATGCCATTGCTATCTTTGGCCTAATAAAAAGCACTCCAGCTGTAGTTGGGCCATGGCTTCACCTCAAGGTGCAGGGCGGGCTATGCTTCATGGCAGGCATGGAGGGAGGGAGGTATGGTCTCGGCGGCAACTCCGGCCTCGTACAGTGACCCTCCTATTACTAGTGAGCGAGAGGCGCTGAGGTGTTGGTATTGGTGGTGGTGGTGGTATTGGTATTGGTGGTATTGGTGGTGGTGGTGGTAATGGTGGAGGTGGTGGGCTTGGTGGTGGTAATATTGGTGGTGGTGGTGGTATTGGTGGTGTTACTGGTGGTGGTATTGGTGGTGTTGGTATTGGTGGTGATATTGGTGGTATTAGTGGTTTTAGTGGTGTTGGTATTGGTGGTGTTGATATTGGTGGTGGTATTTGTGGTGGTGGTATTAGTGGTGGTATTGGTGGGTGTATTGATGGTGGTGATATTGGTGTGGTGGTATTTGTGGTGTTATTGTATTGGTATTGGTAGTAGTGGTATTGGTGGTGGTAGTATTAGTGGTGGTGGTGGTATTTGTAGTGGGGGTATTGGTGATGGTATTGGTGGTGATATTGGTGGTGGGGTATTCGTGGTGCTGGTGGTGGTATTGGTACTGATGGTGGTGGTGGTATTGGTGGTGGTATTGGTGGTGGTTGTGGTATTGGTATTAGTGGTGGTATAGGTGGTGGTGGTATTTGTGGTGGTGTTGGTGGTAGTGGTATTGGTGGTGGTGGTATTGGTGGTGGTGGTGATAGTGGTATTGGTTGTGGTATTGGTGGTGTTGATGGTGGTGGTGGTATTGATGGTGGCAGTTTTGGTGGTGGTATTGGCATTGCTGGTGGTATTGGTATTGGCGGTGGTGGTATTGGTGGAGGTGTTTGTATTGGTGGTGGTGGTATTGGTGGAGGTATTGTTGATGGGGGTATCAGTGGTGGTGGTATTTGTGATGATATTGGTGGTGGTATTGGCATTGCCGGTTGTATTCATATTGGTGGTGGTGATTGTATTGGTGGTGGTGGTTTTGGTGTTGGTGGAGGTATTACTGACGGTGGTATTGGTTGTGTTGATGGTGGTGGTATTCGTGGTGGTGGTGGTATTGGTGGTGGTATTGGCATTGCCAGTGGTATTGGTATTGGTGGTGGTGGCATTGGTGGAGGTGTTGGTATTGGTGGTGGTGGCATTGGTGGAGGTAATGTTGATGGGGGTATCAGTGGTGGTGGTATTGGTGGTGTTGGTGGTGGTGGCATTGGCGGTGGTATTCATATTGGTGGTGGTGGTGATTGTATTGGTGGTGGTATTGGTGATGGTCGTTTTGGTGTTGGTGGAGGTATTACTGATGGTGGTATTGGTGGTGGTGTAGGCAGGACCGGTGGTATTGGTGGTGGCAATGGTGGTATTGGTGGAGGTATTGTTGATGGTGGTATAGGTGGTGGTATTGCTGGTGGTATTGGTGGTGTTGGTGGTAGTATTTGTGGTGCTATTGGCATGGTATTGGTGGTGGTATTGGTGGTGTTGGTGATAGTGGTATTGGTGGTGGTATTGCTCAAAGATGAGTGGGAGGTCTGGCTCTGCACATTGTGAGTTAGCTGGTAGCAGAGCTGTGGCTCAGAACAGTCCTTAGCCCTGGGGGACAGTGGGTAACTCAGTGGTTCTCCACAGCCATGCGTTGGGAATACCCAGGAGTGCCATCCCTCACAGTGGGATAACCAACAGCTGGAAAAACAACCAGTGCTTTAGTGCCAAGTGGCAGCAGCGATCTCTTCAACCAACTAATGTGTACACACTCTTGTCACATATATCAAGGTGCACCGCTATTGCTCTTGTGGTGCAATACAAATGTAACAAGTTTGTTTCCCGCCGATGCCATTGTTAAACCATTGATCCAGCAAATAACTATGAACCTATCATTTCAATGTTATGACTAATACAAAGAAAAAAGAAGAAAACAACAGTAATCAAATTTATTTTACATGTGTCTTCTGCTATTATACAATTCATTATAACACGTTGACAATGTTATGAATTCCACATAAGGTCTTTGTCGTGTTCCCAATGCATTTCGGGAATCCCTTCTTCAGGGGAACTCTGTGATAACAACCAATACATGTTATTTAGCATACTGTGTGAACACAACCAAAAAACCCATCAAAAATATATGGACTTTATTGGTTTATGAAATAAATGTAAAAATTAACCCTGGGCGAAGCACTACGCTACGCTCGCGTAGTTTGCGAAGTTTGCGCAACTTCGCACTACGCGAGCTGCACGTAGCACAGTGCGAACACGCGTAGTGCAGCGTAGCGTAGTGCAGAGGTCATTTTTTGCTAGTTCGTGGTCCTCAACGTCATGTTCGCGACCGCGAGCAAGCAAAATGACATCCCGGCGAGACTCTCAATGCGGGGAGGTCAGGTTTCTCATTGCGAGTGGTTGTGCATGCTCGCGACTGCTCGCGATGAGAAACTACCAGTTCGCGTTGAGAAATCTGCCGCTCGAGTAAAAATCTACTCGAGCGGCAGAAAACTACAGCTCGCACTGTGCAAGATGCCGTTTTCAATGATTGCACAGTGCCGGATGCTTTTTCGCACTGTGCAATCATCGAAAATGCATCTTGCACAGTGCGAACATGCTACTACGCAGCTCGCGTAGTGCTACGTGAAGTTCGCGTAGTGCGAAGTGCCCTTCGCGTAGCTTCGCGTAGCGCTACTTCGCGAACTACGCTCAGGGTTAGTAAAAATCAAGGACCCCCTGAGTAGTAAATATTTTTCAATTCCTAGGACAGGGAAATAGAATTCATGTGAGAAATAACTCCTAGGAAATTTGAAAAGTCATGTAAGTATATATGTATAGGTCAGGGAAAATTAAAGAACGAGAATTATGTAAAAAACATTGGCTTTTAATAATTTTGTTAAAAATGTAAGTATGAGAAGTTGGCCTGATGTGCAGTGTTCACTATTCTAGTGATCACTATATATCAGTCCAAACAACCCTTATTGATGATTGGTTGTAAGTCAACCTTATAGACCAGCTATCCTAGTAGCATGGATACGAGCAGTCTAAGGCTAAGACTCTAGAGGGCGTGTTAAGCCAGCTGTTTTACCATCACATTACCCCTTGAACACCCAGTGAAAGGACACCACACAAGTGTTATGAAAATAAACAATGTATTTATTAGAATCACAACAACCCTGTACTCTTTATGAGGACAGGGTGCTAGGCACACAACAAAACTCTTACGAAAATACTTAAGTTCGCACAGTATATACAAATGCCCGAGGGGCACGAAAAACCATATACTCTAAAAGTGGAATGCGAAATTACTAGCAGGTAAGTACAGTACTAATAGGCTTTGGAATCGCTAGGACTTGACTAGGGAATCGTTAGATTACTTCTAGGAGGCCTAGGGGACTCGGGTGCAGAGTGTGCACTCGCACGCGGGATGCGGGACAAAGTCTATGGTAGCTAGTAACGCTAAAGTTAGTGTTCACGGGCGAACCCGACCTGGTAGGGAGAAAACGACAGTGGATCCTGACCCTTGGATAGTGAGGCTATGCTGGGGCACCGAAATGCCGAAGTTACCTAGCCCAGGGGCTGCAGCTGCATAGGTCTCAAAAGACGTCGGGAATCCTCGTTGCCGGACCAGGAGCCTGGAAGAAAGATGCTGGCAGGCGACCAGTGAAGATAGTTCGAGTTGATCCAAGCCTGGATCTGGAAGATGGATGACACCTGAAAGCAGAGGGGACCAAGTTCGTGACTACTAGCCAGTAGTCAGTGGGCACCAGGAGGGCACCGGATGGTAGTCACCTCGACTAGGTGAGTGGGCGACGCTGGCTCTGCAGATCTCACGGACCAGGAGGCGTTGTCGGCAACCAGGATGGAGAGGCGAGCTGTCCCACGATGGATGAAGCTGTCGGCGTCGAAGTTACCCAGGATTGGGCAACAAGCCTTGGCTAATTCAAGCCCACGCGGTGGACTAAAAATGGCGTCTTGAGTGGACCAGGAGGGTCCGGGGTGCTCCTCTTCTGGAAGGGAGCAAGAGCCAGTCTGGAGCAACCAGACCAGCAGCAGTGATGTTGTCGGGCGTCGTTCAGAAGGCCACAAGCCAGCGGGCTAGTAGCCAAACAACGCGGTGAGCAGCAAAAAGCAGAAGGGCCCCACGCCGATCGTGGAGATGCTGGGGGGCTGCTCTTCGGTGCTGGAGCTGCTCAGGGTCGGGGCTTCTCGGACCCCAAAGCACTCACCAGGAAATTACTCGGCGGGCTTGCTGTGCAGAAGTCGTGCAGTCTTGGCAATAGTCGGTCCCTTGAGGTCTCGTCGCACTCACGGTTCTCAGCTTGGCTGTAGAGGTGAGTAGAGGTCGGAGGTGCCAGGGAAGCCGGGTCTTGTCGAGCTGGGCAGTCGGATTCCGGAGGAAGGACTTACAGCAGACCGCAGTGTTCTTGCAATGGTGCCTGCGGATGCAGGGTGACTACTCCTTAGTCACAAGGGAGAATCTTGAAGAAGGAAATCTTGAAGTCCTTTCGCAGAAAGTCGTGTCTTGATTCCAAAGATGATCTAATTTGGAAGGGGGCCTGCTCCTACTTTTTTCTGGGAAAAGGGGGCTGGCACGCGACTAAGTCCTGCCCTATGGGTGGGACCAGGAGGGGGGTGGTTACACCCACTTCCTTGGCGGGCTTTTCCCCAGCTCAGGGTCTGGAGTGTCCCTGGAACTGGTTCAAGCCGGCCTATGCATAGTGAGCACCGGGGTGCCACTTGCAGTCACCTTCATCTGAAGCCCTGCCTACCTAGGATACACAAAATCCTGTCTGGGACGGTGCTGGCACCGCCCCTGGCAGGAAACCCTTTGTCCTTATCTCCTGCTCTGGGAGGACTCCCAGCAGCAGGAGGGCAGACTTGTGTCTCAGTGGCAGCATCCATTTTGTGGAGCTGAGGCTCTGTTTGACTTTAACCGGGGTTAGGGGTTACATACATGTCGTGTCCCTCTAGAAGGGTGGAATGCTAACCCCGTCGCCAGAATTGGCGAGGGGTTAGTATTCCAATTCGTATGACACCTTACTCGACATGTTTTGATAAAGCGATACCAGAGTTGGCATATAACCGCGAGGATTATAATGCACTTAAGAGTATATGGTATGCGATATCATGGAAACGGCTAAGGGATAGATCCCGAAAGCCGCAGACAGGCTCAGCTCCTGCCAGAGCACCATCTCACACGATTCCAAGCACTCTGCCTTCAGGATTGTTAAGGCCTGCCATAGGAGTGACTGATAGGAGATCTGTGTGTCCATTTTAGGGTTAGATATAGGTATACTATATCTAAAGCAAAGGGTGAGTACACCACCTTGCCCCAGCTGTCAAGCAGCCAGTTGTGTCAGATTTGGATGGCCAGCCAGGGGTGGCATAATACATGCTGCAGCCCCTGGTAGGCCCTGGGTACACCTATGCCCTGGGTACCTAAGGTACACTGTACAGGGACTGATAAGGTGACTCAGTATCCAATGGGATATGTACCTAGGGTACATGGAATCCGTTTTAACAGAGAGAGCAGTGGGCCTGAGGTCCTGAATAGCAGGGCCTCAGGTCAACTAAGTCAGAAAACCAGCAAAACACCAGGCAAAAAGTTGGGGGCAACCATAGTCAGGGATCTACCTTCCTACAGTAAGTAAAAAAAAATTGTGTTGGCACAATATAAAATACATTAAAAAAACATTTCAATCAAGTACAATCAAAAGATAGACATAAATCAAAAGTAGTGGCAAATTTTATATTCTTTATCAAATTTGCCAACGCGCGTTTCGGCGTAATCAATTTATTGATTTATGCCCTTCACCGTGTCGTTTAACGCCATAAATTCATGCTGTGATTCAAAAGTGTATGTTTCCACAATGAAGAGTAACCCGGATGTTGCCAGGGCGTGAAGCGGACGCGCGATGGTAAATGCACGCTGCTAATGTTTGCTGCTAAAACTGTGACTACCTGCCTATTTGCACATTTAAAAAAAAAAACAATCACATTTTATCAAGTTCGGTATTTTAACAGTTTGTTCATTGCTGGACCATCTTGCACGATTTTGCACTTACGCTCTGGCTCTGCCCCTCCCTGGTCCACCGCGGGAGAATCCCGTTTGTTGTGGAGGGAGGAGGCATTTCCGGCGGCAGGGGGGGTGGCGCTAGAGCGGCCCAGCCTTCCCATAAAAACCGGATGTTACCCAGGGCGCGAAGCGGACGCGCCGGCGGCGCGCCGAAGGCAAGCCCGTCTGCGCCCGTCCACGCCCGGCCAGGGCCAGGGGCCACCACCCCTGCCAGTTTCACTCCAGCGATCCATTACAACACCCAACAACTTCGACTACTTTGCCCGAGATCGGGGGCGGGGTGCAAACAAAGTATTAACTTGGAAACCAGGGACAAATCCTGCCCTAACTGTGCCTATTCACTGAACGGTATACCTAACCGCAGAGAGAAGGGACAAACGCTAAACTGCTCCCTAATCAACTGTAGATCACTAAGGAAACACCGGCTGGAAATTCACGACCATCTGGCAGATAAACAGGTGGACGTCCTATTTCTCACATAGACTTGGCTCGATGACACCTCTGCCCCCGAAATCCTAGAAGCCCTCCCACATGGGTACGAACTTAGCAGAATTGATAGAAAAACGGGTAGAGGGGGGGGATTGCCATTGTATGCAAAAATGGGATCCAGGGTACTATAGAGGAAGTGGAGGTCGCAGACAGCGAAGCTGGTCTTTTCACGATCTCAGCATCCGAGCACCACATTCTCAAGGGACTCCTTGTGTATCGTCCACCGGGACCAGGTCCCCGTTTTGCGGCTAGCCTGATAGAGAATGTAATCCCACCTGCTCTCAGATACAATAGGTTTCTGCTGCTGGGAGTCCTGAACCTCCATTTTGAAGACCCCACTAACATGGAGGCGCATGAAGTCAAGCAGGAGCTAGCGGCACTCCAACTCCTTTTGCAATTCGATTCACCCACACATTGCCAGGGACATCTCCTGGATCCGATATTCGCCAACTGGGAGCTGTTGCACATCGAGCCCCCCGAAGAGGTGGTTTGGTCTGACCACTTTCATATCTCCTTTAAGATAGGAACACACGTAATTGCCAGCCGTAGCATGCAGGGAACTACGACTAGGAGTAGGAAGTGGGCAAAATTCTCCACCGAGGCATTAAATAAGGCCCTTAGGCACGGGGGACCGCCTGGAGGTCGGGGTATTGAGGAAGCTTGTACAGCACTGGACAAGCGCATCACGGAGGCACTGGACAGCACGGCTCCCTGGTCCAATACAGCTCCCAGGAGGCTGTCCAAATGTGCCCCATGGTTCGGAACAGAACTGAGGGACAAGAAAACGAAGTGCAAATGTTTGGAGAGGCAATGGAGGAGAGGGTATGCCGAGGGAGACAAGGAAGCCTATAAAAGCATGCTGAGAGAACATCACGCTTTAATCAGAAAAACACGCAAAACCTATTTATGTAGCAAGATAGAGGGAGCGGACAACTCTGCCAAGGAGTTATTTTCCATCTATAGAGCGATTTCTAATCTCGAGAGCTCGACGGCTCCGGTGAGTGGGTCATTGGAGTCGTGTAACACAATAGCTCAATTCGGTACACAGACATAATATCGACTCCAAAATATCGTTTGGACATAATATCGACTCCAAAATATCGTTTGGAGAAAATATCGACTGGACAGAATATCGACAGTCAAAATATCGTTTTTAAGGTAAGTGAAGTAATATCGTTTTTAAGGTAAGTGAAGTAATATCGTTTTTATTTTTAGGGTTCAGGGTCAGTTTTGGGTTTTTGGGTAAAGGGGTATTTTTAGGGTTCAGGGTCAGTTTTGGGTTTTTGGGTAAAGGGGTATTTTTAGGGTTCAGGGTCAGTTTTGGGTTTTTGGGTAAAGGGGTATTTATTAGGGTTCAGGGTCAGTTTTCAGTTTTTGGGTAAAGGGGTAGTTTTAGGGTTCAGGGTCAGTTTTCAGTTTTTGGGTAAAGGGGTATTTTTAGGGTTCAGAGTCAGTTTTCAGTTTTTGGGTAAAGGGGTATTTTTAGGGTTCAGGGTCAGTTTTCAGTTTTTGGGTATTCTTTTATTATATTTTATTACTATATATATATGTTTAATAAATATGAAATAAAAAAATATTTATTTAACTTTCATTAATTATTTAATTATTATAAGTTAATTTAAGTAATTTTAAGTATATTTTAGTAATTAATTATTAATATTAATTTAATTTAACACTGTTTTTAGTAAATACGATATTTTTTACAACTATATTTTTGTAAACGATATTTTGTACTCGATATTTTTGTACTTACCTGTTTGTACATAGAAACTCGATATTTTTGCTGTAGATATTTTTTCCTCGATATTTTGGGTAGTCGATATTTTGGTAGTCGATATTCTTTCAGTGATCCGCTCAATTCTTCTCACATAAAGTAGAGAGGATCTACTCCTCATTCCCGGTCTCGGCCAGAGAAGGTCCCTCGGGAGATGACACGGCCACCACAGTAGCCTGTAAGGACTGCCTCAAAACCTTTACTGTTCCTTCTCGTGAGGACATCTGCGCCATAGCAGGCAGTATCAGGTCAGGCTCCCCGAAAGATCCAGCGACCCCCATGACACTGCGTGATAGCGTGGAGACGCTGGAACCGTATATATCAGATATCTGCTAGAGCTTTCCTTCAAAGAAGGGAGTTTTCCGAAAGTTTGGAAGGAGGCCGTGGTACTTCCCCTGAAAAAAAAAACTAATATTGCCATGGCCAAAATTGCGGAGAAGGCGGTCAATGCGCAGTTGACTGCTCACATCGAGTCCAACAAACTGCTCCATGCCACCCAGTCTGGTTTCCGTGCGTTTAACTCCACTGAGTCAGCACTGCTGTGAGTCACTGAGACCCTGCGGAAATATGCTGATGATGGCCTCACGGCGGCGCTGATCCTACTGGATCTCAGCGCCTCATTCGACACCGTGGCCCATCACACACTACTACAGTGCCTCAGGAGGCGAGGAGTAGTGGAGAGGGCATGGAAATGGCTGGAGTCTTTTCTGCGGGACCGCACCTTCCAGGTTGCACAGGGTGCTTTTCGATCTGACCCCGTCGGCCTAAAGCAGGGGGTACCCCAAGGGTCCAGCCTAAGCCCCACCCTCTTTAATCTATACGTCACTCCTGTGGCCAAGATAGTGGAAAAATATGGGCTAGAAGTCGTGACATATGCTGATGACACGCAATTGGTGGTGGCCCTGTCCCAGCCGCAAGAACAGGCAGCGGACAATTTTCGCCACTGCCTGCAGGAACTGGCCTTATGGATGGCCGTTAACTGTCTTAAATTAAACGGAAATAAGACAGAGGTCTTAATAGTGGGCAAAGACCAATCAGTGTGGACTTCGGCATGGTGGCCAACTGAACTGGGTCCCCTACCTCAACCCAGTAACCAAGTAAGAAATCTGGGGATGTGGATCGATAATAAGATCTCTTTCGACCTCCACACCAAACGCGTGGCAGGCACATGCTTCGCCACCATGAGGGTCCTGAAGAAGACACTGGATTATCTGCCCATGACTGCGAGAAAGACCATGGTACACGCACTGATCACATCCAGGCTGGACTATGGCAATGTCCTTTACCTGGGAGCCAACGGCAGATGCTTACAAAGGCTGCAGAACGTGCAGAACGCGGCTGCTCGCCTAGTCCTGATGCTGCCTAGGAGAGCCGCCTCTAAGAGAGCGCTGAAGACCCTGCACTGGCTTCCAATCAGAGAACGTGTGGCTTTTAAAACACTCTGTATTGGCCACCAGATTCTGCAGGGGAAAGGCCCCTCCTTTCTGCACAACCTGCTTGCACCATACCATCCAACCCGCCACCTAAGATTCAGCAGGACAGGAAGGGTGGAGGTGCCCAAATTCAGGAGAGTCAGAATGGGCGGACACTCCTTTCGGGTCCTGACAGCCCAGGGCTGGAACAAACTTCCCCTGGAACTACGACTGGAGTCAACTGAGTTCAAGTTCCGTAAAAAACTGAAAACATTTCTGTTCCCAAAAGATTAGGGCCGGCTGGCTAGGGCAGGCTTAGGAGCCACCTTCTGCAGCAGTCCTCTTTCCTAGAGCAGTCCGCAGCGCGGGGACACACTAGTACAGTGTAACCAGGCGCTATACAAGCTTATAGAACATAACATAACATAACATAACTTAAAAGAATAACTGAAAGATTCCTTCATTGACATCTGTCCACCAAGTGTGTCATGCCTCTCAAATCCAGTTTTGTGCAGCCATCTCACACATACCCGGTCCTGGGTTGACCTCGGGTCTCATGGCGTTAAAGAACACGGTGAAGGGCATAAACCAGAAAAGTCCATATATTTGATGTTTTTTTTGGTTGTGTTCACACAGTATGATAAAAGTCATGTACTATTTGTTATCACAGAGTTCCCATGATATTTGTGACAGGGTCTGTACACATTAGTTGGTTGATAAGATAACCTGACAGGAGCAGGTCAGGCAGGGCCCGCTCTAGGGTGGTGCGAGCGGTGCCACTGCACCGGGCGCTGACTTGGGTTAGGGGCATAATTTTCGGAAGTATATTATTTAAGTACCTGCTGCCCCGTCCTGACCTCTAGCAATTTTCAGGCATCAATTAAAGTGTCAAGATAACTCCGGTGATTAATCATCTTCCTGGAAAGAGACCAGAGGTTTGTTTAGTGGAAGTTTTGACTCATCCTAAGGTAGCGCGGAGGGTTAAAATACCTGCTGCTAAGTATGTATACCATGAAGATAACAAAGTGCATGTAAACAGGTCAGTGGGTTACTGCTTCTGTACGAGAGCTCCTTTTGTAACTTGTTGTTTATAAGACAAAATTAAAATATAGAACATTGACCTATTAACTGTCATCAAAGAGCTGCATGCAAACTGCAAGGTATATGTTAAAGCTATATGTTTTTCTGCCACTCTTTCATTATCCTTATCTTGGCAAAAGGGTTCATTAGGATAGAAAACAATTCATATTATTAAAGAATGATGTTACGTTTTAAATTCGGAACTTGTTTTTTTCCCGAGTAAGGACTCTTAAACTATCTTGCCTACCTGTATCAATGACACGTCACTTCTACTCTACGCCTTGTAGTCCTGTCTGATGTGACATTTCCTTTACACTGATTTACACATATATGATTGTCTCTGTGCAATGTGTGTGTGATGTAAAGGGCTCTGACACCTCACACTGGTCTGAGTGGTGCTAGAAAACAAAATGAATCTGAGAGACAGTGGTTATGGAGACTTGAGGGGCGGTGTTAAAGGGTGCTAGTGAGGGAATCCGTGGCAGAGGTGGCCATTGGGGGGGGGCGGCAACAGACATTGTCGCACAGGGCGCCACCAGTGTTAAAGCCGGCCCTGAGGTCAGGGATCAGGGTAGCACACAATAGAGGACTTTTTTCAGTTGTTTATACACAGGCTATATAGTATTAAGTACAGGAGTGCAGGTGATACCAATAGTTTGAAGCAACGATCTCTTCGCCATTCTCAGTGGCGATGGGAACCTTTTCCTGCTGTCACACAATACCCATTTTTCTTATGCCCTTTTTAAAAGATGTCAGCTAGGCTTGTTACTATTTGGGGAAGATGAAGAAATGGAGCCTGGTGTCCAAGACTGACACGAGAATGCATTGTGTACTAAAATATAGCGTCAAAGGCCGACTCTGCATTTCAGGTAATTATCCATACTTTCACATAATTTTCCTGAAATTCCACATAATTACATAAATGAAAATGATGCATGTTAGAAATGGGGGTCTCTGGTTGGCACAGGTATGCACTTGTGACAAGCAGGGACCCTCTCCTCTAGTCAGGGCAAAGGACTTACTCTTAGAAATAACCCCTGCTCACCCTCTAGGCGGCGTGGCGCGAGCAGACAAGGCTAAACCCCAGAGCATGTAGCGTTAAGCATTTGCAATAATACACACAGTAATCACTTGAGACACCACAGATTGACACAAGACTGGTTGTATGTAAAAATATACTATTTTATATGCAAGCTATGTAGGCTTAATTGCGAGTTCCAAAACCTAGAAAAAGGTTCCACAATACTAAATGCAGCTTTCAGTTCTTTGGCAATGTCCCTTTGTAACGGTTGTGCGTGTCGCAGCATCATGTGCGCTTCGTGCGGGTCGAATAAGGAAGCCTCGCCGAGTCTCACGTGCCTCGCGGACATTCTCGTCCAAGGCGCGATGCTTGGTGCGAGACGTACAGCGCTGCCGGCTCACACTGGGGTACGAGTCGTTGTACTCCCGTGTGACGCGTACAGCGCATCGATGGAAAAGGCTTTACTAACTTGTATGTGCCTCGCGGACACTGCAGTCCGGGGCGCGGCGTACAGCACAAGGCGTCACAGTACCTTTGTTCTTGAGGAGAGTCCAGGGCGGACGGTGCGGTCAAACGTCCCACGTCGCGGTGCCTTCCTTGTTGTGTCGCTACGGTTTGGCAGTAGCTCCGGTACGTTGGGCAGCGATGTGTTGTGGGGCACAGGCTCTTTGGTGCAGAGTCCGCTCTGGTCTTGACGGGGGGTAAGCGGCGGACGGTGATGAGAGGTACAGTGCGATCCCAATATACAGGACGGACACCAACCGCACTACGCGCTGCAGCTGCTCAGTCACAGCAGCGGGGCGCGTTCAGCAGGATGCCACACGGGGGGAAGAGAACCTCGGCAAAAGTCAGTCTTTAGGTTGGGAGCTATGGCTCAGGGGCCTCAGGGTCGCGGTGGACGGGTCCTTTCTCACGTTGCGAGCTACAGCTCGGAGGGGCAACAGTCACGGTGCTCGGGCCAGGAGGGGCTGGTCCTTACTTTGCAAACTGCGGCGCGACCAGGTAGAAGTCGCGTTGCTCGGCGGGACAGGGGTGGTCAGGCTCTTCAGAGTTCGCAACAAAGGGTCACAGCGCACTCAGCTTTTCTCGGGCAGTGCTGCAGGGTCAGGCAGCACAATCTGCAGCTTTTCCTTCAGGGGAGGGGTAGCGCCCAATGTTCCTGGGGTGCAGTTCAGGGGGCAGGCTCACACGCAAGCCCTTGGAGATCTGTTACAGAGATTTGCACAAGTTGACGTGGAGGTGGAGCCAGCATTGTGGTGGCAGAGCACAGCCCTATTCAGAGTCAAGGGGCACTCCTCCCACCCATCCTGGTGTAATTTCTCTATTCACCACTTGGCAGCCCAGACTGTCTCCTGGAATCCCCCAGCCCTGTCACTCACAGAAACCAGACAGCAGATACACATCGTAGCAGAGGCGGGCTAAAATGGTTAGGTAATCAAATGCTAACTTTATAAAAGTAGCATTTGCAAACACAGGATATTAAAATAAACATTACTAAAAGAAGTATTTTATTATTCTGAGTTCAGGCATACTAAACTTGACTTTCTACCATGTTCCCTGAGCCTGCTGGGATTAGAGTGTGTAATAGATCCAGCATCCCATTCTGGCCTATGAGAACAGGTAGCCTTACAACAGTGAAAAACTAAAATGGCTGTAATTCACTATTAGGACATGCCACACACCAGGGCTTGTCCTACCTTATGCTTACAATGCACCCTGCCCTTGGGCCTACCATAGGGGTGACTAATATGAAGTTAAGGGAAGGTTTAGGGACTGGCAAGGGGGGGCCCTTGACCAGTCAGCCTGACAGTACCAGACTGCACGAAGGTTCTGCAATGGCAGACCTTAGACACATTTTAAAAGGCTGCTTTTGTGGGTGGCACAACCAGCGCTGCAAGCCCACTAGCAGCATTTGTATTTACAAGCCCTGGCACTCCTGGTGCATTTTACTGGGGACTGACAGTAAACCAAATAAGCCAATCATGGAAACCAACCAATGTATACATTTTACACAGGGAGAGCATATGCACTTTAGCACTGGTCAGCAGTGGTAAAGTGCCCAAAGTCATTAAATCAACAAAAACAGGTCAGATAGGATGTAGGAGGAAGGCAAAAAGTTCAGGGAAGACCCTGCAGAGAGGGTCACGTCCAACAATGCAAATTTCACACATCCCAAAATTCACAACAAACTAAATCAGATTGTAACTGTGAGGAAAGCCCAGTCATTGAATGTCTTTTTTGTGCCAGAAGAGCCCACACGGCCATACAAATGGAAGAGTGTGTGCCGCACAAACTCCAGTAGCATAACACAACTTGTATTGCAGACTTGAAGACTGACCTTTCCTGACCCGGAGGTGATCTGTTGGTTCTCTGTGTGCCGGTGAAGTCTCCTCTCTGCACTAACCCATCCTTGCGGTGTTCTGTGCTTAGTGTGCACTAGAAAGCAGCTTAAGACTTCTCTTTTCTGTCTTTGATGTTGTTGTAAAGCTTCACTTCTTGCTGCCCGTCCAAAGCGCAGAGATACCCTTTCGGGAGTCGATTCAGGCGCTATATAAACAAATAAATAAAGCAGCCTCGCTTCTCTCTGTAGCAGCGTCAGGCCTGCCGGTGCCAGCAGGTTCTGTGTGAGTTTCCCGAATGTGTTCCCTGATTAGGGGAAATATTGCTATCAATTATCGGTGGCCATAAGGCTCCAGTGTTACCTAAGCATATGGAAGTGACAACCGTCTGCAGAAGAACATGGGGTGGAGTCAGGAATAGAAACCTTCAGAAGAGAAAGTGTCGGTGACAGCCTCCAGCCCACAGCGCATTTGCCCTATTTTTACAAACTTTCTCCCATGAAGAAACTGGAGGAAAAATGCAATAGTAAAACTAGTTTGACTCTATAGGTTACAAACCCCACGGGGCAGATTTACTACTTCTGGCGCATCTCTGCTAATCAGCAGGGATGCACCAGAAGATTTGCGACGCATCTGCCCACCCTTTAGCCACCACTGATGCGCTGCATTTACAATGTGGCGCACAATGGTGCACGGATGGGCAGATGCGCTTCGCATCCCCCGGCGGAAAGGTGGCGCATTGCTGGAGTTGTGTCGCAAACACGACGCAGCTCCAGCAAGGCTCGGGGTGCCCGTATCCCTAACATGCTGCGTCAATCCTTACGCCTACTTCAAGCAGGCGCAGGTTTTTGACTCAGCATGGCCGTAAAAGTGACTGAGTGAAATCTCGTAGATTTCACTCTGCCACTTTTGCAGGTGTTCCTGCGCCGGAACGCCCCACCCCCTGTGCTGGCACACGCACATGTGGCACAGGTCATTACAACGTGACGCATCTCCCTAGATGCGTCACGTTGTAAATACCCCACACCATGGCGCTGCCTTTGTGCTGCTGCTGCGAAGAAAAAGTGATGCAACGGCGGCGCAAATGTGGCATAAGGGGCTTGTAAATCTGCCCCCACATATTTAAAAATACTGCAAGGGATTACAACACTTGAGCCAGCTGCTGCAGGGATCACTGTGCAGTCAGTGAATGTCAGAGTATCAGACTCGCAATATAACTCAGGTGGCTGGTGCACATGCTGCAGAGTTCTGTGTGTGAGCTGTTAGTTACCGGTTTCAATCACAAGCCACACAAATGCCAGTAATATAGCATAACTTGTACTGTAGGCTTGAAGACTGACCTTCCCTGACCCGGAAGTGATCTTTTAGATCTCTGTGCACCAGTGAAGTCTCCTCCCCACACCAACCCCTCCTTGCAGTGTGATGAATCTTGCAATGCCCTGTCGAGAGGTGTTGCATGCTGTTTTGCAAACTGCATTGTTTTACATATTTGTACATTTATAAATATATGCAAAAAGGCTGCCAGTTGATATCACTTGGATGGCCTGTGTGTGTTAACCCCTTGAATGCACATAGAATTCCCGCGCGATGCGGGCGAATTCCACGAGTGCGCGATTCGGTAGGCCCCAGGTCATCCAACGCACACACCCACCGTGACGTCAGACAGCTGGGGGCCATCCGATGCATGGAAAGGGTTAAGGTTTAAAAGCTAATAACAAAAGGTACAGGCATTTTCAATAGATTGGGAAAAGCTATTGCATATTCCATTGAGTTGATCTGTTCTGTATGAAACATTTTGACAAAGCCAGTCGGCCTGAGCTAGTTATAGTGAAAAGCGTGTTAAAGGAAATAGGCTTTTAAGGATGAATTGCTCTTACACTCTGCTAAAGCGCATTGGCAGGTATTTTGTTACATGAAATCTCGAAGATTACCACAGTAGGCAAGGGTTTGGTATTGGTAACCCACCAGAAATAAATGTGGGGATACCTGATTTGTAATATTGTAATCTTTTGATGGCTCTTCTAGCAGGAATATGATACTGTTTTAAGAACTGTAATCTTTTACTTACGTGTATTGTTATTACTGTACACCTGATGATTGCCTTATGGGAAAGTCTGTGCCGAACTCAGCAGGTCTGGGTTGGTAATAGTGGCAAGCCAATGATAACGGCCTGATTGTTTATTATGAAAAGTTACGATAAAGGCACCAGGCCAGACATATTGATTGTGAAAAGCATATGTTAAATTCAATCGACATGTAAGAGTAGAATGTTATAACTGCTTATAAAAGCTTCTGATGTTTTTACTGTTGCATGGAATCTGGTAAATTACTTTGCTAGACAAGGGGGTTGGTGTTAATTATTCCCTCAGACAAATCGTGGGTAGATGTGCATTTTTTATTTATACTTTTGTAATTCTATGACTGTGTTGTATGGGTTCCTGGTGGGAAAGTTTAAGGTCAATACAGGAGGCTTGAGTAAGTTATAGTGTCAAGCCAGTGATACCAGCTAGAGGCCTGATTGGTTCACTTGGAAAAGACATTTCAGATGCCAGAGGTCTGAGCTGTTTTACTTGGATTGTTAGTTCTCTGCATTAAAGCCTGCAGACAGGGATTTTGTTGCATGAAATATCTCAAATAACCTTTGCATGAAAGGGTCTTCCCTGTTGGCGGATCTCCCCTGGGTGTCCATGGTTTGCATTGCAATATTTGTAGCTAGACTCTCTTCAGCAGTCCTGGCTGGCTCAGCTGCCTGCCAGGATCTTGTCAGCTGTGTGTTTTAAAAGGGCTTTGCGAATCTGTGCCTTGATCCCTGACTTTTACAAGACTTCTGCTACTCACGGCGGACATTGCTTGTTATCTGGCGCCCTCCTGTGTCAAGAAATGGGTACTAATCATTCTTTTCAATTGAAGAATTACTATTTTCACGTGAACTGTGTGGTCTTTTGGAATGCGCACTTGGCAGTCCAGGGGCTTTTCACCCACCGATAGCTGCAGATGAAGGCGGATCTTGAGTTCACATTCAAGCCCTCTGGAGCCAGTGATCCACTTGGAGAATTCCCTAGCAGCTGTTACCTGTCCTTTTAAGAGTCAGTATCTGATTATGGGGCATATTTAGGTAATTTCCATTTTGCGATTTTCAAATAGCGATTTTTAAGGAATCGCTATTTGAGAATAGTAAAATGGAATGTAGGTAATAATGCGAATTTTTTTTGCGATTCTCTAACATTCCTTATTTGCGATTCGCAAATTGCGAATCGCAATTAAGGAATGAGTGCCCCATTCATTCCTATGGGACAAGAGGCCCATAGTAATGAATGGGGATAACTTCTCAAATTGCGATTTTCTGTGACAAAATGGCAATTTGAGAATCGCAATTCCAAGGGTGCCAGGGTGTCCAAAGCACACCTGTTGCACCCCTGGAATGTGCCTGTAAGTGCATGTGGCCCACATACATGCCCTAAGGGCATGTCTGTGCGCCACACGGCACTTTGAATTTTTTAAAAAAATGCATTTTAACAGGAAATCGCAAAATACCATCTACTTGAAGTAGGTGGTATTTTGCGATTCCTTATGCCAAATTCACAATTTTTAACGCACCCCTACATAGCATTTAAGGAATCTCAAAATTGCGATTCCTTAAATGCTATAAGCAAAATAAGGAATCGCAATTTTTGCGATTCCTTATTTTGCTAAGTGCCACCTACATACCAAAGGGGCGTTTGCGATTCGCAAACGCTGAAATTCGGCGAATTTTGGCATTTGCGAATCGCAAACGCCTACCTACATATGCCCCTATGTCATTTGTTTGCATCCATCAGTCATACTCAGACATGAAAGTAATCTTCAGAACACTGTGAGGACCCTGCTCGTTGGCCTCGTTTTTTTACCGATATTATACAGCTTTTCCTGTTGAGGGGCCACGCAAAGCCCCGTGGAACATCAGGACATTTTTTCATTGGTTTATCCTTGTTCAATGGTATTACATGACTGGTTGAGCTCTCACGTTTTGAAATAATTTAGATAATAATAACGAAAATATCCTATTAGAAACATACAAACCTTTTAAATGCGCTAAAGTCCAAGCTTACAGACGAAGGGGCATATTTACAAGGGCTTTATCTCCGCATTTTTGGCTTAAAAAGCCAAAAAAGCGGAGATGAAACTATCACCCTATTTATAAGAGGGTGCTAACATGCATAATCGCATGTTAGCACCCTTTTTCCCATCTCCAATGAGATGCAAAGCGGGCGTCACTGGGCGTACCCCGGATGGACAACCTTGCAAATATTACTGCTGTTCACATCGCAATATTTACAAGACTGCCCCAGCATTTTAGCACACGTTAGTTTTGGGAGAAAACAACTGTTTTCTCCAAAAACGAATGTCTGCTAAAATGCAGACTTACCTATCCCTGACATTGGAGTGGATTATGCTGATACGACCCTGTGGGTCGTATCATCAGCACGGGTCCTATCAGCAAGGTTATCACTGTTTTGCAGGGAATATTGCTGGAAAACCAGTGATGTTCCCTGCAAAAGGGCGATAACCTCGCTATATCTGGAATTTTGATCGCCCTGGAGTAATGTGTTGTTAATAACGCGCTACCAGGGCGATAAATTCCAGAGATAGCCTGCGATAATATAATTATCGCTAAGCACGGCCAGCGATAATTATGCCCCAAAGTTGTGAAACTGGCTACTAATATTCAGGCATGTTTGTTCCCCAAATGCTCTGCAAAATTCATGAAATTCAAGAAACCTTAAAATACGAATGAACATATCAACTAAACAGTTTTAAAGCATTAAAAAAACCTTTCTTTTAGAAACTGTAGGCCATATTACCAAGGTGAAGTATCGCCGCTTTTTCGGCGAATTGTGCCGAGAAAGCGGCGATATTTCTAGCGCCCTATTAACAAGGGCATGCTAACGCCTGCCTCAAGCCCACTTTGCATGTCAGCGAGAAACATCGCTAATGACATGCAAAGTGGGCGTTCCCACGTCCAACCACATGTAAAATGTGGTTGGAGGTGGTAACACCCTTTCACCAAGGCAGGCTTTGGGAGAAGGAGACATGCGATAAACTCGCTAATGATAAAATAGCGCATGACAACAACGCTTGTTTTCACGCGCTAATGTTCCCTATCGCCGGATTTAATATCACCTACGTGTTGCGCGTTGATAATGACGCGCTAACACGGCGATAAAATCCGGTGATAGCCGGCGATAGGGAAATGTGCGATGTGCGTTTTTTAACGCACATCTTGGTAATAGGGCCCTGTATTCTTCAAAAAATGTTTTTTGTTGAAAAATTCGCCAGCCAGAAAATGTATTTAGAAAATGTCACACCATAAAAAAACTTTCAAACCTCCGATTGTTTTAGATTGCAAAGTTTGTGAATGTCTTATGGCACAGTATAGCGTTGCAAGCATATTTCAGTTTGACCAGCACTTCAGCAGGAGCTGAAATGCTGACAAATACGTGATCTCATAGCATTTGTTTCAGGTTTACATCCTCCGGTACAGAACATGTGAGAAAGGGCAGAGCAGGACTTCACGATGACGTGCCTGGGCCTTCCTAGTTCCATCAGCAGATGAGGCTTTCCTGCATAAGAGTCCTATAAGGAAAACAGATCAGGGTGAAACTTTGCAGAATTTGCTTTGCAGAAATTATGCAAAATGCTCCCCAAACTATGCAAAACTACACAATATGACTGTCTTCCATTTTGAACTAAAAAGTAGCAGAACATTACACTTGGCATGGACAGCCGCTTTCATTCTGTTTCCTCATGTTTTTCCTGTAGTCTCACTTAGAATTTTAATTGAACTGAAATCTCAGTTAGGTGATGTGGCTTAATGGCATAATCTCTCTCTCTCTCTTTTGTTGTTAAACCATGCTCATCAAAAGATACTCACAATCAAAGCATCTTTGGTGTCATTGTGTTAACATGGCGGGTGCACGGCACGAATCACAGATTACACTGTCATTAGTGAAACCAAGGGCACTTTTACGGCCAATCTGCAATGCTCCCTCCCTGCACAAGTCGTTTCAGGATTGGTCCAGTGATGAGCCACTTGAAATATGGGCTACGTTTCTCAATATCCCCTATAAGCCTGCCAGACTTGGAAATACTCTGCTGTTCGCAACTTTGAAGCAAGCTATACCATATCACCATACCATATTTGTCGTCACTGTGGGGCATATTATCAAGGGCATTATTGCCGCTTTCGCAGGTCTTTTTCCTGCAAAAGCGGCGATAATTTTATCACCCTATTAGCAAGCTGTCGCTAACAACAGTTAGCGACAGCTTGTAGGCGATAGTGACCGGTTTGGGGCCCGCTTTGCATGTCAGCGATATTTGTCGCTAATGACATGCAAAGTGGGCATACCCAACCTGTTAGCGACTGAAAGCAGTCGCTAACATCACTATCACCTATTATCAACGCAGGCAAAGCGATAAAAAATTCACGCTAAGCGCAAATATCGCCAAAACCTAACACCTGCTCAGACCACTTCTTAACCTGTATATCCAATGGGAGGTGGATATTCAGGTTAAGACCTTAATGGCGATGATGCCTGAATATAGCTGGATTTCCAACGATATTCACTCAGTGAGCCGCTATCGCCGGATATTTTATTGCATTTGAGATAAACGTTGCTAATAGCACGTATCTCTGCGATAAAATCCGGTGATCCGCGGCGATAAAAAAATATCGCTAAGCTCATTTAGCGATAAATATCGCTAGTTGTTGGTAATATGCCCCTGTGTTTTTATAGGGTCTTTTCTGACAGGAGAAGGATGTCCTACCAGGATGGATCAAAGATACCCCTCCAGGATGCCACAGAGATGACGTACCAGAGTGACGCAAAGACGTACCAAGGGGAGACAGTTGTCCTGCAGCCTCAGCGTGGAGGAGACAGACAGCAGGAAGGACTCAGCAAATGGAGCTCAAATCTCTTCGACTGCTTGGAGGACAAAGAAGTGTGTAAGTGCCTTTACTAATAGGAGCCTAGACAGTCCTTTGCAAAACTACAAATAGAAGAACCTATAGGGTGTGGGCAACAACATTGTGGCATATGCCGTAATATGGCTGTGAAATAAAACTATTAGCACACGTCCTGGGCGGTAGTGGTTACATAAATTATTATGATCTTTTATTCACAAAATCGAGTGGTATAAATTCCACATTTCACAGGGAACCATGCAATATGGAAAATATTACACAGTTGCCTATGAAGTGCATGTTACTTAAACATATTAGCATTCCTTAAAGCACTTGTTATCATTTTAACTTTTTTAGAACTACTAGGATTATGTGGCATGAGGACCACATTATTTAGCAGTGTTATCGAAATTATGTGACAAGATGCAAGTTACGAGGCATACTAACTGTCATTATTATTTTGATGCGTTTGAAATAGAAACCAAATATTTATTTAAAGCAGCAAATTAAATGGTAAATGCAGTAAAGCATTATATAAATAAATGAATATAAATGAAAAAGGTTGCACTCAAAAGTTCATAAAAAAGCTTGACCGCTGAGGTCGACCGCCATGTTGGAAGAGGAAAACATGCCTCCACAATGGAAAGTGAGAAAACAAGGGGGTAATACCAGTGAGTATGGCACTCATGATGGGAATGGCTTAATAATTAGGTGGGTATGGTGACTAAATTATATCTATGAGAGAGTAAAAAGGGTGGACCAAACATGGTCGAAAGCCAATACATTTTTCTATACACAGGTGCATAACTATTGACAGATATGTTTCATGTTGTTTTGATATTTATATACAGTTTCTTTGGGGTCTTTGACATAATTCCTTCTACATTAATTTTGTCCTGAAGAATGCCTCGCCGATTAATTTCATTTGAAACCGAAACGTCTACAATACGTCCACCTTTCCTTCTTTACAATCTTTTTTCTTCACCTAAGGACTATTTACTCTTTAATGAAGATTGATGTTATACCATTATGAGAGTGGACATTTCAAGCATCAACACAAGGTCCTTTGTTATTCTAAACTGCTCTGGACTGTGAGGATACAGTTTTGATGTATTTTTGGAAATTGTTTCTTGTGACCCCTTGTTTGATATGAACTTTTAAATTGATTGGTTTTCAACCATACTATTTTATACACCTGTTCTCTTCTTTATTCATTTATAATTTTTTTCACCTTGTCATTCATATATATTTTCACATTGCCTCTCCTTGGGAAATGTGTCAGAACAGTCTGATCTTTTACTTTGTTATTGCCCCTCATCATTAAGGGGTCGATTCCGAAAAAAACGCTCCGAATAGCCGTTCGGAGCATTTTTCCCGTACAAATCGTACCCTGCAACGTCCCGGGTACGTACGTACGTCGGAGTACGATTCGTACCAGGAGCGGGACTCCGTACGAATCATACAGAGACCGTACGACTCGAATCCCCATACGAGTCCCCGTCGGAACCCGCTGTACGCAACATCTGTACGGCTCGCGGCTGGTTTATACGACCCAGCAAGTACGATACGTGTCGGGTGCTGAAAACAGCCGTAAAAGCAGAGTTCGTGCCGAAACAGGTACGGAACGGCCCCCCCGGGTACGGTGCGTACAGCCCATGATTTCAGGGGTACACCACGTATACCCAGCGTACATGGGGTACGGTGCGTATCCCCCATGTACGCTGGGTGTACGGTGCATACCCCTGCGATCATGGGGGATACGCACCGTACGGTGTGTATGTGATTGTGAGCTTTTCCCTATGAATCGCCCTTACCTGACGTGGACCGTACGGATCGTGTCCTGATGCCCCGGTCCGGATCGTACTCGTCGGGTCGTACGGCGTGTGTACGAGTCGTACGGAGAGGGCTCCGGATACGATTCGTACGGACGTTTTTTTTACCGGATCGGAATCGACCCCTAAGTGTTTAATATATTGAGTTCAAATAAAATGTCGAAATAGTTTTTTGAAAAATAAACCCCTTGTTAGCTCTTTACCTTTCCATACCCTTCACCCAAGCTCACAAGAGGAGTTATTTGGTTGCCCATTTTTTTGTATTTCCAGTTTGACAAGTTTCCATCAAACTTTTCAAAAATAAAGGGGCATATTACCAACAAGTAGCGATATTTATCGCTAAATAGGCTTAGCGACGATTTTTTTATCGCTGAGCATCGCCGGAATTTATCGCTGAGATAACGTGCTATTGGCAACATTTATCTCCAAAGCAATACATTTTCCGGCGATAGAGGCGAAATGTGTGAATATCGCTGAGAATACAGCGATATTCAAACATTAGCGACAAACTGCTCTTAGCCATGTTATCCACCTCCCATTAGATAACATGGCTAAGAACTGGTCTGGGCAGGTGTTAGTATTTGGAGATATTCGCGCTTAGCGCGAATATTTCCATCGCTACGCCTGCCTTGCTAATAGGCGATAGCGATGTTAGCGACTGTTTTCAGTCGCTAACAGTTTGGGTACGCCCACTTTGCATGTCATTAGCGATAAATATCGCTGTTAACTGCTGTTAGCGACAGCTTGCTAATAGGGCGATAGAATTATCGCCGCTTAGCGGCCGTTTTGGCCGCTAAGCGACGATAATTCTATCGCCACCCTTGATAATATGCTAGAACTTTACTCAGAGAAGTGTCTTTGCTTTGTTTGGTGTAAATCTGTCCAGTAGTTTTCTAGAAATTAGCATTACAAGAAAGAGTTGAGTGGGCTTGAAAAGGCTAGGATGTTAGAGATAGCTTGACAGCTGAAAAGGTGTTTATTTGCTGTGCCTACATCTTTAGTGTTATATTTTGAATTTTAACACAATTTGGCAGATGCTTAGCTTACTCTTGGTATTTTTACATATTTATATTTTCGTCAAGGGTGCGTAGCTAAAAGGGAGGATGGAGTCAAAACAGGTTCAGTTACTAACAGCTGTGGCATCATTTGACGAATCCACATGAAGTTTGAGATACTTGCATTGTTTGGTATTCTGTGGGTATGGCAAGTGTCACGCACCTCCATCACAGAAGGCAGAGGCGAAGGGGGAGGGTAAATGTTCTGTGTGCTGATAACTTTGGTGCTGTCTAATACATCTGCATGGAAAAGGGCAGGTTGTTATCAAGTTAAGACTAATTAAGGTAACTCAGATTTTCTGCAAAACCTAAAGGGCAGAGTCAAAATATATTTGATTTGCTCACACCTTTGATGAAATTTTATAACATTTCCCATGTTTAGCTTAATGTTGCTATTTTGAGTTTCATGCAAATCAATCATGGGAGTGTAGGCTAATATAAAGGGTCGGGGGCAGAAAAGCAGCATTTCTGATTTTAGGTTCCATAAAAATCCCTGTTCACCTCTATTCAATGAAATGCTGAAAGGATTTACAACACATTTGCCAAGAAACTTTGGGTCAGATTTACAAGAAACTGACGCATCTGTACAGATATGTCAGTTTCCCTGTGCCTGCGTGAAAAACCCTTTACGGCGCACAATGGCGCAAGGATTGACAGTTGCATCAGAAATTCTGACGCATCTGTTGGCGGAAAAGTCACGCATTGCTAGAGTCGTGTCGCAAGCACGACGCAACTCCAGCAATGTGTATTGCACCTTATTCCCAATACACTGCGTCACTCCTTACGCCTGCTTCAAGCAGGCGTAAGGTTTTAACCCAGTGGCGTCCTAAATGTCATGCAGTGAAATCTTGTAGATTTCAATGCGTCACTTTAGCGAGGCTTTCCTGCGTGGGAACGCCCCCCTGCATACATTATTCCTGACGCAGGTACAATGTCACGCACAGCTTTACAACGTGACGCATCTCCCTAGATGTGTCACATTGTAAATTTGACGTATTTTTTACACCGCCGTTGCATCACAAAAGTGATGCAACGACAGCGCAAAAGTGTCTCAAGGGGCTTGTAAATCTGCCCCTAAAACTTTACCCAGTGAAGGGGCTTTGCTCAGTTTGGTACAAAACCGTTCAGTACATTCTGAGAAATTAAAATGCCAAAAACACAAGCATAAGTGTTAAAAGTTACAAATGTCTAGGATGTTAGTGCTCAGACAATACTTGAACTAAGACCTTCAAGTTCTCCACAGACATAAATTATTAAAACAATCCCCAATTGGATGAATGGGCTTTGGGTACGAAGTTCGACTGCCCCCCCCTCAGAAAATGTTCTGCTCAAAATGCCATTACAGAATGCAAGCTTGGCCCCCGCCACCACCATTAAAAATGTTTAGAAGAATGGCAAGTGTGCAAGGAGACCTTCCCCTGAGCCAGGGCCTCATTTGAGGTGCTTTTATAAAGTATTTAAAAATGGAATTTTCCTGCAGGGTTTGTGGATATTTGCATTTGCATCTCGGATGAGGTCTTGGTCATTGCATTTGGTGTGTGAGTTATGGTTTGCACTATGTTGCACTATGGTTGCACTATGATCATATAAAGGAGGGTCATGAATCCTGATAGACAAAGCCTCAAGTGGGTCATGACCCCCAGGGTCTCCCTCAACTGTGGTAATAAGTACCATATTACACTCCGCAGGTCTCAACATGGTACATGCCGTGCTGTTCTCTGACCTGCAGTCATTCCAAACAAAAGTAACAACCAAAATCCTGAGGACAAGGGTCGAATCCATGCAGTGAGTACCTCAGTGGCTGCCCTTGTGAGTAAGGCCCCGCGCGTTGTCTTCTATTCAGTCTTTGAGACAACAAGCAACGTGTTCTAAAGTCAAGTGAAGCTCTAAAGGGAAAACAAGTGAAATGCTTCTGTCTGATAGAGCACTTGTTGCACATAACGTGTCATTTTGCCACATTTATTTTCACTGGAATGGCATAAATGTAATATAAAAAGTGTGATTCCTGATGAGAAGAAGTGTCAGTCTTCACTGAAGGTAGACACAGCTGTAACACCTCTCATAGTCACATACCGGCCATGCGTTACATATACAGCGCCTATGCACTGATGTTTCTTGGTGCTATAATACCCTAACCGTACTGGCAGTTGCAGAAGCTTTTTTTAAGAATGAGAAAGTTTTCAAGCATTTCCTATAATTAATAAGTGAAGATTTCAAATTAATGGATACGGATAGATAATTATTCTTCCTATTGGCTGCAGTTGGGAGGGCGTGGCTGCCAAAGCTGACAGTTCTGGTTCGAGAGATCGTGCAGGGGCGGCCTTAGGCATGTACAAGCTGTGCACCTGCACAGGGCCGCCAAACCCCAGGGGCCGCCAAACCCCAGGGTCCGCCACGCCAATATATATCCTTAATATAATAATCCTCTGAGGATGGATACATCAGGGGCGGCCTTAGGCATGTGCAAGCTGTGCACCTGCACAGGGCCGCCAAACCTCAGGGGCTGCCACGCCAATATATAACCTTAATATAATAATCCTCTGAGGATGAATACATCAAGGGCGGCCTTAGGCATGTGCAAGCTGTGCACCAGCACAGGGTCGCCAAACCCCAGGGGCCGCCACGCCAATATATATCCTTAATATAATAATCCTCTGAGGATGGATACATATTTGCGTGGCGGCCCCTGGCAGGGATTTAGCGGCCGCCGGCTCTGTTCCACTCCCAAACACCCTGACCCCCCCCTCTTTACTGGCCTGCGCGCTTCGCCCCGCCCGGACCCCCTCTTCCGGGGCCCCCTACCTACGCTCCCTGCCCAGGGCCGCCATGAGCCTAGAGCCGCCCCTGGATCGTGAGAGGAAACTGATCATCGACCTTGAGTGGCGCGAGGCCCCTTCCTTCCCAACAGAATTTACATCTAATAAAATGTCAGAAGTGTTGAAAAAACAGCTCCCTGTGCTATGACCTTCAAACAATTCTTTAATGGACTGGGCGCCTGTGTAATGTTTTAAAGAAAGACAAAGCATTGTGGTCCTTGGGAACCTTGGAAGTGAAACGGGCGGCCTCTGTGTTGTGGTGTCACCAGAAGCTGCTGGAGTCACATTGTCATACCTGAGGCAAGATGGAGAGTGTGCATTGATCAGAGGAACATGAAACCTGTCATGTAGGAACAGCAGAATGGTTCATGCAGGTTTCAAAGCAGATCCGTGAGATCTTTGAAGCATGAGGGGCAGAGGTAAGTTGGCACCAAGATACATTTCTAAATAATAGACGTGGTTGCAGAAGGATGGAAGGAACTCATTAGGTCAGAGAATCCAGGGTGCCTCGGCCGGACCTAAATTGTACTTCTTACAGACATTGATGTGCATGAAGCTCATATCAGCACTAGGCCTGGGCGGGAAATTCCGTTCTGCTCGCGGAATATGGGTAATTTCGCATTCTGCGGAGAACCCGGAATTGCCAAAAGTTCAGCGATGCGCCTCTTCGCTGAATTTTTTGCTTCTTCGCGCTTTCAAAATGCATATTCATGAGTTATTTCACCCCAAGCACACAAATAGCGTTCATGAACAGGAAAAAAGCATCGCGAACAGGCAGGAAAAGCAATTCCGCGTGTTTGCGGAACTCTGCGTGCTCGCAGAGATTTTGTACCATTTCGTAAAGCTTTGCGTAGCGCGACTGCGCAAATTCCACCCACCTCTAATCAGCACTTGCCTTGGCAGTATTCATGTTTACTGATGCTGGAGTTCAAACGTCACTTTGTCTCTTTCACAGTCCAACAATAGCAGTGTCCTGATATGTGCAGGGGTCTCTCTTCGAATTTTGAAATGGAGAAGTCAACATAAATATATTGACCTGGTGCAAAGGCCCTAAAGTTTCCACTCTAACTAGGTCAGTAGAGTCAGTTTTACACAGTAATAAGTCAAGACTTCTCTTCCTAGAACTTACCCTTTCATATGCCACGCTGCTTCATTTGAGCATGGCTATGCAACGATAACTTACTTTTGATATAGAGCCCTTACCACACTCCTGCCTTTAGTAGGGCTGTAAATAAAAGATTAAACTGGCCGAGTTAGACTTGAGCACTATTGATCAACGTGTATGTCAGTGGCAACGTTTAACGTAAGTAAGACATCCGCACAGTTATTGAACACCAGAATGCTTCTGCAGCAGCCTTTGCAATAATTGTAATTAAATGGATTCTATTATTTTAATGTGACAATTGTATAGAGTTCCTTATCTTTGTGTGGGTCCATGTAGCGCTTCAATGTCCATCAAGCATAATAGCACACTTCCTATGATCACTCTACAGCTGCTCAACACAACTCTCAAGTGCACACACTGTTGAAAGATATGTGCACACAAACATGCTGTTACACACACACACACAGAAAAATAATGAGAGGAACATTGGTCCCTGGCCCTTCCCTTCCAAGACAATTGTAATAACTAGAAAACAACGTATATCAGATCACATATAGTTTATGAAGGAAGGACAAGATTTACTGTTGGAGTAATAAACTGTGCACTTACAAAATCAATCATTCAATCAGGCGTTTGTTGAGCGCGACTACTCACCTGTACGGGTCTCAAAGCGCAAGGGGTGTGGGAGGGGGGCAGGTTCCAGTCCATCAAGGAGGGGGTCTGTCTAAGAGCCAGGTTTTGAAGTTTCTTGCGAAGATCGGGAGAGATGTTATCTGTCTGAGGTGGAGCGGAAGGTCCTTCCAGGCTCTGGCCACGAGGAAGGAGAAGGAGCGGCCTCCTGATCTGGTCTTTCTAGTGCGAGGGGTCACGGCGTAGGAGAGCTGGGCTGATCACAGGGTCCTTTGGGGTGCGTGGAATTTGAGTCAGCTGTTCAGGTATGCTGGTCCGGTGTCGTGGAGGGCCTTGTGTGTGGTGGGTTAACAATTTGAGCGTGACACTAGCCTCGATGGGGAGCCAGTGGAGTGTGTGCAGGTGCTGGCAGATGTGGCAGTGTTACAAAAGGGGACGCCAGAGAAGTATCAAAAATTTGCTCAAAACTTCACGAGAAAGGTAAGATCCAAAGTGCTATAGTGGAAAAGCTCTTACAACCCACCTACTGGACTCTGTAGACACACATGGAGTGTGGGCGATAACTAACCAGGCTCCCACCCCTGGCACAGATGCAGCCTTCTTGCATGTACCAAGAGGCTGTCACCATGTTATGGACCAGGTGACCAGGCACTGTTAAAGCTGTTGGATTTGTCGGCGGCATTAGACACCCAAGACCACTCCACCTTTTATTAATGGGGTCCGAAGATTAGAGATGGCAGGCGGGCCCGGCAGGTGATTGGAGAACCTTCTTTAAAAGATGAAGCCTAGAGCTGCTATTGGCCAGTAGTGTGTGGAGGCACTGACAGGAACACTGGGATAGGAGGGGGGCCTCGCCCCTTCAGGGCCAACCTCTTGACCAACCTTTGCTGGTCCTGGGAGTATCTAAACCTAGGCTGACACACACAAGTGGGGCTGCATCTTTCTCAGAGTTTGTTTACAACATTTGGACTCTGAGAAGCTGTGGCGTAATCTCTCGGTATTACTATATCAATGGCTGCTGACCTCCTACTCGGCTTTAGTGAGAAGAAATGATAACTTTTATACTGTTTTGTATTCAGTATAAGACAAAGACATGGGGATTGAATTGATTTAATTAATTGCTTTGTGTTGCTGAATTTATGGTATTTGTAATTGTATATGTCAATGAATTGGGTAATGCACTATATTTCTGTAAGAATATACTTCTTGGTAATAAAGAATGTTGATTGATACTAGATTTTGCTCCTCAATTTCAAGGAGTGCCTCCTCCTTACTCCTGGCTTATTTCTAGGTCCAATCCACAAAGGTAAATCTACAGTCACCCATGTGCTTTTGTAAAATTCCTTAGCAATGCACCTCTTTATTATTTAGTTTGTATGTGCATCTTTCACATTGCCATTTCCATGATGTGATGTGTATGGGTGTCTGCAGTGTTTACAGAGATATAATCATTTTTTACATGCTTTATGTTAAAATATATTTTAATATTTGTATGATGCGGGTTGTGCAGGTGCCTTCCGTGTCTATGTATGACAGATTTTTAGATTTTTGTTTAGTATAATTTTATTATTTTCTTACTAGTTTTGCATTTTGATGTGTATTAGTCTTCTAGACAATGTGAAAATGAATATGACTATTTTTAAATTCATTTTATTTGTATTTCAATTAGTTTATTTTTTTAACATATGTTGAATGCATAGGTAGATATCTTTACATGCACCTTAGTGGATAGTATTAGGCAGAATGTAAAGCAGCAGTACTACTTCAAATGCATAAAAATGCGTTTGTGAATGACCCAGGGTAATGTAGCCGTACCCATGGCTTACTCCTGTAAATTTAGAAGTATAACAGTTTGTGAAGGAGGCCCTCTGGGAATTGGTCTCCATGTTTAGGGCAAGCACCTCCATGAATAGAATTTAACTGTATGTAAAGATCTACTGATTGTATGGTACTTCATGTACTCTTAAATACTATATGAATTTGGCCCTGACTGTGTTTTCTGAAATACTATTGTGGGTGGATTGAAACAGCCCTAGGCTGTCTGTTGGAAGACCAAGGAAGCCAGGTTCAACTCATTCCTAGTCAGGATTTCAGAAACAGTTTTCAGGTTAAAACGTTGTTTGTGCTCAACTCTGGGATAGCAATGAGCAGGAACCTTTGGAGTCTGTGGACATTTTTATTAAACAAAGTAGAGCAGCATGTGATTTCTGGAGAAAATTGGGTCCAGACAACCGGAGATCAAACCCATGTGTGTGTGTGTGTGTATGTGGGTGGGTGACACCCGGGTGGGTGTGTGTGGGTGGGTGTGTACACACACACCTGTGTTACATCTTGTATTATATTCCTTCCCCTTTAATAGCATGAAACCTTTTTGCTCTTTGTTCTAGTTCTGTGTTCTCTACAGAATTTTCCTGATGATGCATTCTGCATCTTTGAGTCAGTTGCATCTCAACTCTGAAGCCTTATGTTATGATGCTGTGCTGCTGAATAAAGCTCCATGATTTTAACCTGTTTCCTGCATTACTACAACCTCCTCATAAAGTAAGGATTTAAATGGCTTTACACTTACCACATAAAGTAAGGCTTCAAGTGTCTCTCCTCTTGTAATCAGGGGTGTCTTCAACCCCCCTTTAGCAGACACAGCAGGAAGTACAGTTCCTAATGGGCATCTTAAGTCTCCACTCCGGCAGACAAAGACTCATACATAATGTGAAATTGAGTGAGTGAAAGGACAGATGGATGCGTGGGAGTGAAAGAGCAGATCAGTGAGTGAAAGAGCAGATCGGTGAGTGAAAGAGTGGCTGGGTAGATGGACGGCTGTGTGGATGAATCAATGAGTTAAAGGATGGATGAGTGAGTGAAAGAATAAATGGATTAGTGAAGGGGAGAGTAGCTGGATGAAAAAGTGGGTGAATGGGTAAGTTACAGAATGGATGGATGAATGAAATGGAGGGTGAATGGATGGATTATTGAAAGGGTGGATGGGTGGATGAGTCGAAAAGTGGATAGATGGGTGGAGTGAAAGGGAGAATGGATGGAATATATGTTTGGGAAGATGGATGAGTGTGTGGAAAATTAGTACGGTTTGGTAAACATTATCTGCGCCATCTTGCCTTTTCCCCTGATGCCACACTTTTTGTCATACGCACCCGCCATTTTAGGTGCCTCGATCAGAACCACCCTCTGCACACCACTGGCCCCCAGCACAGCCCTTCGCCCTCACAAGCCCCCACGCACTGGCCACCCCCCCCGCTCTCACATGCCTTGGGTCATAAACCCCTCTTCAGCGCAGCTCTACCTCGGAACCCCATCCTGTTCCCAGCGCAACACCTCCCTTCACTCCTTTCATGGTCCCAGGCCATTTGATACAAACCCCCTTTCCTGCGTGCCCGTTTGTCTTCCTCGTTCCCAGGCTGCCACCTGGCCCTGCGGATACTGTTTATTGCCCCCCCCGTACAGTAGGAAGCTTCCCCCATTAAAGGACCCTCGAATTGATCAAAGCCCCCACCCTATGATATCCGATCAACCCCACACATTCCGTGAATCGGCGGAATGTCCAGCTGTGCGATAATCATCACCTATTGTGACCGGGGTGGGGACTTCAACTGTAAATGTGTGTGGGAACGGGCCTGAAGGGAAGATTCAGAGGATGTCCTTTCATACTTCAAAGCATTGCAAGAATGTGTTACCTGCAATAAAATTCATAAACCTGTGTATAAGAGGCCAGGCCTCAGAGATGCGGTTAGAGCACCTCGTGACGATACTGGCTGTCCGAACTGATGTGTTCTCCTCCGGAGAGAATAAACCTTGTTTCCTGCCTTCCAGTCTCCAGCACCTGCCTCTTCATTGATTAATATTTTGTGGGTTAAAGAGGCGATACCGCCGGGCAAATATTGGTTGTCCTTGACCTGTTTTTACAATTGGCGCCCAACGTGGAGCCCATCAGCGACACGTGGATCCAGTGGGAGAGGTCCTGACGACAGAGTGAACGACTGCAACGATCGGGAGAGCTCCTTCCCAATAGACCCTCGTCTGGCAGCCGATCATCCGAACTTCACTGGTTCCGAACAGACCTCTCTCGAGTGATCTACGGTCCTGACTGGGAACCATCAGGAGTGCCGCGAAGAATTCGAGGAAAAGAGGACGATCGGGCGCTGGATTCGGAAGACAAGAAACTGTCCATACGGTCCGGGTAAGGTCGTGTAAACACGATGAATTGCGAAATGATTGTTTGATTGTTCGGAAAATACTAGTATTACTCTTTGTTGACTTGTTTGGAGATTCACTGTCTGCAAACGGAGAAACAACAGGCTCTCTCTCTTTGCAAACAGTGAAGGATAGGTAACGCAGCCATCGTGCCTATCTTTCTCCCCCACTGATTGATTGTTTGAACTCTCGGGAGATTTCCCTCTCCCACACTGATTAATTGTTTTTGACCCCGAACTACTGTTCGCGGATTATTTTCTGGAGATTCTCTGTCTGCAAACAGGAAAGAACAGGTTCCTCTTTGCAGATAGTGAAAGGGTAGAGGACGCAGACCTTTTGCGGGCCTACTTATTCTCCCCACTGAGTGTTTTGATTGACCGAGTATTGACTGTTCGATATTGGTTCATGAGGTATTCACTGCCTGCAAACAACGTAGAATAGAAATATTCTGTCTAGTCTTTGCACGCAGTGATAAGATAGGCAGTGCTGACTTTTGTCCTCGTTGTGAGCCGTCATGTCTGTCTTCTCCCCACTGATTGGTAGTTGGTTCAGCCCGGACCGTTTATTAGAGGTGGACCATCTAGCTCCACTGGAAGGCACCCCTAATAAAGACATGTTCACAAAGTATGGATTAGTTACCATAGTCTATAGTAAGCTGTGGCACAAGTATACCAAAGAAAATCAAGAGAAACAGTGGCCACTGATAGGATCCTTCGATCTTGATAAAATAGAAACGTTAGAAATAGCCCTTTGTAGTAATAAGACAACGCCTATTATGCTCGACAGTCTCGGTATGTGGCGCAAAGAAGCAATGCAACGAAAGAAAAGAGACGAAGTCAGAGTAGGTAAAGAAACGCGACAGACAACCTTCCAAGCATCTGGTAGGCAAAAGGAAGGGATAACGGATTAACGGCAACACGGTTCCAAGGAGTAAACGCAGGAAGGGAACGGTGTAAAGGGATATATCGACAGGACAACCCCAAGACACAACGACCCGAAAGTAATCCCCCGTACTACCGCTACTGTTCCCTAACACAAAAAAAAAAAACCACCCTTTTCGGATAACCTACAGAAACAATACACAGAGTAGTCTCGGACAGATTAGTATACATTCCATTAATGAACTCAAACTTCGAGTGCAATGGGACTGATTACTCTCTGCTGCCCCCCCCACTCTGTAAAAAAAGGAGCAATTACAGGCCTGCATAGACAACCCCCATTACCCAGACATGCCTGTCCAAACAAAATACCTACCCCCACTCCGGAAGTTCCCGAAATGCCACAGGTCACCGGTCACGCCCATCCGGAAGGTGAAACACACGGCACGTGTGGGGCGGAGCCTGCTGACAGCCATCGATCGAAAAGATCGCCAGTGGGATGTCCAGAAGGCACCACGGGCCCGGCATGAAATGGCCTTCCCATCCCCTTCTTCCTGGGGTGGCGTCCCCCGGGCCACGAGTAGGGTGGGGGCGGATGCAGATGACCCCCTCCCTCGTATCTCCTGGTCCGGCCATCACAAATACCTCCGCTGAAATTGGTACAGGGTGGGCTGGGAGGGAGAGGCGACGCGAACGAGCCTCTCCCACCTCCCCGGATAGGAGGTTTCCCAGCCCCGGCCCGGCGCCGAAATCCTCCAGCCGGGCGGCGCCCATACTTGCGCAGCACAGGACATGCAACGGCGGCGCCCATACTTCCGCAGCACAGGACATGCACCGCAGGCGGCCATACTTCCGCAGCACAGGACATGGGATGGCGCCGGCCATACTTGCGCAGCACAAGACATACGATGGCCCTCAAGTGTACTTGTGGAGCACGGGATGTGGGGTGGCCATCATGTATGCCCGTGAGAAGGGGCGGCGTGGGGTGCACTGGGAGAGGGAGGCGGCGCGAACGAGTCTCCCTCGCCCCCCAGGTGGGGGCACCACAGCTGCACCCTAGCCGAATGTCCTGCTCCTACGGCACGGTGTTCCATTTTTTCACCCCAAAGGGTCTCTTCCACTCTTGCAGACTCGACGAAGGGCGGCTGCTGCGGGGCCTCAAAATGGCGTCTGGGCCCCCTGGAAGGCGGGTCTAGGCCGCTAAAGTAACTCTGACCAGCAGTGTACTCGGACGCTTGCCCACCGGGGCACGAGCCCCCACCTCCGACAGCATCCCCACAGCCTTGAAGATTCTACAAAAGTCCCCGGAGCCCTTGGCCCCTACAGGCTTCCGATGAGGAACAACTGCCTTGATCGCTAACGAAATAACCACGACATAGCCACCCCTTCTGTTAGCACGAGTTTTTTTTGAACTGCCGAAAAGGACTCTGGTCCAACCGCCGGTTGTGGGAAACATTTTGTCCCTGATGCTACTTCCGGACTAACCCGGCCCCGCCCAAAATGGCGCCGGCGTCAATGAGAACTTACGAACACCTCGTGGTGTTTTTAGCTAATAAGACTTGATGTTCTGAGATATGTATATGATCCTTTGTACACTTGACGAAAAAGAGGGAGGGTTCACTCGACGAACATGTAAAAGGACCCTGTTAAAAAAATGTTGGTTTCAATGTACGATTTATTATGATATTATTGTAACTGATACATAACCTCGCTCGTGACACACGTCCACGGTATGCATTTAGGGAATTTGATTGCAACTAGTCTGACTGTGCTTCCAATTATGAAATGAATGCCCCTTGATCCCTCACCTATTGATAGACCTTTTTAGTTTCCTGCAAATGACTAAATGAACCCTTTTAAATGCTTTTAATGCTGCAAAATAGCCCCCCCCTTACTGTACGTGCTTCAGCCATCGCCGAGTCCGGCCAAATACGATTGCACTCTCATATCTACATGCTGAACGATTGTGCAAATAAAAGTTTTCCAAACTATGAACAGGTATTGCATGCTTTTTTTTAAAAAAATGTGGGATCAGCGGGAGAGTTTTTCTGTGCACCCTGCTTTGTTCTCTTTTTAAGGTTATTAGAAGATGGTTGCTCAGCCCCGGATGGAGGATCGAATCTAAGACACAATACTCTGCCTCCAAGTATGCGACTGGCTCAGGAACTAACGCATGGAGAAGGACCTCGACTTCCGAGGACGGGTAAAGTGAAGCGGTGTAAATGATAGAATGTTATAAAGGTACGGCACTCAAAGGTACGAGGGAACAGAGTTGGCCGAAGAGCTGATATGCCTTAAAACATCACAGCGTTGGAAAAGATTTAAGGACCCCGATAGTTAAGATACATCTACCAACTAGATACCTCGCACTAAGTGCCTCTGATTTTTAACGTTTCCCTACACACGGCCTATAAGGACACACTGCCCCCCCCCCCCCCCCCCCTGGCTTCAGAAACCAAGACCCCAGGGATTCTATCCCGAGGAGATAAGACGAGTATGTGGTAAGTAAAGGACTTTCGTGCCCATGCATTTGATATGCTCGAATGTTGTCCCCCTCCCTTCCCCTCTTTTCCTCCCTCTACAGGTTACATTGGAATCACGACTGAGGTATGGTGAAGATCTGAAGCCTCGCCATGTCTGTTACATGAAGCGGACTAACGCTGCAAGGTGGCACCTAAGCACACCCACAAACTGCTCTTGTAACGAAAGAGCCAATAAGTTGTATGATATGATGAAACACGATCACCCCTAATCCGTGTTGCGTGAATGGGCACATGTCACGTATGTCTGAAACTATGAGAAAATGTTTTTATGCGACTGAAGCGTTGACTTAACTAGTCAAAGGACCGAGAGTGCGAGAAGTGCGACACAATGGTGCCTTTTACTCAATGCATGTCCCCTGTACCCGGCCTAATGCTCGTCCGTCCCAAACTGCATTCTTTCGAAATTCTAACACAGACCCGTAATGTCTCATGTTGTGTAATGCGCTGAATAGCCTATCTTAATACACGGCCACTCCCCATGTCGCACGTGTACTATTTAGCCTATTGTTGCACATCTCTCTCTCTCTCTCTCTCTCTCTCTCTCTCTCTCTCTCTCTCTCTCTCCTCCACACTCTCATTCTTCTGAACGACTAGCACCTAATTGGCAAACCGCCACCCCTGGTGCACCACCCAATTGGCTCCAACTACCGCAAGTATTTGCACAAATTTGTCTTAAATAAAATCACCCTGATGCCGTGTCACTACCTCTCCTTTCTGCTAAATATTGATGAAACCTAGAATTGGCCAAAAGGGAAAGGACAGGTAAGACGACTGAGGTTCCCTAATCTGACCCGTAATAAGGGAACTACATGTCAGTGGCTTCTATGATAAAAAAATGCCTCAGATAACGCGACCCCCCCCGTCCCGAAGTGTCTCAATACCCAAACAGTAAAAGTGATCGAAACATCCCCATCTTCCCAGAACGCCCCAGTTTTGTATCAGCTGCCCCGGACGAGAGTTTAAAAAATGTCCCTCACCCCCGGTTGTAAGAGATGGGTCAACTTGCAACTAACACAGGCCAGCCGTTGTTCCTAGAAATTATTTGTTGATGAGCAAGCTACAGAGTTTAGAATTCGAGAAATGTCACTGAACGCTTACCAACTGAACTGTGGCCTTCTGCTAGATAACGCCCTCATGACACAAAGCAAGACGATAGTCCCTCACCACAGTTTGCTATGTTCCTAGTTGTTTTCCATAAGACCCCGGTCACCCCAAGGAATGAGTCGGATAGTTATCGCAAGCCCCCGGTTTTTTAATGAAGTAGTCAGGTTGTAAGAGACTATGTAGGAATTAGAATGATGGTTGCAAAGTTAAGATTAGACCGAAATGAAGAAATTGTTGCAATAAACCCTGTTAAAAGTAAAATGTTTAGCTGAAAGGTAGGATGCATTGATAGAATGGAAAATTGTTTAGCCTATGTTCGTTCCTCAGAAAGATACCTATCAGACCATGGTGTTAGCACGTTGCACTTTTTCGTAAAATATAAAGCCCTGGAGAACGGTATAGCTTCGTAAGGCTCGTACTAGGAAAATGGGTCTCTGCCAGAAGAACTGACGTAACTGTAATAAACAAAATGCAATGAATAAGTACCAGATCTCGTACCACGACAATGAATGTAACACCAACAAACACCAAAGAAATAGTTACGAAGGAAAGTTATAGGAAATCCAGCAAGCCCATCATCAATTATTTATATGTTGGTTGTGAACCCCAATGTAACGGATGTTTCTCATTTGCTTGGAGCTGGGAGAGAAATAGACTTATGTGATTACCTTCCTCTGCCAATTCTCTAAAGACTGTCTTTTCAAACTCATTTAAGGGTACCACTGTCGGAGGAGAGAGAGACCGGATGTGGGAGCACGCGGCCTGACTACAGATCGTGGAACATCTGCGACATTGGCCAAGGCGAGACCGCAACAGTAAGGAGTCGCAGGACGAGGCACTGTTTCCGACAAAATGAGAGGAAAGGGCTGACCTGATGCCCCTGCTCGATGATCAACATGTGCCGAAAAGTCCCCGCTCTCTGAACTCGGTCATGGGCCCACCTACCTAAAATTGTCCGTCCCCCTGGTCTGTTCCCGATCTGGCCCTGCTCCATCCCCTTTTTCTCCGACCTACCCTAAGGACTACTCACACACCCCCCTTCTTCCACCTGAACTCTTTGACAATCGACTCAAAAGGACACAGGGCGAAAAGGACCTTTTTGACCAGGAAAGCGAGGAAAAAGGTCATGCCCTGCAACGCGGGACCTAGAATAGAGCTGGACACATAGCTCCACCGCCGGTGCTCCACAGTGCCAACAGAAGACGACAAAGAATGCTGAGAACTCACTAATAATGGTCCATGACAATAGGACTTCCCCTTCGAACAATGACACCCCTGATTATCGTTTTTACTACGTCTCATTTCTCTCCCAGCCGCCATTGTATTGATTATGCTCCAACCGAATACGAAAAGAACTCACATATGTAATAACCTATCCGTTCATATTCCGAATGACTATAAGCATCTATGAAATGTACCCAACGCTCTCACTACAGAATCGTTTTTGTCCGATATTGCATTACTATGACTTTCCTGCAAACGAGCTTATCGATAGGCCCGCCTCCTAAGACGAAAGATTTTAAATGTAATGTTTATAGCTCCTTCACCTGGGTTCCTACTTCTTTACTTATGACCGCCGCAGTAGACATGGATAGGAAATAGGCCAGCAAGATGTCTTGGGAATGTTAAAGGGAGGACTGTGGAGAATTAGTACGGTTTGGTAAACATTATCTGCGCCATCTTGCCTTTTCCCCTGATGCCACACTTTTTGTCATACGCACCCGCCATTTTAGGTGCCTCGATCAGAACCACCCTCTGCACACCACTGGCCCCCAGCACAGCCCTTCGCCCTCACAAGCCCCCACGCACTGGCCACCCCCCCGCTCTCACATGCCTTGGGTCATAAACCCCTCTTCAGCGCAGCTCTGCCTCGGAACCCCATCCTGTTCCCAGCGCAACACCTCCCTTCACTCCTTTCATGGTCCCAGGCCCTTTGATACAAACCCCCTTTCCTGCGTGCCCGTTTGTCTTCCTCGTTCCCAGGCCGCCACCTGGCCCTGCGGATACTGTTTATTGCCCCCCCCCCCCGTACAGTAGGAAGCTTCCCCCATTAAAGGACCCTCGAATTGATCAAAGCCCCCACCCTATGATATCCGATCAACCCCACACTTTCCGTGAATCGGCGGAATGTCCAGCTGCGCGATAATCATCACCTATTGTGACCGGGGTGGGGACTTCAACTGTAAATGTGTGTGGGAACGGGCCTGAAGGGAAGATTCCGAGGATGTCCTTTCATACTTCAAAGCATTGCAAGAATGTGTTACCTGCAATAAAATTCATAAACCTGTGTATAAGAGGCCAGGCCTCAGAGATGCGGTTAGAGCACCTTGTGACGATACTGGCTGTCCGAACTGATGTGTTCTCCTCCGGAGAGAATAAACCTTGTTTCCTGCCTTCCAGTCTCCAGCGCCTGCCTCTTCATTGATTAATATTTTGTGGGTTAAAGAGGCGATACCGCCGGGCAAATATTGGTTGTCCGTGACCTGTTTTTACAAGTGGGTGCAATAATGGATGAGTGAAAGGATTGAGCTGTGGCGTCATGAACCCCCAACTTTAGCAGCTTTGGTAGGATTAAGTTATTGATGGGCCTATTCTGTCTGCAACCTGGCAGAAAAAGGGGAGTTAGTGAGTGAAAGAATGGATGTATGTATGAGTGAAAGGGTGGATGGATCGGTGAGTAGATGGATGGATGAATGAGTGAAAGTGTGGATGTAAAGATGGTTGAGTGAAAAAAATGGATGGATGAGTGAAAGGTATGGTAGATAGATAAAAAGATGGGTGGATGAGTGAAAGGGTGGATGAGTGAATGGATGGATGAGTGAAAGGGAGAATAGAATGATGAAAGGGTGGATAGAAGGATGAGTGAAACATGGAAGGATGAGTGAAAAGGCGGGTGAATGAATGGACAGATGAGTGAAAGCATGGATGGATGAGTGAGTGGAGGGATGAGTCAAAGGGTAAATGGATGGATCAGTGGTTGGATGGAAGAGTAAAATGATGAGTGAAAGGGTGGATGGATGGAGTGAAAGGATGGAAGGCTGAAAGGATGAATGGATGTAGAGATGTAGGAGTGAAAAGATGGAAGGATAGATAGATGGATGGATATGTTGGGAGATAAATATATAGGTTTGGGTATTAATGGATGGACAGAATGGTGAAAGACTGAATGATAGACGAAAGAATGAATGGATGACAGAATGCAAATGTGAAATTTTGGATTTCAGCAGGTGGATGGAAGTATGAAAGGATACATGGATAGATTCTTGGATGGGAGAGAAAAAAGAGCTCTTCTGGGGACGGTCATGTTTACTTGCTTTGTTTGCTTGCGGCAATAAGAGCTTTGGTTCTAAGTGGGGGGTGTTTTAATTTTCGGGCTACTCCCTCGCTTGTAATACCATCTCAAACTCCTAAATGTTGTAGTATAAGCCACCGTATTTTATTCAGAAATGGTAACATAAAACGTGTAATAAATGTATGTGTCATCTGCATTATTTGAGCAGTATATCTCTGCCTACTTTCAGGCACTCACTTTTGTATCTGGCACACAGTTCATCTTGAAAATGATTTCAGTCTTTTACCAGTTCAGTTCAATATCATCCATAAAAAGTCACATATTCCTTTTGTGCTAATGTGCTCCAAAGCTTCCTTCTTAGAGCATGTCTTGCACTGCCTTATCCTCAATGTATACAATGAATGTATGTTGTGTATGTGTTTGCTTAGTCAGGAATGAGAGTATTTAAGGCCTGCCACAAAAATAAACCACACCTGGAATGTGATATCAGATTAAATGTTATTTATTACTCTTCTAGCAACTCTTAGGACGTTAGTCAATCACTATTGGTTTGGTGTTCATTACTGCAACAGCTCACGTTTTGTTAGCTGCTCCCTTTAACTATATAAACCTCTGTAACAATAACTTAAGAATTACATTTATAAATCTATAATCATAAAACATACATAACGTGTAATAACAATACTATTACTATTAAAACATATGTACACTTTAAAGAAAAATAATAAAAGATTAAAATAAAAAATAAGCAGCACTTTAAAAAATGTTGGACTTGAAATAACTCAGAATTACTATTGTAAATCCAATTTAAACAAAAGTAGTAATAGTGTAGGAGTAGACTTTGTAATGCAAGAATTAAAACAACGAGATCATATACGTAGAAAATGATTTTCCTCACTTTCACTTATATTGTCTGTACCTCGATATTTTGACTTTACAATATTTTTGACACAATATTCTTCCAATTCGATATTTTTGAAAGAATATTCTTGTCATTCACCATGAAATAGTATCTAAATAAAAGAGACATGAGACAGGGACGAAGCAATTGAGTTATTGTAACCTTAGTTGTGGGGCTGAGTAGGTGAGTAGGAGTGAGAAGGAGACAGCATGTGTGGGGACTTTTTCAGAAGCTCCAGGGCTGGGGGTGGGGGGGTTATTGAGCTCAAACTCTAACAATCAGTTTCTTTCATCACTTGTCTCCTGGGGTTTTAATGAACTACTGAGCACAAGACTGAGCACCAAGCTCATCCCATTAACACACGATGCTCTGGGCAGCATTGATGAACAATCGAAGGCATACAAGGATTATATGGGAAATATCCAATTCCTATCAGTAAATCAGGGTCCAGACAGAACCTTTGCTTAAAAAAACAGTAATGTTCTTCCAACACACAAAACAATACTGTAGTCAACCAGCAGAGGGCATTTCATTTGGTCCAGACTTCAGGGTAACAATGACCATGAACTGAGAGACAGCTTAGGACAGCTATGGAGTGGGTGCACAATGCATTTTAAGACAATTGTCTACTGGTGAATTGGTGGCTAATGTCTGTATGTTGCTCCCTTAGGTGGTGTCGACGCCGCCCAAGATTCTGTGGTCAGGACAGATCCAGAAGTGGCGGTTTCCACCCCTCCCCTCCCCGGGTGTCTAAACCTTGAATCATGGCTTTCTGCATTTGTTTGTTTCATTATCAGTTTAAACCTCTGTGTGCTGGTGGGAGGCGGGGGCACCACTGGCCTGGGGGGTGGAGCACCTCACACCGCCTACAGAGTGAAATCTTCCTAACCCCGCCCCACGCTATCCATTTCATTCAATCGATCAGGGATTTGTATAGCGCGGCTACTCACCCATGAGGGTCTCAAGGCGCTGTCCTTTGGAAGTGATCCATGCCTGGAGCATCTGCACATTCCCTGGTTTGACAATCATAAGCAGCGCCAGCACTGGTCCTAGAGAGGCCGCGCTTGTACCACGCTGATCCCGGTCCAGTGGATCTCTAGTAGATGATCCTCAAGGACAAGCCACCACCCAAGCCAAGTAAAGAACTCACCCCACATTACAGTGATGATTGAAGGTGCAGGTTGATGCCCCCACCAACTGTTTGGAGCAATCCCAGCATGGTGCAACGCCACATCTGATCGTAGTGCTGTAGGTGAGATCGCAGCGTGTGGTCGCAGTTTCTCGGCATCAAGCAGTCACAAACAAGATGGCTTCTTGGAAAGGAAACTCCACCAGGTATGCTTGTGAACTCTGTGGGCAGTACTTGGATAAGCCACTGCAGCATCAGAGCATGTGGGTTCCTTCTGAAGATGCGCGTTCCAAGGACTCACCCTGCAGCGGAACTATTCCCGCCCATCCTAGACTTACAGTGAGCAGCTGTGTTGCATCTGCCTCAACTCCATGCACCCCCCTCTTCTAGGCAGCAGTTGGCTTGTGCAATGGCTCATCCGCTGTCCCCTCTAAGCAGTCTGTTTGCTCCTCCCTTCATGATTGGCCCAAGGTGGCACCTCGTGGAAGGCCGCTGAACTTCCCAGGTTTTCTGGTCTCAAACCCAGTGAACGGAGTAGGTGGTCAGTCACTCAACCATGGACGCAATGTAGCTTCTTGGTCACCACTTCTGGGGGATCCCTGATACTGGTAGAGAAATCCAGGCTGATATTTTCTGCCCCATTCTTACACTAGGAGTTCACACAGAAATTGTTTCCTCCACAGGTCCTCTGGGCTCTTACCATAGTGGTCCAGCCATATCCTTTGCTTTTCAGTGTCAAAACAAAAATGTGGGGTAGAGATGGCAGTCTCCTGACAGGGTAAACTCAAAACAAAAGCACAAGAAAGGGGGAGGCTTCCACACTTCACCACCACTTAACTCAACGGGACTCTCGTCGAACACCGGATTTCCCGGAGGACCTTGCATCATCTGGAGATCTATCCTTAATGAAAAATCGAATGTGGCACAAAATCATTGTGTTACTGTGCTTTGGAAAAACTGAAAAAAAGCTAGACAATGATGTGATCGAATGTATTTAGCCTTGAGATAGCCCTGGTGCTATTCGCCACATAGGGTGAAACACGTGTCGGCTGTCCTTGCTCCCTGTTCAATAAATAAAACAATTTTTTGGATAACCTTAACGAAAATGAAATGAATGGGACTCGCCACTAACACTGACCTGGAGAGGTCTCCACCTGGGTTCCAGGGTTGACGCAGCCGGCTTACCGCTGCTGGATTGCTGCCACCGGACTCTCTGACTCTCTGCTGCCTGCCGCCTCCCGACCATCGCGGCGAGGCAGCAGATCGGGAACTACATTTCCCAGCACCGCTTGCGCCTAGGAAGGCGCGCATCCTGTCCCGCCCCCGGAAGAGCGCTTAAGGCCAGCGCGAGCCCCCGCGTCGCGGGATCGCGCGCGGGTCGGCGCCCGGGGCTAAGCCCGGGCAAAGGGCGGGCCCTCTGTGGCCCTCAGCGGCCAGAGGAGAACGGACCGGGCCTGTCCCCTTGGTTTTGTTTGTAAGGTAAATGTTGACATCGATTTTATGCGTATTAACATTTGATCACTCTAAAAACCTTCGCTACGGATCCTACTTCGAGACTGTACTGTTGATCTACTACCTTCATGTCATGTAAGATGGCTTCTAAGAGCTATGGCACGCAGAGGAGCGAGGTCACGGGGCCCATGGATTGCTATCTAGAATGGGTAATTTTACCTATCACTCATGAACTAGATAGTTTAGAACAACGCTTGCCCAGAGATAGCGTGCTTTGCAATCACCCTGTCACACAGACAGCTGAGGTAGCATATGGATCAGCCTTGCTGGAAGAACTGAACGATCTTTGTAAAACCCAGTATGTAGCAGCAGATTATGTAACCGAGCAACTCCATGTTCTGGTCAGTCCCTTAGCAACTCCTAATGCCCCGCCCACTACGCCTCTACTGATAGATGTTAACACACCTGATGCCCTCTCTCCACCTCCACTTGTAAAACTTAACAGCAATCATACAGGGCCCCTTAACATCCCACCCGCCAAAAGGAAGCGACACGGAACAACATACACGGGGAGTGAAACCAAACAAGGAAAATTGTGTCCAAGTTCCCTAGCAACTACTATACTTACCCCGATACCAGCTAAGATACACAAAACTCTGGAACTTCATGCTCCTACCTCCCAGGCAAGTTTACTGGACGCCATAGAACGGTCGGTTACTTCTATCATATCCCCACTGATAGTAAGAATAAACAGTTTAGGAGAAAAGCTCAGTGAAATTGAGATGTCAATTAATGCCAGCACGTCACTAATAAAGAACATGGCAGAACTCAGCCAGCAACCTGTTCGAGCTGCCACTGTGGTGCACGAATCACCTACTCAAAGTAATAACTGTGGGAACAAATCAATAGTTGCACATAGGACAGCACGAAAAAATCCAAACGTAGTTACCCACTCCACTACACCCCAGAGGCCTAACCCTAAAGTAAGGTCGACCGTAGGCCCAACACCTCATAATGTGATAGCTGATAACAAAGGTATCATCCCTGGCAGAAGCGACCACATAAATCTACCCCCAATAGCCGCCCCCTTTGTATGTGTCCTTTCGGGTGTCCCACCACTTAAGAAAGGAATATCTGAAACACAGCACGACTTAAGAAATAAAGTCGTTTTTTGGCTAACGAAAAACAGACCCCTGCCACCTCATATTGACGGCTCGATAGTAAGTGTCAGAAGGGTGGGTTGGCTGGGATCGCTCCCTAAGGATACCAAAGGGGATCTTGTCTTGGTAAGATTTAGAAATGAACGTGTCGTCCCTTATTTACAATCCTGGCAGCCCCAAATGGGAGATGGGCCAATATCTACATGGCAATTATATGACTTTTATCCCAGGGCATTTTTCCTCACCCCGTCAAGATCAATAGTAGAGAGCAGCCATCACTTGGCCAGAAACGTATATGTACAAAATGGTTATAAAATGCTGACTTCAAATCAATTCTAGATTTTGCCCCGAATCTGGCGTGGATTAGCTTACATTAATTCACACAGGGGAAGCCCCTAGCTGACTTAATGCTAACTTAACACGCTCTAAATATTAAACTCTGTAAAATGTTGTTTTCTTTTAAACGTGTAAATAACTATTTTAGTGAAATGTAATTATTATGACTGTTCTGAATAATTTGTATGCTTTTATGATTTACATTTTTTAAATCGAATAAAGCTTAATTGATTTGATTTGATTTGAAATGAATTATTTAAGATTTGAATGGACATCGTAACGGCTCTTGCTAAGATAAAATAAAGACAAGAAGGATTTATCCTTACCATGTGACCAATTTGTCTATTTAAAGGAAAGGAACGTATACTCACACTTAACTTTAACCACCACTTAACTTATGCCTGGTCCATTTTAAATGACTTTAGAAGTGTTGTGGATACGCCCTACAATTCACTTTGCTGTCAGGGGCTCTCTCCAGTCTCCATCTTAGATTCAACTGTAAAGAAGGGAATCAAAATAGATTCCTGTGTGTCCACGGCGCTGGGCGTACAGACACTCCATGTACAGCCTACTGCACACACACACATACACAAAGACATACACGCATGTTGTCCATGTCCCACATGGATGGGATGGATGAGCAGGGGGACTGGAAGACATTTAAAAACACAGGTGAGGCGAGTAGGCAACTATCCCTGATAGGAAACAGATGAAAAGGCCAGTCCTGCAACCTCTGCCCGTCGCTGTCACCACAGTGCATCCTCTACGGCTGGGTGAGCTGATGGTAATCCTAGTAGGCGGGGGACGGTACGCATAGTGCACTCCATCAGTGCACAGTGCCTCACTTTGGGTCACATTCCATGTGACAGGGAACTTTCAGTGCATATGCAGGATTGTCAGCGCTGTACTGGCCGTACACAGCATCGGCGTTTCTACGGGAGGCTGGAAAGGAGGGGACCGGTTTTGCAGTGGTGGGGGCCGGTTATGTTACTGGGGTCTGGTTTTGCAGTGGTGGGGGCCCGTTATGTTACTGGGGTCTGGTTTTGCAGTGGTGGGGGCCCGTTATGTTACTGGGGTCTGGTTTTGCAGTGGTGGGGGCCCGTTATGTTACTGGGGTCTGGTTTTGCAGTGGTGGGGGGCGGTTATGTTACTGGGGTCTGGTTTTGCAGTGGTGGTGGGGGGCGGTTATGTTACTGGGGTCTGGTTTTGCAGTGGTGGGGGGGGTTATGTTTCTGGGGTCTGGTTTTGCACTGGTGGGGGGGGGTGGCGGTTATGTTACTGGGGTCTGGTTTTGCACTGGTGGGGGGGCGGTTATGTTACTGGGGTCTGGTTTTGCAGTGGTGGGGGGGCGGTTATGTTACTGGGGTCTGGTTTTGCACTGGTGGGGGGGCGGTTATGTTACTGGGGTCTGGTTTTGCAGTGGTGGGGGCCGGTTATGTTACTGGGGTCTGGTTTTGCACTGGTGGGGGGGCGGTTATGTTACTGGGGTCTGGTTTTGCAGTGGTGGGGGCCCGTTATGTTACTGGGGTCTGGTTTTGCACTGGTGGGGGGGGCGGTTATGTTACTGGGGTCTGGTTTTGCACTGGTGGGGGGGGCGGTTATGTTACTGGGGTCTGGTTTTGCAGTGGTGGTGGGGGGCGGTTATGTTACTGGGGTCTGGTTTTGCACTGGAGGGGGGGCGGTTATGTTACTGGGGTCTGGTTTTGCAGTGGTGGGGGCCGGTTATGTTACTGGGGTCTGGTTTTGCACTGGTGGGGGGGCGGTTATGTTACTGGGGTCTGGTTTTGCAGTGGTGGGGGCCCGTTATGTTACTGGGGTCTGGTTTTGCACTGGTGGGGGGGGCGGTTATGTTACTGGGGTCTGGTTTTGCACTGGTGGGGGGGGCGGTTATGTTACTGGGGTCTGGTTTTGCAGTGGTGGGGGCCGGTTATGTTTCTGGGGTCTGGTTTTGCACTGGTGGGGGGGGGCGGTTATGTTACTGGGGTCTGGTTTTGCACTGGTGGGGGGGGCGGTTATGTTACTGGGGTCTGGTTTTGCAGTGGTGGGGGCCGGTTATGTTACTGGGGTCTGGTTTTGCACTGGTGGGGGGGGCGGTTATGTTACTGGGGTCTGGTTTTGCAGTGGTGGTGGGGGGCGGTTATGTTACTGGGGTCTGGTTTTGCACTGGAGGGGGGGCGGTTATGTTACTGGGGTCTGGTTTTGCAGTGGTGGGGGCCGGTTATGTTACTGGGGTCTGGTTTTGCACTGGTGGGGGGGCGGTTATGTTACTGGGGTCTGGTTTTGCAGTGGTGGGGGCCCGTTATGTTACTGGGGTCTGGTTTTGCACTGGTGGGGGGGGCGGTTATGTTACTGGGGTCTGGTTTTGCACTGGTGGGGGGGGCGGTTATGTTACTGGGGTCTGGTTTTGCAGTGGTGGGGGCCGGTTATGTTTCTGGGGTCTGGTTTTGCACTGGTGGGGGGGGGCGGTTATGTTACTGGGGTCTGGTTTTGCACTGGTGGGGGGGGCGGTTATGTTACTGGGGTCTGGTTTTGCAGTGGTGGGGGCCGGTTATGTTTCTGGGGTCTGGTTTTGCACTGGTGGGGGGGCGGTTATGTTACTGGGGTCTGGTTTTGCAGTGATCGGGCCGGTTATGCTACTGGGGTCTGGTTTTGCAGTGATCTGGGCCGGTTATGTTACTGGGGTCTGGTTTTGCAGTGGTGGGGGCTGGTTATGTTACTGGGGTCTGGTTTTGCAGTGGTGGGGGGCGGTTATGTTACAGGGGTCTGGTTTTTGCATTGGTGGGGGCCGGTTATGTTACTGGGGTCTGGTTTTGCAGTGGTGGGCTTCTGGTTATGTTACTGGGGTCTGGTTTTGCAGTGGTGGGGGCCGGTTATGTTACTGGAGTCTGGTTTTGCAGCAGTGTTGCAATATTGGCCACAAGTAACAAAAGCATGAGTGCTTCCCACTTGCACCCCACCACCCGAGAACAGGTCCAACAAAAACTGCCAGGACTGCTTTGAGTTCTGAGTCCTGCCCTGGTGATTGTCTTTGTGCTGAGGCAAAAACGCCAGAACTTGTCATGGGGAACTTGGGGTGGGGGGTGCAAGCTGGGGACCCAGGGTACCTCCTCCATCCCACCTGCCTTGGTGTGAGTGATTGAGATAGCAAGTGAGACTGCCAGTGTGTCAATAAGTGTGTGAGTGAGTGTGGAACTGAGTATATTTGAGAGTAAGTGAAGTTGTCTGCCACTGCCTAGGCTTGCTTTGCAGGTCTGTGTAGAACCTTTTGCCCATGTCTTTCTTTCAGCTGATCTGTCTGTGTTCTCTTGCAGGTCTCTGTGGCACCTTCTGTCCATGCATCCACTGCTGCATGCTGGCAGATACAATGGATGAAAGCTTCTGTGTACCATACCTGCCCAGGGCACACGCAGCCAGGCGCACCAGCCTCCGCCGCCGCCACAGTATACAGGTAGGAGGCCCCATCCTGGTGAGCGAGATGTGGGGGAAGGTGTGAGGCTTCCTATGCAACAGGAAGGGCCTGGCTGGAAGAAAACCAGCTTCATAGAATGAGTCTGCCTGCCCTATGCTGTGGGATGGATATTAGCTCTGATGTGAGCAGTGCATGGTGTGTACAGGTTTATATGCACAAATGAGGCTGCTGCACAGCTGGCAGTCTGCAGATGTGCTGTATACAAGCCCACGTGTTCTAAGCATGCACACCTGTCTAGAACAAGCGGAATGCTGCATGCAAGCCCACCTGTTCTAACATGCTCGCCCGTCTAAAACAAGCAGCATGCTGCATGCAAGCTAGACATGCACACCCTTCTAGTGCAAGCAGTGTGCTGCATGCAAGACCACTTGTGTCAAGCATGCATGCCTGTCTTGAACAAACAGCGTGCTACTTGCAAGCCCACCTGTTATAAGCATGCACACTTGTCTAGAACAAGCAGCGTGCTGCTTGCATGCCTACCTGTTCTAAACATGCTCGTCCATCTAAAACAAGCAGCTTGCTGCATGCGAGCTCACCTGTTATAAGCATGCACACTTGTCTAGAACAAGCAGCGTGCTGCTTGCATGCCTACCTGTTCTAAACATGTTCGTCCATCTAAAACAAGCAGCTTGCTGCATGCGAGCTCACCTGTTATAAGCATGCACACTTGTCTAGAACAAGCAGCGTGCTGCTTGCATGCCTACCTGTTCTAAACATGTTCGTCCATCTAAAACAAGCAGCTTGCTGCATGCGAGCTCACCTGTTATAAGCATGCACACTTGTCTAGAACAAGCAGCGTGCTGCTTGCATGCCTACCTGTTCTAAACATGTTCGTCCATCTAAAACAAGCAGCTTGCTGCATGCGAGCTCACCTATTATAAGCATGCACACTTGTCTAGAACAAGCAGCGTGCTGCTTGCATGCCTACCTGTTCTAAACATGTTCGTCCATCTAAAACAAGCAGCTTGCTGCATGCGAGCTCACCTGTTATAAGCATGCACACTTGTCTAGAACAAGCAGCGTGCTGCTTGCATGCCTACCTGTTCTAAACATGCTCGTCCATCTAAAACAAGCAGCTTGCTGCATGCGAGCTCACCTGTTATAAGCATGCACACTTGTCTAGAACAAGCAGCGTGCTGCTTGCATGCCTACCTGTTCTAAACATGTTCGTCCATCTAAAACAAGCAGCTTGCTGCATGCGAGCTCACCTGTTATAAGCATGCACACTTGTCTAGAACAAGCAGCGTGCTGCTTGCATGCCTACCTGTTCTAAACATGTTCGTCCATCTAAAACAAGCAGCTTGCTGCATGCGAGCTCACCTGTTATAAGCATGCACACTTGTCTAGAACAAGCAGCGTGCTGCTTGCATGCCTACCTGTTCTAAACATGCTCGTCCATCTAAAACAAGCAGCTTGCTGCATGCGAGCTCACCTGTTATAAGCATGCACACTTGTCTAGAACAAGCAGCGTGCTGCTTGCATGCCTACCTGTTCTAAACATGTTCGTCCATCTAAAATAAGCAGCTTGCTGCATGCGAGCTCACCTGTTATAAGCATGCACACTTGTCTAGAACAAGCAGCGTGCTGCTTGCATGCCTACCTGTTCTAAACATGTTCGTCCATCTAAAACAAGCAGCTTACTGCATGCGAGCTCACCTGTTATAAGCATGCACACTTGTCTAGAACAAGCAGCTTGCTGCTTGCATGCCTACCTGTTCTAAACATGTTCGTCCATCTAAAACAAGCAGCTTGCTGCATGCGAGCTCACCTGTTATAAGCATGCACACTTGTCTAGAACAAGCAGCGTGCTGCTTGCATGCCTACCTGTTCTAAACATGTTCGTCCATCTAAAACAAGCAGCATGCTGCATGCAAGCTAACATGCACACCCTTCTAGTGCAAGCAGTGTGCTGCATGCAAGCCCACTTGTGTCAAGCATGCATGCCTGTCTTGAACAAGCAGTGTGCTGCATGCAAGCCCAACCTTTTCTGAGCATACACGCCCATCGAGAACAAGCAGCGTGCTGCATGCAAGCCCACCTCTTCTAAATATGCACGCCCATCTAGAACAAGTAGCATGCTGCATGCAAGCCCACTTGTTCTAAGGATGCATGCCTGTCTACAATGAGCAGCATGCTGCATGCAAGCCCACTTGTTCTAAGCATGCATGCCCGACTAGAGCAAGCAGCATGCTGCATGCAATCCCACGTGTTCTAAGCATGCATGCCTGTCTAGAACAAGCAGTGTGCTGCATGCAAGCCCACCTGTTCTAAGCATGCTCACCCATCTAAAACAAGCAGCATGCAAGCCTCCCTCTTCTAAGCATGGAGGTCGTACAGCATCCACAGTCAACATTCTACACCATATATACTCAACAGTCTATAGCACACCCACTCAACATTCTACAGCATCCACACTAAACATTCTGCAGCATCCACACTGAACATTCTATAGCATGAACACTAAAAATCCTACAGCACCCACACTAAACCTTCCACAGCACCCACACTAAACATTCTACCGCATCAATCAATCAATCAATCAATCATTTGTAAAGGTTCTCAAGGCGCTGGGAGGGTTGGGGGAGCACTACTGATCGAACAGCCAGGTCTTGAGTCTCCTCCTGAAGGTCAGCAGGTCTTGGGTCTGTTGTAGGCTTAGTGGGAGGGTGTTCCTTGTCTTGACGACGAGGTGGGAGAAGAATCTCCCATCGGTGGTTGTTCTATTTGAATGTGCGGGACGGTGGTGAGTGAAAGGTCGGCGGAGCGGAGCTGGTGGTTGGGGATATAGAAGGAGAGCCGTCTGTTGTGGTAGGCTGGGCCGGTCTTGTGGAGTGCCTTGTGTGCGTGGGTGAGGAGCTTGAAGGATATCCTCTTGTTGACGGGGAGCCAGTGCAGGTTTCTCAGGTGGGGGGTGATGTGGCCTTGGCGTGGTACGTCGAGGATCACTCAACATTCTACAGCTTCTATACCCAATATTCTAGAGCACACCCAATCAACATTCTACAGCATCTACACACCATGTTCTACAGCATCTACACTAAACATTCTACATCATCAACACTCAACATTCTACAGCATCTATAGTGAACATTCTACGCACATCCACTCAACATTCTACAGCATCCACATTAAACATTCTACAACATCCACACTGAACGTTCGGTAGCATTTGAGTTCCAGTCACAGACTGGTCCTTTCTATATCAAGACATGCCTGCTGATTTGGCCAATAAATGTGCAATTTATTATACAAAGGTAAATAACTTTTCTGTTGAAGGAAGGACTGTGACACATGGGTAAGATAAGCTACTGATGAAGGCTGCCTGGACGTAGGAGAGAGCCCATGGTGCATGTGGCACAGTCTGTTGAGAAAGGACCCACAGGCCTTGAGCTGGCATGACATCACAGATTACCCAGAATGCATGAAGGATGTTGCAAAGCATAGGCTCTACCGGTTCTAGCAAACTAATTAACGTTAGAGTTAAACCTAGGCTTGGGCGGATATAGCAGCTCATGGCATGAAATATAAACACTGCCTCTGTCTTGTTGGTTATATAACAGTGAGCAACCCGATATACCCTTGAGGGCTTGGGTACAAATATGTGAAAGGGTAGGAGATGCCTCCAAGGGAATTTGTTCAGAGAATATATTTTAATGAATTAAAGAAGACTTAGGAGGACAAATCAATGATCCTGTAGTGGAGTGACTCAATAATAATATGTTCTAGTGAGTAATACACATCAATGTTCAACATAAAACAAACAGAAAACAGAAAACAGGTGTATATGAAAATCTTGATTTTATCAAAAGATTAAGAGGCAATAGAATTATGGTACAAATACATAAACAGGCCTACAGGAAAAAACAATAATACATGGATATTATACTCTGTAGGTCCTGATAACGCCTTTCCTATTTCTTAAATTTATCAATTGAGTAGGAAACAAGCGAAGGTCGACGTTTCGGTCTCCTATGTGTTTATCTGCGAGATCATCTTCAGGACTGTTAGATTGATATTTGTAATGCCCTCTGCAATCAGCGAGATTAGATATATGTAACCCACTGATGCGAAAGTGTTGATTAAAATATTCAGCGATTGACCCAACTGAAAGTCCGTTATGCGTCGAATAGATGAAAGGATTTTTCTGCCCTTGTTGCTGTTGCCTCCAGTGTGCCCTGTGCCAGATGGCTCGCGAGCTGAAGAGCCGACACTGAGGACAATGGAGACTAGAAGATGTCTGCACCCAGCGAAGAAAGTAGTCATCAACTTACTGAATACGCCACCTCCTGCCTGCACCTCCCTGCGGCGCTGCTGCTGCTGTGTTTTATGCATCTGTCTCCTGCGCATTAGTTGTCTGTCCAGATCTGCCAAGCTAGAGCCGAATGTCTGAACTTCCTGTAGCATGTGGTGGTCAGGACCGTGGCAATGGGTGGAAAGGTCTTAAAGACTAGGGGGCATATTATCAAGGAAAGGTGTTAAAATTATCGCCGTTTTATCGGCAGGAAACTGCCGATAAAACGGCGATAATGGGCTTGATAATAGGCCCTTGTTAATTCCAATAGAAGCCCATGTTCTGCTGTTAACATGGGCTTCTATGGGAATTAACAAGGGCCTATTATCAAGCCCATTATCGCTGTTTTATCGGGGGTTTCCTGCCGATAAAACGGCGATCATTTTAACACCGGTCCTTGATAATATGCCCCTAGATTTGCTATCTAGTGCCTTTACTACTGGACTTCCGAGAGGCACTGGTCTGCAAGTCAGTTTGTATGCCACATGTCTGGGCTACGGTAAGGCCATTAAAGCAGAATGAGGCTACTAGCCGAAAGACATAGTGCCAAGCAGCTCTACTGTTAACACAGGGAGGTCAGACTTAGTGAACATAGTGATGAGAAGAAATACTGGGCATGTGCCAGGGGCAGAGCTTTATGATGTGTTCTCTATAATGCTGCATGCAACAGGATAAGGTGCACCATCTTGCATGGCACAGAGGCGTCAAGTTCAGGAGGCTGCTGTCAAAGTTGGGTGGGCTGTGTATCCCATCCCTAACTGCAGCTGCAAGAGAGTAGTGTTCTGTCTCCGCTGGAAGTTATGTAGCTCCTCTGGCCCCACTATCGCCAGCTGAGCATCCCGCTCAGACTCAGGACATGCGCATATCAGCACATTCACGGTGGAGCGTACTATGAGCTTCCCCAGAGAGGGTGCAAAGTAGTTGAGGACCGGTGTCCTGGAGGATGGAAGATGCTGTTGGATAAAACAGTAGATTGTTTCCTTGTTTGTTAGGTTGAGATAGGTGAGTGGAAGGTACTTGAGAGAGTGTACAGGAACGATGAGCGACCCATGTAAATGTAAATGTGTTGTATTTGTAAAGTGCGCGGCTGCCCATGCGACGGGGCGTCCCGGCGCTGCACTCATACCGCTGTGGAATCCTTCCTGGTTTTTCCAGGTGAAATGTCCACTCCTGGGCACTCCCAAGGTGAAGCCAGGCATCCAAGCGCTGGTGGGACCGTTGTGGAGATTAAGCAAGCTATTGCCCAGAGTCACAGAGTGGGACCCATGATTAGACTAGGCACCGAGGCGAGAATTATCAGGTCCGGGGAGATTGAGTCCAAGAGCCACCGAGGCGGTAATTGAGTCCCGGAGTAGACCTCTGCATCAGGATCTGCCGCTCTAACCATTGAGCCACGCTTCTCCACCATGTGCGTATGCTGAGGAGAGATAGTGCATAAATGTATGTATAGAACATTTGGTGAGACCATGAAGAACAACGGTCCCTGAGAAGCAGACTTCAGTCAGTTGACAATTAAACAGGATATTCGTTGGGAGAAGCTAAGAGACTTGTAAAGATAAAGAGGTTGAGAGGGATGGCAAGTAGATAAGATTGAACACTAGATATAAGCCTTAAGAAGTAGAATGTAAAGGGAGAAGCAATAGCAAGATGTCTGATGGAAGCAGCTACAGAACTGTGAGTAGCCTGGGGAAGCTGGAATAAAATATATAGGCAGCATTAAAGACACACAGTAGAAGATACTGGCCATGGTGAGGTCAACCTAAGAATGGTGAGGAAAAGAAGTCAAGAATCAAGAAACTTAGAGCTTGACAAGGAGCTGAGAGGCCAGAAGTGGATCGTCAAGGGCTTGAGTGCAATAGGTAAGCAATGGGTAGATGGTGATACCCAGATGATAGGCGGAAGTGACTGAGATGAGAATAGGACACAGAGATAGGAGCAAGCAGGAAGAAGAGCACGTAGTTTGTGCTCTTCTTGGTGACTGGTGCTGCTGCTGTATTGTGAGGTCACTCTTAACTGACAGCTACCAGGCGTGTGATTGGTTCTTGCATTGTGTACTTACTTTTGAATGCTGCAATAAATAAGACAATATCTTGAATATATTGATTCTGCATTTGTGTCATATCTGGTGTCTACGGAGGGGACCTCGCTGAAAGAGTGATGAAGCTGTCTCTGGATGGGCTGTTGGTGTGAGAATGAGCACTCGGACATGGTGTACAACCCTAGGAATGAGTTGTAAGGGTGTCATCTCAGTGCAGCACACGCTGGGCCTCCTACGAGTTGTGTCAGAGGACGAGTAACGAGGTACGTTTTGGGCGTCTTTCAGATCTGGGAGAGACCCTCAAAGACGGGAGCTTGTTCTTCAGGGTAGATTGAGAAGCCTCACTTCTAGGTTTTAATTATCTTACTGTTGTGAAGCTCCTGCCTGGTGATGTGTTGGTTCCTGCTGGAGTGCTGACCGCCAGATATATCCAGTTTGTCTCCTAGTTGTGTGGGCGAGTTCATCATCACAGCTCCTTGGGTGATGCCGCAGGTCTGGAAGAAGACGCGTCATGTACGGGTGGTAGCCTCTGACCCAAGTTATGAGGCCCATCTGAGGAGGAATTGATGTCTGGGCCAACCAATACACCACTTAAGGACTTAAGGAGCAGCACTGAAACACATCCTGGTCGAAGGTCTTCCCTAAATGTGGTAGTCAACAATTTAATAAGTTGTGTGGTCAAATGCAATAATGAAAAAACATTCAATTTCCAGACAAAGTCAAACAAGAGACATACTTAAATGATTCTTAACCATGAAGATAGAAAATTAAAACTGTGGGACATAAAAGAAGCTATTCTCTATAATAAAGAGATCTGCCTTATTCAAAAAGAAATTGGATCCAGCCATTGATGTATTCAATCTAAAGTACTTTGAAAAAACATAAAAAATAAAGGGATCTGCGTGGTCACAACACTAGAAACCCTCAGCGGTAGACTCTAGCTCAGTCAGTTTATGAGGTATATTCCATAAGGCCCCACAATTAAATTCTGAAGTTTCACTACATATTAGAAATAAAGTAACATCTTTAAAATCATCTTTTCGCCCAGGAGAATAATTTGGTGGCTTTTTCTTAAATCTTTATAAAAATAACTCAGGGCAAAAATGTTTTACATAGAATTGGAGAAATAACCTAGACACTATGTGGCCATTTATCAAGAAATCATGCAGGGCAGCAAGCCATATTGCTGTGCTGCGCCGAGTGACATTTTAAAAGAAAAAAAGTGTGACAATAAGTGGTAATCACATCAATTTGGTTGTGTGACCACGGACTAACGTGTCATTAGTGAATAGAATTCCGTATTGACAATTGTGTTGTTGTGTGCGCTGCATGAAAGAGCAAGAATGTGCCGTATTTTACATTATATGGCACATTTTTGTCTTTTCCTTGCACTGGCGCACAATGTGCTGGATAGCGTCAACACAGGCACCCTTGCACCATGTGTTGTAAGCAGGATTGTTTTTGTAGAGGAAGGCACACCTTTCTCTGAGGCATTTTCCACTTTCGACGTGCTGCAGACTGCAGAAGAAAAAACGATAATAAATAAAGATATTCCCCCTCGTTATGGCTCACATGGGAAGGCGTAGCATTTTAACACATTCCCAGGTCTATCAGCAATGGTAAATCTGGAAATGCATCAAAATCCATGGGTGGATTTGTCAGAAACACCCACGCTGCACCCATGGAGCACCTCCCTGGGGCAGAGTAACGCAATGCAGTGATTTGCACTACGTAGGATTACTATAGATTTATCAAGCCATGCAGGGACACGCAAAGTGGCATCGGGTTAGTATATGTTGGTCGGACATCTCGTAAAATCAAAACTCGTATTATCGAGCACAAAAGTTCCATCCGCAATAGACATATGACATCTAGTCTAGCCGCTCATTGGATCAGGGCCACACACACTATCCCCCAAATTAGATTCACAATTTTGGAGGTGTTGGATGAAATAGCAGGCAGAGATCATCACACAATGCTTTCGAGGAGAGAGACTACTTGGATAAAAAATCTGGGTACAATGAATCCTGGGGGTCTCAATGACCAGTATGAAATGTTATGCTTTCTATGAATATTGTTATTAATATTTTTGCATGGATCTTTACTCCAATTGGATGACTAATGAACATTGTTTACATAAGTTTAGAAGTGGGTGATACATTCTTATGAACATACACATGTTGTAAGGGGCTTTGCACATGTGTTGGATTCCCGGTCAAGGGTGGGAGTACATTCGCACTACAGCACGCGATAACCACATTGTTACTTAGGGGCACCTGAACTACAGCTACCCGCGAGGGGGTAATTACGTCCTAACGTACTCTACGGGGGTTCCCGCAGATAATAGGCACCATGAATATTAGAACGCTTCTTTAGTAAGAAGCGCATAGACAGAAATTATTCTTGGTTTAAATTTGGAAGCCGTCCTTCATACACATAACGTGGGACTGCCAGTCCTGTATCAGGACTAAGTGAATTTCGAGTACTTTTAAAAAAAATTTTTTTTTACATTTTATTGTTTTATTACAGGAAAATACAGCAGTACAAATAAGCAAACAAAAATTCATCTTGAATACATGCAGAGAAAAAAACTTATAGAGTCACACAGATTAATTAAATCCAGTCAGCAATTGGAGCCCAGATTTTCTCCCCCAAAGCTCTTCTTTTGATGCCTTTTAACTTATAAATGGCAGACTCAATATTATACATAAACAATAGTTTTTCACGCCAAGTAAAAAAAGAAGGAGGATCTGAATTGATCCACTCCCGAGTAATGCAGGCTCTAGCCACTGCCATACAAATAAACAAAAAATAAGTTACTGGCTTTGATCTAGAGATAGAGAAGTCCATTCCTAGTAACACCATCTCGGTGTTTACTGTAATGTCACAATAAAGAATAGCAGCCAGAAAGCTTTCAATTTGTTGAAAAAAACTCCTAAGTTTAGGACATTTGAAAAACATATGCAGATCATTAGCTGCATATAGCCCACAGTGGCTACAATTCGTTCCAGTAGTGGTAATCCACTTACCAACCTTACTAGGAGTATAATAAAGATCATGTATGCACATAAAATGCTGAGATTTCATCATCCCTGTAATTAAGCATTCTGAAGCACATTTAACAGAAGACAAGACATTTACACCAGGGAGGCCTAATTTACTAACCCATTTCAACTGGCATTGTTCCATATCGTCCCCACATTCTTGAATCAAACTTAGATAGAGAGAGCCTATAGGAGTTTTTTTCTGAAGAAGTTCCAGTAAAGAAATTTTTGTCATTCTAGCTGAAGTAATAAATGTATGACTCTGTAAAAAACTGCGGATCTGAAGGAATTTAAAAAAATCGTTTCTTGCCAACAGAAATGTATTCTCTAATTCTTGAAATGATGCAATTTGGCCGTTACTAAATAAGTCACCCAAATATCGTAATCCTTTCTGCTCCCACCTGTAGACCGTTAAATCACAAAAGATATTTGGCAGGAACCCAGGCGATACTAAAGGGGTATAAATATTTAATTTAGATATAGACAGATGCTTCCGTACTTTTTGTCAGACTCGAAAGGCTGACTTCAGCGTCTTATACTTTGTCTTTTTGTGGTAACTTGGCTCGACAACCTTGAGAAAGCTACCTTTCACTTTCTCGCCCATGATCAGTTCAAAAATAGATGGAGTTTGACAAGCAGGAATATCTGCTCTGTCACCAATTATAAGAGGTCTGATAAATTGGAGTGTTGCTGCTAAATAATAAAAGAAAAAATAAGGAACATTCCATCCCCCACACTCCTTACTCAATATCATCTTTTTAAAAGCTTTCCGATGGCGTTTATAGCCCCATGAAAACCTAGAGGTGGTCGTTTCTAAGCTTTTAAAACAAGAGGGAGGAAATTCCAACGGTATAGTGCGATACATATATAACACTTTTGGTAAAATCAGCATTTTTTTAAATGTTAAGTCTACCATGCAGTGATAAGTGTAAATGGTCTAGACGTTGTAGCAAACTATTAATTTGGGATATCACGGGATTTATGTTAAGTTCGGGTATTTTCTTTATGGGCAATGATATCTTAATTCCTAAGTATATAACCTCTGAAATAATAGGGATATTTAAAGGTGGATTCTCTCCAGAACATAAAATCTGCGTCTTCTCCATTTTGAGTTTATACCCAGAGAATGGCCCGAATTGTTTGGCAAGTTCGTTAATTGCCGGAAGAGCAGTCTGTACGTCGATGGTTGTTATAACAATATCATCAGCGTAAGCCAATGCGAGATAGGGCTAATCCTTTGTTCCATAATAAAGCGGTTAATTAGGGGGTCAATATAAAGTGCAAAAAGTAAAGGTGAGCAGGGGCATCCTTGACGGGTGCCCCTAGTGATCGAAAAAAAAGGAGAAAGCTGGCCGTTAATTCGAATACATGCTTTTGGGGCGATATACATAGTTTTTAGTGCCGTTAGGAACCCTGGACCTAATCCCTTCCTAACTAACACATCCCATAGATAGCTCCAAGCAACCCGGTCAAAAGCTTTTTCAGCATCTAAAAATATGAGTCCAACACTAGACCGGGTTGCCTGGGACCAATCCAGAAACGTGATCACCCGTCGGAGTCTCGGGAAGGGATAAAACCATGTTGGTATTTGGAAACTAATGGAGATATGATACTAGATAAACGTGAGGCAAGAATCTTGGAGAAAATTTTGCTATCAGCATTTATGAGGGTACTAGGGCGAAAAGATGACGGTAGCAGGGGAGGTTTACCCTTTTTAAGAAAAACAGTTATTATAGAATCGTGCCATGACTGAGGGGCAGTGCCTTGTTGGGCTCTTTGAAATAAGTCCAGCAATTCTGCTCTTGATATACTTCGGAAATGTTGAAAAAACTCCAGGGGAATGAAATCGGGGCCTGCAGCTTTTCCGGAAGCTAATGACAATAACGACACCTCAATCTCTTCCCACGTAATGAGCAAATCCAACTTCTCCCTCTCCTGCATAGATAAGATGCCATTCAAGGCCTGATCAATAAAGTGAGTTATTCGGTCTGTGCAGTCTCCTGCCTTATCCTCAGTATAAAGTTTTAAATAAAAATCACAAAACACTTTGAGTATATCTGCAGGATTATTAACAGTCGCCCCTGCGATATCATTGATTTTATCAATACTAGCAAACACAGCTTTCTGCCTTGCCCTCTTGGCCAGGTATTTTCCTGAATTTTCTCCCACCTCGTAAACCTCTGTTCGAAAAGCTGCAAGTTGCTGAGCAAACTTTGAAGCGAATCCCTGATGAATCTTGACCTTATGAGCTAATAGCTCCTTGATAATATTATCTGTAACTGAGCCCTTATTACAGGCCTGCATGAGGCGAATCTCTAACAGTCTCAATTTATTCATCTCACCTTCCTCTTTATTTCGAATCTCCCTCTGTTTTTTTATTGAATAGCTCAAGATTTCTCCTCAAACACCACACTTAAATGCATCCCAGACTACCTCTAACGAGGCAGAGCCCTTGTTATTAGTAAAAAACTCAGGGATCCAAGTATTCATATGCTCAACATAGGATGCATCGAACAAGAGCTTACGGTCAAAAGACCAAGACCGGGAACTAGATGGCATGGTTGATTCAAAACTAAAAATAATAGGGTTGTGGTCTGATACAATTTTAGGTAACACTCTGTATTCCATTTGTGCCAATTCATTAAAGAAATTCCTTGCAACAAAAAAATAATCCAGCCAAAAGTGTTTTTGATGAGGGGCAGAAAAGAAAGTACATCAGTAAGTTCCCCCCCTTTTCTCAAAACCCACATCTATCAAACGGTATTCTTGAGCAATCCCCTTAACTGCTTTAAATACATTCTTTTTTCTCCCCACATATGCAGTATTTCCACAGACATCAAATGTTTCGTCCAAATGGAGATTGAAATCCCCACATAATATTAACCTAGGTGGCCATAAAGCCAACTCCAGACTTAATTGATGAAGAGCTGTGGGGTCATCAACAGTAGAAGCATAGGCTGAACAGATAGTAATGAGCGATCCCCCAAGTTTAAGCTCGACAATAACCCATCGTCTCAACGGGTCTTCTTTAACTCTCTTGACTTCCCCCAACCCAAACCTCTTTAAAATGGCCACCCCCCTTATCATGGAACTTTGAAGAGAGCACCCCACAACCTCCATTCCTAGGTCCTTAAGTCATCCCCTATTTGACCAAGAGACATGAGTCTCCTGTATACATATTAAATCAGCCCGCATAGCTTTAAACACCTGAGCTGTTATACCCCTTTTTCTTTTGTCGTTTAACCCACACACGTTGATAGAGCAAATCGAAAATGTAACCATTATCTTGTAATAATATAGTACCGCAGTTGGTCTTACATTTACAATAACAAAACGTTCCTACATTTGACCATACATAATTCAAAAGCACCAAAACTAAACATCCTTCGGCTGTACTTCCCTGCACCCAACACTACACCCTTTTCCCACCCCCCCCCCACAAACCACCCCACCCAACCCAACCTCCCCCCAAGACCCCACCACTAGAAGCTTAAGGGCAAGAGCCCTCATTGATGGAAAGTGAAAGTAAGCTATGTGGTTCTACCTTATCCAACCAGGCCCATATTATATCTTACCCCCAGCATTCTTGAAAGAAGGAAAACCCCGGAGACCCCAAAAAAAAGAAGCCTGACTAAGGTGTGTAGCCCTTGTCCTATCTTCTACTACATTTCATCTAGAAATTGCTGTGCTTTAACCTCGGACACGAAAAAAGTGGTTTTCCCCTTGTATACCACCTTGAGTTTTGCAGGGTTTAATAAAAATACTTGTCCCCCTTTAGATTGAATTGGAGCCATTAGCTGTTTAAGCCTCCAACGTTGCTGCACTGTTACCGGGCCGAAATCGGGCCTTACAAAAAACTCATGCCCCAATCCCTTTCTGGTCTTTAAAGGTCTAGCTAAATCATACAAGATCTCACGGAGCAAGTAATTTTGCAAGCAAATAAGAATAGCTCTTGGGTTCATATTTTCCCCACCCTGATCCCATTTTTGGTTAAAGGGAAAGCGATGAGCGCTTATAATCTCTTTGTCCCAGACCCATCCCTGGAGATCTGAAAAAGCGTCCGAGAACAAGTTCACAACAAAACGACGGATGTCTCTTCCCTCCAATCGTTCTGCAATCCCCAAAATGCGCAAATTATTGCGCCGTGCTCGATTCTCCAGGTCGGTCAGCTTCCAGTCAATATCTTGCCTAGTATTCTCCAAATCCTTAATTGACTTATTCTGTGTAGAAAGTTCATCTTCCACAGCAGAGATACGAACTTCGGTCTCATTTACTCTTGAAATGGTTTCGTTGCTGGATTTGGCTAAGCGGTACAAAAGGAGGTGGTGATGGACGGAGCATCTGAATCAATCAAACACTCACACCCAGTCAAAAGATCTGGGTTTAATCCATCACCGTTCTTTAGCCCACTCTGCCACCCCAGTTCTGACATGGCTATATGCAAATCAGTCTGACCCTGTGCCTCATGGGAACAGTCCAGCCCGAACTGCCAAGCCATGTCTTCCCTGGACCGGAAACAAGCTTCCGAGGACCGGTTTCTGGCATTCCAGCCGTCTTCAGCCCGGCTTGCTTGAATCCAGTGGCAAAGTGAGCAAGGGACTCACGTCTGAGCATACCCTGCCACACTTATGGCGGCCAAAAGCGGTACAAAAGGGGGTGGTGATGGACGGAGCATCTGAATCAATCAAACACTCACACCCAGTCAAAAGATCTGGGTTTAATCCATCACCGTTCTTTAGCCCACTCTGCCACCCCAGTTCTGACATGGCTATATGCAAATCAGTCTGACCCTGTGCCTCATGGGAACAGTCCAGCCCGAACTGCCAAGCCAGGTCTTCCCTGGACCGGAAACAAGCTTCCGAGGACCGGTTTCTGGCATTCCAGCTGTCTTGAGCCCGGCTTGCTTCAATCCAGTGGCAAAGTGAGCATGGGACTCACGTCTGAGCGTACCCTGCCACACTTATGGCGGCCAAAAGCGGTACAAAAGGGGGTGGTGATGGACGGAGCATCTGAATCAATCAAACACTCACACCCAGTCAAAAGATCTGGGTTTAATCCATCACCGTTCTTTAGCCCACTCTGCCATCCCAGTTCTGACATGGCTATATGCAAATCAGTCTGACCCTGTGCCTCATGGGAACAGTCCAGCCCGAACTGCCAAGCCATGTCTTCCCTGGACCGGAAACAAGCTTCCGAGGACCGGTTTCCGGCATTCCAGCCGTCTTCAGCCCGGCTTGCTTGAATCCAGTGGCAAAGTGAGCAAGGGACTCACGTCTGAGCATACCCTGCCACACTTATGGCGGCCAAAAGTGGTACAAAAGGGGGTGGTGATGGACGGAGCATCTGAATCAATCAAACACTCACACCCAGTCAAAAGATCTGGGTTTAATCTATCACCGTTCTATAGCCCACTCTGCCACCCCAGTTCTGACATGGCTATATGCAAATCAGTCTGACCCTGTGCCTCATGGGAACAGTCCAGCCCAAACTGCCAAGCCATGTCTTCCCTGGACGGGAAACAAGCTTCCGAGGACCGGTTTCTGGCATTCCAGCCGTCTTCAACCCGGCTTGCTTGAATCCAGTGGCAAAGTGAATCAATCAAACGCTCACACCCAGTCACAGGGTCAGACTGATTTGCATATGGCCATGTCTGAACTGGGGTGGCCGAGTGAGCAAAAGAATAGTGACGGATTAAACCCAGATCAGTTGACTGGGGGTGAGTGTTTGATTTTCTCAAACGCTCCATCCATCATCCCCTTTTGTATCGCTTTGTTCGCCTTCAGTGTGGCAGGGTATGCTCAGACGTGAGTCCCTTGCTCACTTGGCCACTGGATTCAAGATAGCCTGGCTGATGAGGATTATGAATCCGAAACCGGTCCCAGGATGCTTGTTTCCGGTCCAGGGAAGACATGGCTTGGCAGTTCGGGCTGGACTGTTCCCATGAGGCACAGGGTCAGACTGATTTGCATATGGCCATGTCTGAACTGGGGTGGCCGAGTGAGCTAAAGAATGGTCATGGATTAAACCCAGATCAGTTGACTGGGGGTGAGTGTTTGATTTGCTCAAACGCTCCGTCCATCATCCCCTTTTGTATCGCTTTGTTCGCCCTAAGTGTGGCAGGGTATGCTCAGACGTGAGTCCCTTGCTCACTTGGCCACTGGATTCAAGATAGCCTGGCTGATGAGGATTATGAATCCGAAACTGGTCCCAGGATGCTTGTTTCCGGTCCAGGGAAGACATGGCTTGGCAGTTCGGGCTGGACTGTTCCCATGAGGCACAGGGTCAGACTGATTTGCATATGGCCATGTCTGAACTGGGGTGGCCGAGTGAGCTAAAGAATGGTGATGGATTAAACCCAGATCAGTTGACTGGGGGTGAGTGTTTGATTTGCTCAAACGCTCCGTCCATCATCCCCTTTTGTATCGCTTTGTTCGCCTTAAGTGTGGCAGGGTATGCTCAGACATGAGTCCCTTGCTCACTTGGCCACTGGATTCAAGATAGCCTGGCTGATGAGGATTATGAATCCGAAACCGGTCCCAGGATGCTTGTTTCCGGTCCAGGGAAGACATGGCCTGGCAGTTCGGGCTGGACTGTTCCCATGAGGCACAGGGTCAGACTGATTTGCATATGGCCGTGTTTGAACTGGGGTGGCCGAGAGAGCTAAAGAATGGTGATGGATTAAACCCAGATCAGTTGACCGGGGGTGAGTGTTTGATTTGCTCAAACGCTCTGTCCATCATCCCCTTTTGTATCGCTTTGTTCGCCCTAAGTGTGGCAGGGTATGCTCAGACGTGAGTCCCTTGCTCACTTGGCCACTGGATTCAAGGTAGCCTGGCTGATGAGGATTATGAATCCGAAACCGGTCCCAGGATGCTTGTTTCCGGTCCAGGGAAGACATGGCCTGGCAGTTCAGGCTGGACTGTTCCCATGAGGCACAGGGTCAGACTGATTTGCATATGGCCATGTCTGAACTGGGGTGGCCGAGGGAGCTAAAGAATGGTGATGGATTAAACCCAGATCAGTTGACTGGGGGTGAGTGTTTGATTTGCTCAAACGCTCCGTCCATCAACCCCTTTTGTACGGAATTGGCTAAGCGACGTACAACGTTCTGCAATGTTCGTACAGCTCCTTGAGTTCGGAGCCCTTCTGCCTTAGTCTCCTCTCTATGAGCTATAATTAACCTGTACATAGAAGTTTGCAAATTGTAGATGGATTTAAGTGTGATTTCTTCATCTCCTTCCAAAAATTCAGGGAGTTCAGATTGAGTTTCAGGGGCCACTCCAGCCCCTTCCCACTGCGGTTGAACAACTGCACCAAGATTATCACCCAAAGGAGAGTTCTGTACCTCTGTGGCCTTGCGAACTGTGTTTGGAGTTCCCTCATTCACCAAATAATCAGAGCCAGGGAATTCTTCCTCAGAGTTTTGATTGCAATCATCAGCCCAGTCTTTTGAAAATGAGTGGCCTTCATTAATCACATCCTCCCCAATCTCGCCATCAGATGCTAGTGAAACATCGGACATGGAGTAAAATTGACCTCCCGACTCAATAGATTCAGCATCATTTAAAGTTAGAGCTGCTCCATTTTCCTCTCTGATGTCCCCTTCGTTGACTCGTGGCGAGACTCTGACCTCCCCCACCGCTTGACAAAGTTCAGCTACATCCTTATCGATGTCTTCTTCAAGGGGGGGAGGTCCTCCACCCTCTAATTTTGCAAGAGTCAATGAATGATTAGCACCGCGATTTTTTGATACGGCGCCCAACGGGTCAGCAGCTCCTTGTGTTCCTTGCACCTTTCCTTTAATGGGGTCTCGAGGTGTCTGCATAATATTCTTAGCTGGAATAGTTGCATTTTTCTTTCTGAATAAATCGGGTATTACTGGTTCCTTAATGACCTCATTCTGCTGGCGAGCGCGGGTCTCCGGAACAGGTCTATCTAGGGAGTTAAGCTCTGCTGCCGATCTTGTTACAATACTTTCAGCATTACTGGGCGTCATACTAGCTGGATTATCTGGATTAGCTGAGCTAACAACTGCTTTTGTTCTGCCCCCTCTGCCTTTAGGCGCCATGTTTTTCGTATAGGCTATTAGGCGTCTGAGCAAATTTAACAGGATTATCAAAATATAGCTATAAAATAGGTTTATGCCAGACAGAATAAGCTACTTCTTTTGTAATAATGCCAGGTGACGATATTCCAGGTACCGGTACCGGCCGGTTTCTCAATTAATTTGCTGCTGTTAATAATGTCCCAAACAGTCCAAGCGGTCCCAAACGGTACCAAAAGAAAGAGAAGTAAAGGCAAACCTGCTCGGCTGTCGGTTTAACACAGACGCGTGTGAGGTTGAAACATTGTTTCAACTCCCAATCCTTTTTTTTTTTCAGCCGGCTTGCCGTGCTCCAAACCGAGCACCAACGGCTCAGCAGCTCCGCGTCTCCAGCGTGCAACACGCCTCGCTCTCTCGCTCTCCCACAGCCTACGCCCTCCACCACAGACCGTGACTCTCCTGTCAGCTCCACTCACCCTCCGCAGCTCCCGTCTCAGCTGGGCTGAGTTCAGCCGGGGGGAAGCCTCCTTTCCCCGAAATACCGCGCTGAACAGAACGGGTCATAGACCAACAAACCCGGGAATGAGAAACAGGAACAGGTCACCAGAGCAGGGCGGCAAAGCAGCAAAAACAGTCCCCACGCAAACCATGAGCCTGGTCAAAATTCAGGCAGGACGCCACGTAGCTCCTCACTCGGCTGCAGTAGCGGCCGCCATCTTGCTTCCGTGAATTTCGAGTACTAATACTCAGCGTAAAGGCTGCTGCCGGTTGTATCAATAAAGTTACCTTTGATCGTGGGAGGTATTTAAGCAACGCGCAGCGCAATGGGCATGTCCATTCGGTGAGATACGGAAGGGCAACGGGTGTAGAAGACGCATGGCGGTGTGTTAACCTGCATTAACAACCTTGAAGGTAATCAGAGGCAACAATTTTTGATTCCACTATTTTGGCTAAATGTGGCGCGTAAGCAGGACGTTATTAACTTAGGGCTTCTGAAATCTTTGTAGGCAAGGAAGGTGGGCGCTCACTTATAGCTCAGTGGAGCACGCGAAGACTGACAGAACGCGAGAGTTCCCGCGCAGTTGGTTACGGAGGACGACATCGCATGATACACGTTTACGCTTCAATAAGAAAGGTACAGGTTCATCTTAATTCGAGCTAGAGGCGGCACATTGCAGCTCGATCTACAGATAGTCTAACTATTAATATGTTTACACGTGGTAGGAAGAACCAAGCTCAACAGAGGAGTCAGGCACCTTAGGACGAATTTTCTGGTGGTCTCTTGTTGAAACAAATTGTGAGTAGGAAATCCTTCCGTCTCTATTTCACTTGGGAGTCGCGATCACATTGATAAGGTGGATACCTAACCTCAACACACAGGGAACCCCCGCATGTGCAAACACCCCCATAGACTCTATGTAATGTAACTAGCAATCCACAAATCAAATGTTCTCTGATATATGTTTTTTTATGTATGTTATTTGCAGTGCCTTTGGAACGGACCACACAAAATGCAGCCACGACGAACCTCAGAAGAGAAATTATGATTATTGTGATAACAATTTGAAATTAGCATTATCATTAGTTCCCCCTGAAGAAGGGTCAACACAGACCCGAAATGCATTGGGTTTTTATGTTTATGATGTTTTGATCAACAGCTCAATGTTTCATTGTTTGTTGTTTCAGACACGTTTTGATAGTGCAACTGAGCATATGTACACTTTGTTTTCACTTGTATAAAGCATTTGAAGTAAATAACTGAAGCAGTTAAAGATACACTTAAAAGAAACATTGTCTTTGACTGATTTTGATGATTTTTGATTATATACTGATAACTACAGGTCCTATTCACCCTTAACCTTTGAAGCCTTAGGGACTAGGGTTGAGCATCTCATAGACCAATGAGTATTCCCCCATGTTGAGTCTGAGAAGAGAGTGTAGAGCATTTGGAGACCATGAAGAACAAAGGTCCCTGAGAAGCAGACTTCAGTCAATTGACAATTAAATAGGATAATCGGTTGGGAGAAGCTAAGAGACTTGTAAAGATAAAGAAGTTAAGAGGGATGGCAAGTAGATCAAATTGAACACTATATATACAAGCCTTAAGAAGTAGAATGTAAAGCGAGAAGCAATAGCAAGATGTCTGGCAGGGGGCACGCACTCATGGTGGAGTCCTGCAGTCATGGCAGGAGGCCCACACTAGGGGCAACAGCCCCGCTCTTGTGGTGAAACCCCGCAGTTGTGGGGGGGGCTTGCACTCGTGGCGTAGTAATGTAAGAACACAGTAGTGGAAGTTGTAATATTATTTATTTGAGGGGTACAGAGAGCCGTCCCAGCTGGCACAGCCCAGGCTTGTGAAGTAACTGCCACTCATAGAACATTCAGGGCAGAATACTCATACACACTCCAAATGACATCACAGTATCCATGCTAATCGCTGTCAGCAACATATCATCACACCTCCCCCTTTTAACAAAATGATACAGAAACAACAGGAATGGAGAAGGATACAAAAATCAAAATAGGAAAGGGAAACCATAGACCAATGTACATAAACGGCAGTTAAAATATAAATAACAGACGTTTACATTTATACATAATCTCGTAATCTGATTGGTCTAGCATGAACCCTGGAGCTCTTCCTGACACCATCCCCTCCCGGAACATTTTTGTCAATCTCCACATTTTTAGGGAAAAAACAAGGATCCTTAGACACACATGAGGTGCTCCACCAATTGCCACTGGCCAATTTCACAGCATTCTTATGAATCTCTACAACCTGCTGAGAATCCAAAAATTTAGAAAGGCATTTTCTAACTGAGACAGGGTTTTTTACTCTAACCCAGTCTCCAACATGAATCTCGTGAATTTATATCTCAACAGTAGGTTCAATGTTTTTAAAACACATTTCTGATGATTTTTTATTGACCGATTCCCACATGTCCCTTATGTCACCACCATGATGAAAAGACTTTACCATCCAAAAAGGATAAACCTGTGTGGAAGCTTTTCTCCCACCCATAAGTTTGAAAGGACTGAAATTGGTGGCAACATGAGGTGATGTGCGGTATGACCAACCCAGATCTTTACCAGCTTGAAAAATCCAGGACTTAGATTTGAAACCTACCAGGACACACACTACAACAACTCTATTAAATCTCTTAGCCTCGTCATTGCTTTGTGAATGATAAAGAGGGGTTCTGGTGTGTTTAATGCCACAAGAATGCAAAAAGGAATTCATCTCTTGCTAGACAAATTGGACACCATTGTCTGTAAACATGTACACAGGATAACCGTCCCTGAGAAAAATAGTGTTCAAACAGTCAATGACACTCATTGGGGACATTGATAGGTTCAACCTCAACCCACCTGGACAGATCATCAGTAAGAACCAAACAATTTCTTGAATTGGTAGGAAGAACATGGAAAGCTCCAAGAAAGTCCAAGAAAGTCCATGCCTAACTTCTGCCGGGCTCTACCAGGAGGAGGCCTGGAGATTCATCACTACCCTCTAAGACAAGAGCTTTGTCACTAGCATTGCATCGTGCACATTGTTTGACCAACTCATCCACCTGAGTGTCCATCCTAGGCCACCAAAAATCAGACCTGACTTTCCATTTAGTAATAGTAGCACCAAGATGACCTGAATGAGTGTCTAAAATAATTATCTCTTGGCAGCACATGGGAGGCACACGTTTGTCACCTCTGATTACTTTTCCACCCTCAACTGAAAGCTAATTACTGATCTTCCAGAACATCTGAAGATCAGAGGAAAGACACTTCTCTCTCAGCCAACCTTTCTTGATCAGTAAAGCAACTTCTCTGAGCACAACATCCTTCTCAACTTCAGTTACCCAGTCATCTTCTACAAAAGACAAGCCGTCTTGATTACCATTTGCCACAAAACACTCTTCTACTTCAGTCTCTCAGTCTTACTCATCTGTATCAGAAATGGGGCACCTGGATAGGCAATCTGCTGTGCTATTCCTTCTTCCAGGCATGTATTCTACACTGAAAGTGTACTCAAGTAATTTGGTAGACAACCTGGCCAGGTGAGCAGTAGATCACTTAATATTTTTCACAGACAGAATGTCAACCAAAGGTTGATGGTCGGTCTTGAGGATAAAAGATCTACCCCATAAGTATGGTTTAAATTTCTCGATACTTCAGACACAAGCCAGCAGCTAGTATTTTTCAATAACGGAGTACTTTCGTTCAACAGGACGAAAAGCCCCAAAGGAAAATCCCACAGTGTGCTCCTTTCCCTCAACATATTGCGATAGCACGGCTCCTAGACCATACTCACAGGCTTCAACTGTGACAACAGTTTGCCTACCTTCAATAAAGGCTTGTAGAGCTGGAGCTTTGACAATATGGTCGTTGATGGATTGAAAACCTTTCTCACACTCCTCTGACCATTTGTAATCAGTCTCTTTCTTAAGTAGTGTTCTGAAACATTCAGTTTCTTTGGCAAAATCCTTCATAAACTTTGCATACAATTCACGAAGGCCAAGAAAGGACATGAGTTGTTCTTTGTTTTGAGGAGCAAGCAACTCAACAATACTATTGACTAAGCCTGGTCTAGGTTTTATACCATGTTCAGAGATGATATGACCTAAGTATTCAATTTCGTTTACTTTGAAAGTGCCCTTGCTTTCTGTAGCGTCACTCCTATGCTTTCTAACACACTCAAGACTCGATTGATCACTGAATCATGCTCAGCTTCAGTTGTGGTGAAAATAAGGATATTGTCTTGGAAGACCACTACATGAGGGTTATGTTTAAACATTTTGGTCATAAGTCTCTGAAAAACAGCGGCCAAAGAGGCTAGACCAAAAGGAAGACGGTAAAACTGAAAAACACCATAATGGGTAACAAAAGCTGTAAGGTGTCAGGATTGAGGATGTAATTTGACTTGGTGATAAGCGGCTTTAAGGTCCAGCTTGGTAAACCGTGAAGATGACCCTACTTTGGCAATGCGATCCTCAATGCGTGGAAGGGGAAACCGTCGACCCAGATGGCTTCATTGAGGCTCCTCAAGTCGACACACATCCTCAAATCCCCAGACCTTTTTTTCGTCAAAGCAATGGGAGAAAGAAATAGGGTAGACTCAAATTTTTCAATAATACCTTGATTACTCAATGTTTGGAAATGTTTGGATAGATCACCTCTAATGCTTAAGGGAACATTGCGTATTCTATGTTTGACTGGGATAGCATTATCCTAAACTCTAATAGAGTGCTGAAAATTGGAGATCTTACCAAGACGGTCCTCCAAAATGTTGCTGAATTTGCATTCCCAATTACTGGTCATTTGAATGATGGACAGAGAATTGGTGTCATAAGTGGAAGTGGAACTTTGACTGTCTGTCAAAGAAAACAGGATTAGCTAAACCAGGTTTGATAGTTAATCCAAATTCAGCTTGATGAAGAAGACCAAGAACATTTTTCCCACGTCTTGCAACTTACACTTTACATTTGATGGATTTCCCTAGAACACCAATGGTGGCCCAGAAGTAGCCCAACAATTCAATTCTACTACCTCCAAAGGCTACAGTGAGAATATCAGGAGGTAATGTGCTCTTTTCAGACCAAAATCTAATATACTTATCTTGTGATACAATAGTAATGTGTGCTCCTGTATCTACTTGAAGTTTAATTTGATTATTTGCAATAGTGACATCAACCTCAGGATCAGGAATATGTAGTAGATGTTGCTTTTCATTGTAGTTTTTAACTACTACAACATATTCTTGACTGGTGACATCATTATCGTAGAAATTATTACTTTTTTTATTGATAACACATCTTACATTTCATCTTCTGCTACTCATAAAGACTTTGGCAAAATGGCCCCTTTTGCCACATTGGCCAAATTGTTGGTTGATGGCTGGACAATTTTTAAAAGAGGAGACATTTAAGGATGAGCCACACCTATACCAATAGATTCTGGGATTTGATTGTCTACTTTGTGTGAAAATTCTTCCAGTCCTAGGCATGATTGGTCTTCTGATATTATCACGTGGGACAAAAGAAGGTTTGTCAGTGGGAGGCTTGGCAGAGACAGCACCAGAACGGTGGTATTGGCAAGAGCAGTTTCAAGTTGCTTTGCAACTTCCATTGAACTTTCGATGCTCTTGGCAATATCAATTACTTTGTCTAAAGTAGGATCTTTGCAGGTAAGTATTCTCTCTTGAATCTTTTTACAGTAGCATCGTGCAACAAGTTGATCTCCTATGAGTTGAGATGTGAAGTTATCCAACTCACATTTTGAGGCTAAAATTGTTGAAGCTGTGATCAAAGTGTCTATACTTTCATCAGGTTTCTACATCCTTGTGAAGAACTTGTATCTGTGCACAACAATGTTCTTTGTTTTGGTGAAGTACTTATCTAATTGTGCCCCAGCTATTTCAAAATCGTCTGGATTTTCACCATCAGGAGGATCATATGGAGGCAAATGATCAAATACATTTTGACCTTCGACCACTAGATGATAATACATGAGATTCTTTTTCCTCTCAGGTCTATACCTTAGGCCATCAATTGCGCCTAAGTACGCCATAAATGATCTAACCCATAATTTCCATTCTTATGGTGGGTCACCAGATACTTTCAGAAAAGGCGCTGGCGGAGTGACGCTTTGCATGTCGTAAAAATACCTGTGGAATAAAAGTAGTTAAGAAAAAAAAATGGTTAAGAAAAGTGAGAAAAGAAGAGACAGGAATAAGAACCAGAGGCACAAAAGAAGAAACAGATGAGAGATGGTTAAAAGTTCGATAATACTTGGTTTAGTACCAATATAATGTTTCTTCAAAATGTCTTGTCTAGATTAAACAGGTAAATGTAATAAATACAGTTGTTAAGACGAAGAATAAGTGTGTGTGTATCACAGATGTAATACACAATGAAAATTCCATATGAAATGTGAAACTTTAACTTCAGTCACTAGATGGCAGTATTGGATAACGTTGAAGCAGAGAAGAGCATTGAACTGGAATATTCCATCTGAATAATGAGATAATCCGTGAAGATCGCCTTCCATAAAGTGTAGTATGAACTGAAGAAGCACTGAAGAGAAGTGGATACTTTACCGACACACAATAGTAAGAGCTGAGTGTGTCAGCGCGACAAATAAAGATTTCCTATTTGAATGGTTGTGTGCGTGTGTAGACGCAGACTCGGTTTATGGGCAACCAACACAAAGAAACCTGAAGCCGAGCTGCCAGAGCGAGGAGACAGCTCGTGAAGGCAGCTCGTGGAGTTGCACAAGACAGTATGGACCTCATTTATGAGGCCTTGCGTCACTTTTACGCTGCAGGTGAGTCACTTGTGCCTTGTTGCACCATATTTACAAAGTGATGCATCTAGGTAAATGCGTCACTTTGTAAACCCCTGCGCTACATTATACCTACGCCAGGTATAATGTATGCAGGGGGGCGTTCTGATGCAAGAAAGGGTCATAGAAGTGACGAGTGGAGTGGAGTGAAATCTATAAGATTTCACTGCGCCACTTCTAGGACACAAATTCGTCAGTTTCTTACGCCTGCCTCACAGCAGGCGTAAGAGTGACGCAGGCCCTTTCACATGGGGCTTGCCCCATGTGAAAGGACACATTGCTAGAGTTGCGTCACTTTTGTGACACACTCCAGCAATGCGTCACTTTTACGCCATACAGATACATCAGAAATACTGACGTATCTGTAACTCCTTGCGCCATGATGCGTCATACTGTAAATATGACGCATCATTGGTGCCCCAAGGAGGGCGCAGTGAAAAGTGACGCATCGCTGTTTTCACGCAGCGATGTCTCACTTTTCATAAATGAGGCCCTTTGAATGTAGCTCCAGGAGTTGCGCGTGAACGAAGCGAGGTAAGCGTTGCAGTTCCTTCCCTTTTTAAAAAGTAAATAGAGAGTCTCGACTTGATGATCCTAGTTTTTGACACTAGGAAGAGTAGGCACAAGGCAGCGGGAACCCCACAACAAGAAATTGCAGAGTTCAAACAGAGCGCAGAGAAATTCCCAGCAGGCAAAGCGCTTAGAAAATGTTTTAAACAGGCACTCTGTACCATTATGCAGGAATGCCTTGGGTGAAGAAGTAGTCAAATAAAATTGTACTCACAGCTGCCTTCCTATATGACAGATAGAAAATACTTGTATTACAGCCCACGAAGATCATCAGCAAGTGGAGATGGCTGTGGGTAGGTAAATCCCATCCTCGTCGCCACTGATGCGAAGTGAAGAGAACGCAGTAGTGGAAGTTGCAGTATTATTTATTCAAGGGGTACAGAGAGCCGTTCCAGCTGGCACAGCCCAGGCATACGAAGTAACTGCCACTCATAGAACATCCAGGGCAGAATACTCATACCCACTCCAAATGACATCACAGTATCCATGCTGATCCCTGCCAGCGACACATCACCACACGAAGGCCCCACAGTCGTGGAGGGGGCCCACACTGATGGTGTAGGCCCCACAGTTGTGTTGGGGTCCTGCACTTGTGGTGGAGCCCTGCAGTCATGGCAAGAGGCCTGCGTTCGTGTTGGAGCTCTGCAGTCATGCCAGGGAGCCCGCACTAGAGGCGGAGGCCCCGCACTTGTGGTGGAACCCTGCAGTTGTGGGGGGGTGCTCACTTGTGGTGTAGGCCCTACCGTTGTGGTGGGGGACCCACACTTTTGGTGGAGCCCTGCAGTCATGGCAGGGGGCCCGCACTCGTGTTGAAACCCCGCAGTTGTGGCGGGTGGCCTGCACTTGTGGTGGAGGCCCCACAGTTGTGGTGGGGGACCCGCACTCGTGGTGGAGGCCCCACAGTTGTGGTGGGGGACCTGCACTCGTGGTGGAGGCCCCACAGTTGTGGTGGGGGACCTGCACTCGTGGTGGAGGCCCCACAGTTGTGGTGGGGGACCTGCACTCGTGGTGGAGGCCCCACAGTTGTGGTGGGGGACCTGCACTCGTGGTGGAGGCCCCACAGTTGTGGTGGGGTACCTGCACTCGTGGCGGAGGCCCCACAGTTGTGGTGGGGGACCCGCACTCTTGGTGGAGGCCCCACACTTGTGGTGGGGACCCGCACTCATGGTGGAGGACCTGCAGCATAGCCGGGGGCCCGCACTCATGGTGGAGGACCTGCAGCATAGCCGGGGGCCCGCACTCATGGTGTAGGCCCTGCACTTGTGGGGGGACTTCTGCAATGAGAAACTGCAGTGCAGCGGTCTCTCAACGAGTGCGGACCCCCGCCTCGGGTGCAGTGCCGCCTCCTTGATGCGTAGGCTGTTTGTGAATCAGGCCCTGAGTAAGAGGAAGTCGGTAAACCCGTCACAGAGGGAGAAAGCAGCAACCTGCAAGAGTGAGATACAGGGGACGAGGGTGTCTGGTGGCGGGTAAAGAGGCATGAGGTGGATTTAGGACCGCGCAGCAGTAGCGTTGGCGTTGACGCATCAACATTCGATTGCACCAGTTGCGGGCCACTAGAGATTTCAATTTGCCTTTGAGACATTTTCAAGTTTTCAGTATGTTTGTGGATGATATTTTTATTTCCAAATCTTTTTATTGAGTTTTTTAATAATGTGAACAGTTCAGTCCACACCTTAGATAAAGTCACTTCCTCAAGTCGCGCCAAGAAGTGGTGGCGCGTGCCTTGCTTTCCGCGGTTCAGGCTACTGGCATCTGCCTTCTCTCTGGCTATCTGTCCTTGTTTATTTGCAGCACCTTTGTATCTGCTGAACAACTTTCATTTCTCCTGGGCCCTCACTCTTTTGGTAAGTGTACTAGTTTCTTCTCACCCCAGGCTAGCTGTCCTTCCCTCTAGGGAACGCCTCCTGGGTCCCAGGGACCAAGCCACGCCCCTTCCTTTGGCCCTGTTACATGTCATCTTTCCTTTGTCTGGGTCTGCAGGGCTGTCTTGTGTTTTACTGTATTATTTTTGTTTATACTTTAGGATGCACATATATGAATTATTTCTGATGCTGCCTATATGTGGCCCATGGCGTTACTACCTGTAAGAATAATATTTATACACATGAGAGGTAGCTGTCACCCTTTCCCAGGCAGAGTCCAGGTGTTAACACTCTGTGTGAGTACCACTGAGTTGGGTAACAATAAACATCTGTTATTCAGAGCCAAGATGGCTACGGGTGAACGTGCGCTTCACAAATACACATGATATGTTTGTCCAAGACCAGGCTCCATTCCCTGCTTCTCCTGTCCATCCCTTGCTCTGCCCTGGTGTTCACTCCTCTCTGCTCCCCAGTTTCTCTACACCATCCCTATCCTCTTTCATCTGATGTTTCCTGACCTGGCGTGGGGGTCTCCACTGAGCCCGCTCACACAGAGGGAAGAGGTGAGGCGGAGACCAGCAGGTAAGGTCCTCTGAAGAGGTATCCTAGAAATGAGGAGCCCACAAGCTGCAGTCCTTCCTCAAGCGCCTGGATACACTCTCGGGTGATTAATGCGCTATATAAATTAATATAACATAACATAACATGTCTATCCAGAGTCAACTGCTGTAGCTGTTCACAAGGATTCCATTATTTATTTATATATTTATTTATTTATGCGTTTTTATAAAGCGCGGACTTTACCCGAAGGTGTCAGAGCGCTGTACAATAGAACCAGTTACGTTACATGAGAGAAATGTTACAAAATGGAACGTTACAAAAATAGCAAGAGGAACACAATATCAAACACAGCAACCAAGGAATGTACAAAAATAGATAAATATTACAAATTTACAATGAGCGGGGAATGGAGACCGGAACATAACAAGCATTAACAAGGGAGGATTAAGTAAAATGTAATAATTAAACTTTGAATATCCATTAAAAATATAAGAACAAACATGCTTGCCAATTGTAATTCAGAATTTCATATAAAAAAAAACAAATGGTGTGCTCTATTTCCTTAAAGAGAAACGTCATGGGATACAGGCTCTCTCTTTGGACGCAAGTCTTGCGGTACAGACCCATTATTGCTCATTGGCTGTTACCCGAGCATCTTGATCGGTGTCAGTAATGACGTTGATGGGTTACAAAAGTGATCTCCCTCACTCTCCGAAACTGAGGCCCCCATAGTGTTGCAGCTCTGAGCAGTCTCTGTTTTCTGCTGAAGGCCGGGGCAGGACATGGAGAGGCAGCCACAGAAAGTTTCTCTTTTGATGCTGCTGCCTGCCTCACCCTCCAAAGGAGGGGTAGGAGCTCTCTACAGCTACATTAGCCATACTTTAGGGTGCTCAGTGCCATGAAGCCTCAGTTTTAAATGAACGCTGCACAGGGATAGTGCGCGGCTCACACCGAGAGGCGCCTCTTACAAGGCCCTCAAGCGAACTTCGCGGCATATTATCAAGACAGGCGATACAATTATCGCTGTTTTAGCGGCAGAAAACTACCACTAAAACGTCGATAATGGGCTTGATAATATGCTCTATGGTATTCCAATCGAAGCCCACGTTAGATGTCCTTCACATCTAACCTGGTTTTCAATTGGAATTCCATAGAGCATATTATCAAGCCCATTATCGACGTTTTAGCGGCAGTTTTCTGGTGCTAAAGGGGCGATAATTGTATCGCCTGTCTTGATAATATGCTTCGCAGTTCCATGGTGATACAGAAGCACCCGTATGCACAAGCACGAGTCCTACATTAAAGAATAACACATTCGAGATGTAAAAGTTAATACAGCATTACATACTCTTCCTTTCTTTTTAATAAAAGAAGGACAGATTTGTGTACACTCAAGTGAAGATTAAAAAAATTGTACTTTGGTGCCATAAACACATTGTGGTGCAACCTAGGAACAGTGTTTAATGTATTGTGTGTGGAAGCCGCAGTTGTGACATCTGACTGCCTTTAATTCCTGCAAAACATCTACATTAAAAGCATGAACATTAGGAGAGATAGGCATGTCTCGATCATGACCTGTTCCACGATCAGACTGATTAAAAAACAACAGAGTGAAGTAAAGGGTGAATCTGCCTGGTTTAAATTCTTATTATGCAAGAGTCTCCTGGCTTGATCCAGTGAAAGTTTAACAAGACACTTTTTCCCCCCACCTCCCACTTTTTTCCAACAACAAAGATCCTTTTGAGGCCTTCGCAACTTGATTATGTGAGGAGAAAATGGAGGCTTCCTTTCTTACCTTGAGGGGACTTTTGTTAAATATCCAGTCTCCAACCTTGAACTCCTGCTCTTTTACATTGTGTTTGATATAATTACACCTTTTGAGTATTGCTTGTTGTTGTGATGTGGAGTGAAGTAACCTCTTCTTGTTCCCACATGTACAACAAGTGGATTTACTTTTCAATGTTTTCATCCAATCTGGGCACACATTGGACCTAGGATCTCTTTTGCGTCACAAGCGAAAAGGAGAAAGTCCTGCGGTTGAATGAGGAGTGATCTAGTAGAATCATATTTTATTCCTTAAAAAATGAAATATTGATGGCCAAGGCTGTGTGTCTCTTTCTTTTAGAAATGTATGCATCCGTTCCACAAGACCATTGGATGATGGTGAGTACAAGGCCACTCTGAGATGTTGTATGTGATGAGAGGCGGTTCAATTATTTATCTGTGTGAATGTAAAATGTGTACCTTTATCTGTCACTAATTAAATTGGGGAAACATCCTTTACAACGCAACTTTTACCACGCAGTGCCTTTACGATGCAACTTTTACAACGCAAACCATTACAACGCATTGCGCTGGGGGGCGCTCTAGGATAGGGAATGTGTTTAATGTACTATCCAACACCTTCCCTACTATCAACGGGGACTGGAGTTGGAATAGTAAATTAAACAATTCACTATCCAGCGCCTAAAAGCATTATGCGTTGTAATGGTATGCGTTGTAAAAACAGCGTTGTAAAAGCATGCGATGTAAAAGCATGCGTTGTAATGTCATACATCCATTAAATTGGAGTGCCTTCAATGTTGAAATGTTATAACAGCCAAAGTGGTGGGTGCCAGTGTGAATTCAAAGTAAACCCACTTTGAGTAATAATCAATTAAGACAGGGAGGTATTTCTTGTCGGAGGAGAAGAGATCAAAGGGCGCGGCAAAATCTAATGCAACCTTACACCAGGCATCCTCCCGAATGTGCACTACATGTAATGGGGTTGCTCTGGTCTTCCAATGTTTGTCAGAAAGTAGGCAAGTGCTGCATTTGTTAATCCAGATATAAACCTGGGTATCCAAAATGTTGTTTTAAGTTTCTGCATCTTCCACCAACACCCAACTGGCCTTCAAGAGCAGCCTCAATCAGCTGATCTCAAGATGCACTCGTGAGAATTCTTTTCACAACAGAAAGGTTACTAGACTGGACACCTGTGAAAATGGCTCAAGTAGTGGTGGTAAAGACACTCTTTAGGTCAATCTTTCTTTGCCATTTCCATAGCGGAGAGTAGAACTTCTTCTGTTTGTGTGGCATCTGACCATTCACTGTATTTGTCAAGAGTGTGTGAACCTGACATGTCTTCTAGAGTGGTAATGAGTAATTTGTGCTTCTAAGCTAGCTTAGTTGCATCCCCCTTAGGGCACTCCAAAGGTGGTATCTAAGAAGATTTCCAACAAAAATAAATCAGTCCCAAAAGTTTATCTGTTCAAAAAGAAATGGTTTTTATTTGTTTTTATTCAGTTTCAGGTTTTTTTACTCCATTGTTGCATCAATTAACATCAAAGACGCTTTCTTTTAAATTATAATCCTCCGTCTGCTCTTAGATCAGTGGTTTTTGTAATTTCCTCCTAGGATGACATGGTGTGCTATTAGTTGTGGGCGGATAAGGTGAATAGAATTCAAATATTTGGCTAATACACTCCCTTCATATTTTTGATAAAATGAAAAAAATAAAAATAAAAAGGGGGATGCAACTAAGCTAGCTTAGAAGCACAAATTACTCATTGTTTAAGAGGCGAATTACCTTGGACAGAATCGTCACCCCCAGGAGCAACCACTAATAGAACAAAAAACGCTTACTAAAATTTAAAATCTTTTTATTTTTTATTTTTTCATTTTATCAAAAATATGAAGGGAGTGCATTAGCCAAATATTTGAATTCTACAGTGGTAACACATTCTGCATCTTCTTGAACATTATCTTGTGGTTCCACTTGTAGCAGCATTCTCGACAAACAGTCCGCTCGGACATTGCATCCACCTGAAATGAAATTGATAACAAAATTTAACTCTTGCAACCTGACTTATAATCTGGCCAATCTTGCAGATGCTTTGCCTGTTTCATTGCCTTTGAATAAGTGTAAAAGTGGCTTGCGATCCGTAAGAATTTCAAATTTGGTTCTCCATAAAAAAGTCTTGAATTTCTCCTCTGGCCTCTGGAACAGGCCAGAGCCTCTCTTCCTGTTATGCTGTAGTGCACCTCTGCTTGTTTTAACACTTTCCGTGCTCATGACGATCTCAGCTTGTCATGAGGCACGGTTGCGCTGTGCTCATGACGAGCTGAGCTCATGATGACCGTTGGAACGTTCGCACACGGCGATAATTTCCCCGCTGTGCTGAATGTTCGAAAACGGGTGTGGTCATGACGATGATTCAAGCTCAAGCAGGACAGCCAATAGCAACTTACCACTGTCATTGTTTACAAATCAACCGACCACCGAACAGACTCTCTCTTAGAACTGAGCATTGTTTTTTAATTCACGGTCCGTGCTAATAACTACTGACAATTGCTCTACCTATGTTAACATAATTTATGAAAGTTTTATGACATGTGTTTTTAAAAATCTGTTCATGAATATGAATTTTGCTGCTACGATACTTTTTACATTGACATTGTAAAGGTTTTTATTAACTTAACAATAAACTATTACCTTACCTGACCATTGCCAAAGGATGGCACCAAGGCCACACTGGCTGGCATCAACTGCAACAATTCACCTTTGAGCAGATATGTAGGGTGATAACGCACAGACATCAAGAATTAAATGTGAATTGTTTTGAAAAGCCTCTTCAGCAGCGACATCCCATTCGAATTTCACTCCCTTCTTAGCACCTTTGCTGCGGTGGCTATTCCGCTGCAGCGCTAAGGGGGCGGGGCGGCCATGCGGCACACGCATGCTGGTGACGGAACCGCTCCGTCACCAGCCTCGGTTGAGCTGTGCTCATGACGGAGCGGTTCCGTCATGGCCCCGCCCGCTCAATAGAACGTGCCGCGCAGGTGCGAAATCAGCGCCGCGCAGGCGCGTCGAGCGGGCCATGACGGAACCGCTCCGTCATCAGCAGAGCGCTACTGCGGCTGATGACGGAGTGGTTTCGTCATCAGCGCGGAAGGGGTTAGGTAAATTGCGTAGGGATTGAACCACCTGGGCATTCCCAGAGACACATCTGGAGTAGTAACCACTCATTCCCAGGAATGAGCGTAGGGCATTGTAACCGCGGGACCAGAAAAGGGCAGGAGACGTGTTTTTGTGACTCTGGTTTTTAATTGGTCATACAGTGCATCGGTACAGGTTTTGCGAACTGCGGTCCTTCGTGGTGATCTGCTTCTCTCTTTGCATGTTTTTCTACGAGCTCCCTCTTCTCTCCTCAGAATCGGGCTCCTCCGTCTAGGGGGCTCTGGAGGCTCCGTGCTGGCCACCCACACCGACGCCGAAGGGGAAAAAAAAGAAAAGAGAGGCAAGTATCAGAGTTGAACCACAGGTAGGCAGTTAGCAACACCGGGAAGGGGTGGTGAGGGAGAACACACAGTGCAATGATCCTTATCCGGTATGTTAAATCAATGAGGAGGGTGAGTGCTCGTGCGATACTCCCGGGAGCCTTCCCTCAGGTTCCCCCCCCCCCCTTTCCGTTAGACTTCTGGCTTTTTCGGTAAACCACCCCAGGAAGCGATTACGCACCTCAGTGAGCCGTACCCCTCCTGGCGTACGGCTGGGCGGCGCGAGTTGTTGGCCTCCAGGCGTTCCCTTTTCTTCCTCTGCTCTCTCGGCGTCTTCTCTCGCCGTCAATGCGCGGTCCGAGCTGCTCTCGGAGATCTGCTCCCAGCTCCACTCCCGATCCGTCGGTTCTCCTTCAGTGAGACTGGTCTCGCCGATCCACCTGATACCGCCGCTCTGCTTGGCCTCGCTCTCTCCGCTTCCTCCGCTCCTCCGCTCCTCTTCTCTGCTCTCCCGTCCTTCTTCTCTCCGCTCCTTCTCGCTGCTTCCCGCCACTCCGCACCTCTCCACTCTGACCGCTCCTCCGGTGTATAGACACACCTGGTGCTGGGCGTTCTCCTTCTTTATCCACCTGCGGGGCTCCGCCTCTTCCCCACCTTCGGACTGGTTAAAGGGCCAGACGTCTTCCTCATCGCAACTGTAGGTGTCTGGGCTGGTCCACTCCGAATATTGCGTGGGCTGTGGAAAGAGAAGGGGGGGGTCACAGTTGATCAGTTCGCGCCCTATGGCGGGGCGCGCAAGGGGGACCCCGTTACACACCTCCCCCCCAGGACGCTTCGGCTCGGGAAGCGGGTGCCTAGACAGAAAGTCGGCCCCAACATTGTCCACACTACGCTTGTGGCACACCCTGAAAGTGAACGGCTGCAATGCCAGAAACCATCTCATGACCCTGGCGTTGTTTGACTTGTTACGGGCCATCCAGGTAAGGGGTGCATGGTCCGTATATAGCGAGAAGGGCCGGCCCTCGAGGTAATAGGCCAACTTCTCCACGGCCCAACGGATAGCCAGGCACTCCTTCTCTACAGTAGCATACTTCAGTTCCCGCGGGAACAGCTTCCTGCTGACAAACAGGATCGGGTGGTCCAACCCGTCTCGTCCTTCTTGTGACAATACAGCTCCGATCCCAAACTCGGACGCATCAGTGTGCAAGGAGAACGGACGTGAGTAATCCGGGGAGTTGAGGATGGGGGTGGATGTGATCCTCCTCTTCAGCTCGTTGAACGCGTCCAGCATGACCACCGTGGGTTCGGATAGTGCTGCCTGTTTGAATGACGTCTGTAGGGCATCCGTGAGGGGGGCTGCCACCTGAGCAAAGTTCGGGATAAACCGTCGGTAGTACCCGATCAGACCCAAAAACGCACGTAGCTCCTTTTTTTTGGTGGGAAACGGTGCCTCCGAAATGGCCCTGACTTTCTTCGTTTGTGGCTCGATCATGCCGTGTCCCAGTACGTATCCCAGGTACTTGACTTTATGAAAGGCCATCCTTGACTTCTTCGCATTTATCTTCAGTCCCGCGTGGTTCAGGGTTTCCAGCACTTGCGCCAAGTGTCTCAAGTGGGTCTTCCAGTCGGGGCTGAACACCACAATGTCGTCCAGGTATGCAGAGGTGAAGGACGACAGACCATGTAGTACGTTATTCATTAGTCTCTGAAAGGTGGCGGGTGCACCGTGAAGTCCAAAAGGCAGTACCGTGAACTCATAGTGTCCCTCCTCGGTCGAGAAGGCTGTTTTATGCCGGTCCTCCTCTCTTAGCGGTACCTGCCAGTACCCTTTTGTGAGGTCGATCGTGCTTATGTACTGTGCATCGCCTAACTTCTCTATGAGTTCGTCTATGCGTGGGATGGGATATGCATCGAACTTCGAGATAGCGTTTAAGGCCCGGAAGTCCATACAGAACCGGCGTGAGCCGTCCGGTTTGGGTATGAGGACGATCGGGCTTGACCAGTTGCTATGTGAGGGGCGTATGACCCCTAGTTGTAACATGTCATTCACCTCGCGTCGTATGTCTTGTCTCCTGGCCTCGGGGATCCGATACGGGCGTATCTTTATGGTCTTCCCTGGGTCTGTGTCTATACGGTGTTCAGCCAGCTTGGTTTTCCCCGGGAGGTCGGAAAACACCTGGTCTTGTTTCCGCAGTACGTCCAGCAACTCTTGTTTTTCCTCCTGTCGCAAGTCTTCGTTGATCACTAACAGGGGAATCGTGGAAAGGCCGGGATTTTTCTCCGCTTCTGCAAGGTGAACGGTGGTAGGAGGTCTCCCCAACCACTTCTTTAGCATGTTTATGTGGTAGACCTGCCTTTTCCTGGCGTTCATCTGTAGCCGGTAACTGGTCTTCCCGACCTTCTCCACTACTTGGTACGGTCCGCTGCACTCCGCTTTGAACTTTTGCGTGGAGGAGGGCAACAACACTAGGGCCCACTCTCCTTTTTCCATGGTCCTCCATTTTTTTCCTTTATCATAAAGGTTCTTCTGTTTGTTCTGGTGTTTCTCGAGATTGGCGAACGCCAGGTCCCTTAGTTTCCCCAGTTTGGAGCGTAGGTTCCGAGCGTATTCTAGGGTGTTTGCGGTCTCTTCCGGGGTTTCTTTTTCCCACGCCTCTTTGGTCATATCCAAGAGTGTTCGGGGCTTCCTCCCATATAACATCTCAAAAGCCGAGACCCCTAAACTGCTTTGTGTCTGTCCTCGGATGACATACAGAGCAATGGGAAGTACCTGGTCCCATTCGTTGCTGTTGACCTCCAGCATCTTTCGTAAGGTGGTTTTTAGGGTGCGGTTATACCGTTCCACTAATCCGTCGGTTTGCGGGTGGTATACTGCGGTCCTTATTTGGTGTATGTGAAGCGCTTTACACACGTCCCCCATGAGGCGGGACACAAAGGGGGTCCCCTGGCCGGTCAGTATTTCCTTCGGGAAACCCACCCGGGAGAACAGTTCAAGCATCTTGTCCGCCACGTTCTTGGAGGTGGTAGAGGTGAGGGGAAAAGCCTCCGGGAATCGCGTGGCATAGTCGACTATGACTAGGACATACGAATATCCTTTCTTTGTTTTCGGGAGAGGCCCGATAATGTCCATCCCAATCCGTTCAAAGGGAACCCCGATAATGGGGAGGGGTTGTAAGGGCACCGCAGGGGGCCTCGTCATGTTTCGGGTTTGGCATATGCCACACTCCTGGCAGTAGGTCAAGGCGTCCTTGTATATACCGGGCCAATAAAAACACTTCAGGAGGTTCTGTGTGGTTTTCTCCGCCCCCGTGTGTCCGGCCACCAAATGAGAATGCGAAAAGAACAGGACTTGTTCGCGGAACGACACCGGAACCAACAACTGCTCGGGGTCCTCTTTTCCTCCCTGACGATACAACAGGCCGTTTTTGATAAACAACCTCGGATAACGCAAGGGGTCTTCGTCCTGGGTGTGATGTGCCTTCTCCCAGGCGTTAAATAATGTGGCGTCATTGGTCTGTGCGAATTGAAAACTACGGTCCAATGTCCAGGGATCCGATGACGCCAAAGCCGTTACCGCCTCCGAGAGTTCCCTTGTTTCACGTGTCTTCTTCGCCTGGGCCAGGCTGTGCTCGAACATGGTCAAAAAGGCCGGGTTGTCCGTGCCGATTATCAGGTCTTCGGGTAGCGTAGACAACACCCCGACCCGAACCCTTGCGGCGGGTCCTACCTGGGGTTCTAGGGGCAACAACGCGACGGGATAGGGTTTTACATCCCCGTGGACACATCTGATGTATACTTGTTCCTGTGGGATGAGCTGGTGGGGCAGTACGTGGTGGGCCTGTACTACCGACTGGCGGCAACCAGAATCCAGGAGCGCCTGCACTGGGTTGCCGTTTATCCTCATACTTACGCGGTATGCGTGTCCCATCTCCGCCGGGTAGAGGACGGTGCGGGGCAGATATCCCACTTCCATTGGTTCGTCTGCCGGTTTTCTCATGGGGCAATGCCTGGCGATATGTCCCCAGGTCCCGCACTCAAAACACTGCGGTCCCGTGTGAGGAAGGGGTTCGCTTTTCCAGGGACGTGGTTTTGGTACTTCTGGAACCCTCTGGAGCCTTTTCTCGGGTCGGAAGGGTGCCTTCGCCTTGTCAGGCTCCGGGGCCTGCATGGGTCTCTGTTGTACACGTGAGTACGTATTGGCCATCTCTACGGCTTGAGCGGTCGTCAGATCATGGTGTTGTTTTAGCCACCTCTGGGTGGCAAAGGGTAACGCCTCTACAAACTGTTCCAGATAAATCCGGTCCATTATTTCCTCTTTCGTGCTTTCGGTCGGGCTGAGCCACTTGTCGGCGGCCATCTTCAGCCTGACAAACAGAGTCTTTGGTGTTTCTCCGGTTACCCCACGTTCTCGCCGGAACCTCAGCCGGTAGGCTTCCCGGTCCAAACCCAGATGATCCAGGATTATCCGTTTGATTTCCGTATAAGGGGTGTCTCCCCTTGGATTAGCCACCTGGTAAGCGGCTTGTGCTTCTCCTACCAACAGTGGGGCCAAAAAGAAAGGCCATTTGGCCCCAGGCCAGCCACAGGCTCGAGCCGCCCGCTCAAAGTTTAAAAGAAAAGCATCGGGATCTTCTCCGGGTTGGTATTTTTGCAGAGAGACCCCTCCTATGGTGTGGGGTATGTTGCTTACGGACACCGGGCCGGACGAAAGAGGGGGGTCAAGAGCCCTGGCCGTCACGGCTGTTTTTATCAGTTCTCTGTCGGCTTCTGCTGCCCTGAGCTGTTGCTCTGCCAGCCTCTCTAGTCTCTCCTGCCCTTGCACCAGGGCTTGTACCACGCCTTCCATCTTCTGGTCGCAGATGGCAACAGTGCCCGCATTCTCCACCACTGTAACCGCGGGACCAGAAAAGGGCAGGAGACGTGTTTTTGTGACTCTGGTTTTTAATTGGTCATACAGTGCATCGGTACAGGTTTTGCGAACTGCGGTCCTTCGTGGTGATCTGCTTCTCTCTTTGCGTGTTTTTCTACGAGCTCCCTCTTCTCTCCTCAGAATCGGGCTCCTCCGTCTAGGGGGCTCTGGAGGCTCCGTGCTGGCCACCCACGCCGACGCCGAAGGGGAAAAAAAAGAAAAGAGAGGCAAGTATCAGAGTTGAACCACAGGTAGGCAGTTAGCAACACCGGGAAGGGGTGGTGAGGGAGAACACACAGTGCAATGATCCTTATCCGGTATGTTAAATCAATGAGGAGGGTGAGTGCTCGTGCGATACTCCCGGGAGCCTTCCCTCAGGTTCCCCCCCCCCTTTCCGTTAGACTTCTGGCTTTTTCGGTAAACCACCCCAGGAAGCGATTACGCACCTCAGTGAGCCGTACCCCTCCTGGCGTACGGCTGGGCGGCGCGAGTTGTTGGCCTCCAGGCGTTCCCTTTTCTTCCTCTGCTCTCTCGGCGTCTTCTCTCGCCGTCAATGCGCGGTCCGAGCTGCTCTCGGAGATCTGCTCCCAGCTCCACTCCCGATCCGTCGGTTCTCCTTCAGTGAGACTGGTCTCGCCGATCCACCTGATACCGCTGCTCTGCTTGGCCTCGCTCTCTCCGCTTCCTCCGCTCCTCCGCTCCTCTTCTCTGCTCTCCCGTCCTTCTTCTCTCCGCTCCTTCTCGCTGCTTCCCGCCACTCTGCACCTCTCCACTCTGACCGCTCCTCCGGTGTATAGACACACCTGGTGCTGGGCGTTCTCCTTCTTTATCCACCTGCGGGGCTCCGCCTCTTCCCCACCTCCGGACTGGTTAAAGGGCCAGACGTCTTCCTCATCGCAACTGTAGGTGTCTGGGCTGGTCCACTCCGAATATTGCGTGGGCTGTGGAAAGAGAAGGGGGGGGTCACAGTTGATCAGTTCGCGCCCTATGGCGGGGCACGCAAGGGGGACCCCGTTACAGGCATCCTTGTCTCTACAGGGTGCAACCTCCGCGGTAGCCTGAGAGAGTGAAAAATTGAGGTTTATTCCTGAGCTAGTGATGGTTTGACCTAAATAATCTAAATTATCATTAAGAAACTGACATTTACCGCACTTGAGAGTGAGTCCCAGATCTTTAAAGATGTCCAAAACCCTCCTCAAAATTTGTTTGTGCTGAGAGACAGTCTCAGAAAATATCAAGATGTCGTCCTGATATGCCTGGATTTTGAAATACACTCAGCGTACAGTCAGTCTTACTCCATCAGTGCCAAGAAACACATTAGGGTTAGTGGTGCTACAATTGTGCACTCAGTCAGTCAGTGGGTTAGATCATCATTGGAACTTTGAAGAGTAACAAACTGACTGTGAATGAGTCTAACAATGTCAGCCGCTGTCTTTGAGTGTGAGCCGCACAGCAGGGGGCACGGACTCACTAGTTTGGTGTCAGTGGCCATGTTAAAGCTCATTCTCTCACTGAGAGTGCGTCTGACACCTTAAGACAGTCTCATGATCACTGCACACATCTCTTCTTGAAGGAGAGTCTCACTCATCAGGGTGAGTCTCACTTCTTAGAGTACTGGTGTCACTCAAGGACTGGAGGTCTCACACCTTGAAGCACTGCGTCACCCACCACCCTTCAATGCCACAGTTTGCAGAAGTCTCTCTCATTGGCTGCGAGTCTCACAGCTTCGGGCAGTGCGTGCGTCACCACCAGCTCACAGTGGGCCTGATTCACAGAACTAACTTAAGACAAAATCCTAAACTTACCACCATTTTGGTATTCACAGAAGGCACTTACTCATTTTGATATTCACACAAGGCACTTACTCATTTCGGTATTCACAGCAGTTAGGAGTCCTCAAAAGTCTAGAAGTTAGGATTTTTCTCAGTTTAGGAGTAGTAAAGTTAGGACTCCTAACTTTAAGACTTTTGGTATTCACAGAAGGCATTTAGGAGTCCTAAAGTTAGGACTCCTAACTTCTGTGAATACCAAAATGTGTAAGTGCCTTCTGTGAATACCAAAATAGTAGTAAGTTTAGGATTTTGTCCGAGATTCGAGCACTCATTCGTGAACGACTCTCAACAGTGTCAGAAGAGCTGGTCAAGCAGTTTCCTCAACTAACTGGATGGAAAAAGATGGGGCACAACCTCAAGCGCCTTGTCGCGAAAGCTTCACAGCACTGAAAGTGAGTGTCACTCATGATTAGCGGCGCAGTTCTGGTCTCAGTTCAGCACAGTCCATGAACATCCATGCTGTGTGCCCCCGGGCAGCCGGAGTAGGACCCGGGCCTGGGTACAAGGGAGGGGACTGCGGTGGTCATGGATACACGCAGGGCTTTAAGTGGAATAAAAAACTGGGATTCTCTCAAAGGGGCGTGTCAAATGCAATTAAGGATGTGGCTTAAAAAAAGGAGAGCCAAAAAATTTGTGCTTAGCATAATGTGCCCCGACTGGTATTTTGCTGTTTCTGTCATTGCGTCCAGATATATGATACAACAGGACTATTGGCTTTGTCTATGATTGTTAGTTGCATAAGATAAACAAGCAACAACTATGGCTGTGTTGTATATAACATTGAAAAAGCTTCAGTTCTGAAATGAGGAGACTGTGGAAGAACTAAAAGGAGTCTTGAAGTTATAGCAAAAGCTTTGAGCAGTACCACTGCTGCAGAGATTTTTTTCACGTTGAGGGCAAAAGTGGAGAGCCCGATAGAGACCCGTCTCAGCACCTGCTTTTTAAGAACTGCCAGTGCTGACCACCGGCAGGACCCGGCCCACTTAAAGCCCTGGATATCTGGTCATCTCAGTATGCGCCCAGCTTATTTACTTCTTGTCTGTCTCCCAGCTTCCCCTCGTCACGTGGCCTCTGACCCTCTGTACTCTGACAGGGCATCACAGTGCCAGGGGCGGCTGGTGACATTTGAAAGTGGTGAGGCGTAAACTAATTTGCATATTGCACCGCAGCGAGCGAGCCCGAACCACCTTGCATCCATCCATACATCATTCATGCATCCACCCATCCATCCATCCACCCACCCCTCCATCCACCAATTCTGCATCCATCCTGCATCCATCATTCATTCATGCATCCACCCATCCATCCAGCATCCATCATTCATTCATGCATTCACCCATCCATCCATCCTGCATCCATCATTCATTCATGCATCCACCCATCCATCCATCCACCCATCCATCCTGCATCCATCATTCATTCATGCATCCACCCATCCATCCTGCATCCATCCATCCATCATTCATTCATGCATCCATCCATCCACCCATCCATCCACCCATCCACCCATCCATCATCCATCATCCATCCATTCCTGCATCCATTCATGTGTCCACCCATCCATCCACCCATCCTGCATCCATCATTCATTCATGCACCCATCCATCCATCCATCCATCCACCCATCCATCCTGCATCCATCATTCATTCATCCACCCATCCATCCATCCATCCATCCACCCATCCACCCATCCAGCATCCATCCATCATTCATTCATGCATCCATCCATCCACCCACCCATCCATCCACCCATCCATCATCCATTCCTGCATCCATTCCTGCATCCATTCCTGCATCCATTCATGCATCCACCCATCCATCCATCCATCCATCCATCCATCCATCCATCCATCCTGCATCCATCATTCATTCATGCACCCATCCATCCACCCTGCATCCATCATTCATTCATCCACCCATCCTGCATCCATCATTCATTCATGCATCCACCCATCCATTCATCCACCCATCATTCATCCTGCATCCATTCATGTGTCCACCCATCCACCCATCCATCCACCCATCCTGCATCCATCATTCATTCATGCACCCATCCATCCACCCTGCATCCATCATTCATTCATGCACCCATCCATCCACCCTGCATCCATCATTCATTCATCCACCCATCCATCCACCCATCCAGCATCCATCCATCATTCATTCATGCATCCATCCACCCATCCATCCACCCATCCACCCATCCATCATCCATCCATTCCTGCATCCATTCCTGCATCCACCCATCCATCCATCCATCATTCATTCATTCATGCACCCATCCATCCACCCTGCATCCATCCTGCATCCATCATTCATTCATCCACCCATCCTGCATCCATCCTGCATCCATCATTCATTCATGCATCCACCCATCCATTCATCCACCCATCATTCATCCATCATCCATCCATCCATCCACCCATCCTGCATCCATCATTCATTCATGCACCCATCCATCCACCCTGCATCCATCATTCATTCATCTACCCATCCACCCATCCTGCATCTATCCTGCATCCATCATTCATTCATGCATCCACCCATCCATTCATCCACCCATCATTCATCCATCCATCCATCCATCCATCCACCCATCCTGCATCCATCATTCATTCATGCACCCATCCATCCACCCTGCATCCATCCTGTATCCATCATGCATTCATCTACCCATCCACCCATCCTGCATCCATCATTCATTCATGCATCCACCCATCCATTCATCCACCCATCATTCATCCTGCATCCATTCATGCATCCATCCATCATTCATGTATTTTTATGACCATATAACTTGCACACAGCTTGTCAGTGTTTAATACCAGTCTCGAACCTTGTACTCCAGCACCAATGATACATGATTAATATTAGTTGTTTTTAAAAACATGTATTTATTCGACACCAATTTCACACCTTAGTCGGAACATCATTTTTATTTGTTTTTTAAAATATCTATTTATTGAACACCAAAGTAAGTCATGTATACATTTTTATGGTTCGATAAGAGGCTCGAACCTGGTTTCTCATCACCAAAGTCGGCCGTGCTATCCGTCAGGGGTTATGTAACAGGGCTATGTAGTGACCAGCCAATCCTGCGCCAGGATTGGCTGGGGGGGCACCATGACTCCTCGCCCAGTCGCCCTGTGTAACCCCGGTGGCTGCGGCCCGCCCCCTGGTCCTCTCTCTAAGGGGGAATTCACAAGAAAACGATCTGCGCATGCGCGGGCATGTTTGTGCCCAAAAATACACTTGCGCAGCTGCAGCAGCCCGATCCTTCCCCCCCCCCCTTGCGCACTCCGGGAAGGTCGGGTGTCTCCCGGTTTCCCAGCCGGCAGATAGCGCGATTTTTTTAAATAATTGTGTTTGGCTTCTAGTGACGACGTGGTGGGTCCATGGGGCTTAGTGGGGCTTCGCCCCTACGCCCCAATGGACGCACCGCGCCTGCACAGTGCTGTGTTATAGAAAGTCAGGGCATTTCTTCCTGTGGTGCCCAGACAGGGCATGAGTGGAGTGGCCCAGCTAGATCGTGAGCCGACGTGGCATGTTTGGGACTGGTGGCCTCTAGGCACTTTACAGGAAGTTAGAACATTTCTCTTCCTGGGTGGGTCACCGGTACTGCCCAGACAGGGTGGTGTTGCGCGGCCTCAGATTCATTTGTGGGGCCACGGTTGCACCTGAGGCCATGTGTAAGAGGGGAGAACCCCCCTGAGGTATGCATATCTGCCAACTTGAAGAACAATTTAACAGAGTAAGGGGGTAGTTGTGGCCTTGAAGGGGGCGGGGTCTCCTGCTGAGAAGTACCTATGAGGCACTTTTGAGTGCTGTTAAGTGGTTTCAAGTAGAGCGGAGCGGGGTAGAGTTCATTTGGCATAGAGTGTTGCAGAGTATAGAGAAGGAGGGTGCACTAGCCTAGAGTGCAGAGAAACATAATTCAGTGGCGTACAATGCAGCGTTGCAGAATGCAGTGGCATAGATTAGAGTGGTGCAGAGTAGAGTGCAGTGGTGCAGAGTGGAGCGGCGCTGCGTAGAGTGGCGTAGAGTATAGGGTGTAGAGTGCAGTGGTGCAGAGTAGAGCAGTGCTGCGTAGAGTGGCGTAGAGTACAGGGTGTAGAGTGCAGTGGTGCAGAGTAGAGCAGTGCTGCGTAGAGTATAGGGTGTAGAGTGCAGTGGTGTAGAGTTCAGTGGCATAGATTAGAGTGGTGCAGAGTAGAGTGCAGTGGTGCAGAGTGGAGCGGTGCTGCATAGAGTGGCGTAGAGTACAGGGTGTAGAGTGCAGTGGTGCAGAGTAGAGCAGTGCTGCGTAGAGTATAGGGTGTAGAGTGCAGTGGTGTAGAGTTCAGTGGCATAGATTAGAGTGGTGCAGAGTAGAGTGCAGTGGTGCAGAGTGGAGCGGTGCTGCGTAGAGTGGCGTAGAGTATAGGGTGTAGAGTGCAGTGGTGCAGAGTAGAGCAGTGCTGCGTAGAGTGGCGTAGAGTACAGGGTGTAGAGTGCAGTGGTGCAGAGTAGAGCAGTGCTGCGTAGAGTATAGGGTGTAGAGTGCAGTGGTGTAGAGTTCAGTGGCATAGATTAGAGTGGTGCAGAGTAGAGTGCAGTGGTGCAGAGTGGAGCGGTGCTGCATAGAGTGGCGTAGAGTACAGGGTGTAGAGTGCAGTGGTGCAGAGTAGAGCAGTGCTGCGTAGAGTATAGGGTGTAGAGTGCAGTGGTGTAGAGTTCAGTGGCATAGATTAGAGTGGTGCAGAGTAGAGTGCAGTGGTGCAGAGTGGAGCGGTGCTGCATAGAGTGGCGTAGAGTACAGGGTGTAGAGTGCAGTGGTGCAGAGTAGAGCAGTGCTGCGTAGAGTATAGGGTGTAGAGTGCAGTGGTGTAGAGTTCCGTGGCATAGATTAGAGTGGTGCAGAGTAGAGTGCAGTGGTGCAGAGTGGAGCGGTGCTGCGTAGAGTGGCGTAGAGTACAGGGTGTAGAGTGCAGTGGTGCAGAGTAGAGCAGTGCTGCGTAGAGTGGCGTAGAGTATAGGGTGTAGAGTGCAGTGGTGAGGAGTTCCATGGCATAGATTAGAGTGGTGCAGAGTAGAGTGCAGTGGTGCAGAGTGGAGCGGTGCTGCGTAGAGTGGCGTAGAGTACAGGGTGTAGAGTGCAGTGGTGCAGAGTGGAGCGGTGCTGCGTAGAGTGGCGTAGAGTACAGGGTGTAGAGTGCAGTGGTGTAGAGTTCAGTGGCATAGATTAGAGTGGTGCAGAGTAGAGTGCAGTGGTGCAGAGTGGAGCGGTGCTGCGTAGAGTGGCGTAGAGTATAGGGTGTAGAGTGCAGTGGTGAGGAGTTCCGTGGCATAGATTAGAGTGGTGCAGAGTAGAGTGCAGTGGTGCAGAGTGGAGCGGTGCTGCGTAGAGTGGCGTAGAGTACAGGGTGTAGAGTGCAGTGGTGCAGAGTAGAGCAGTGCTGCGTAGAGTGGCGTAGAGTATAGGGTGTAGAGTGCAGTGGTGAGGAGTTCCATGGCATAGATTAGAGTGGTGCAGAGTAGAGTGCAGTGGTGCAGAGTGGAGCGGTGCTGCGTAGAGTGGCGTAGAGTACAGGGTGTAGAGTGCAGTGGTGCAGAGTGGAGCGGTGCTGCGTAGAGTGGCGTAGAGTACAGGGTGTAGAGTGCAGTGGTGCAGAGTAGAGCAGTGCTGCGTAGAGTGGCATAGAGTATAGGGGTGTAAAGTGCAGCGGTGAAGAGTTCAGTGGCATAGATTAGGGTGGCAGAGAGTGTAGTGGCGTAGAGTAGTACAAAGTTGAGTGGCGTAGAGTGCAGTGGCATAGAGTTGAGTGATGCAGAGTGGAGTGGTGTAGGGTGCATTGGCATCAAGTGCAGTAGTGCCCAGTAAAGTGACAGAGTTCAGTAGCGAAGAGTGCAGTGTTGCAGAGTAGATTGTCATAGAGTGTCGTAGAGTGCAGTGGGGTAGAGTGGCATAGGGTGCAGTGGCAAAGAGAACAGTAACATAGAGTACAGTGGTGCAGAGTAGAGTGCAGTGATGTAGAGTGCAGTTGGGTAGAGTGCATTACTGTAGAGTGCAGTGCCTCGAGTATAGTGGCATGGAGTGCAGTGGCATAGAGTGCAGTGGCATAGAGTGCAGTGGCATAGAGTGGAGTGGCATAGAGTGCAGTGGCATAGAGTGCAGTGGCATAGAGTGGAGTGGTGTAGAGTGGAATAGAGTGGCATAGAGTGCAGTGGCATAGAGTGCAGTGGCACAGAGTGCAGTGGCATAGAGTGCAGTGGCATAGAGTGGAGTGGTGTAGAGTGGAATAGAGTGGCATAGAGTGCAGTGGCATAGAGTGCAGTGGCATAGAGTGCAGTGGCATAGAGTGGAGTGGTGTAGAGTGGAATAGAGTGGCATAGAGTGCAGTGGCATAGAGTGCAGTGGCATAGAGTGCAGTGGCATAGAGTGGAGTGGTGTAGAGTAGAAGTGTAGAGTAGATTGTTTCAGAGTAGAGTAAAGTGGCACACCTTGGAGTGGTGCAGGGTAGAGGGCAGTGGCATAGAGTGCAGTGGCATAGAGTGGAGTGGTGTAGAGTGGAATAGAGTGGCATAGAGTGCAGTGGCATAGAGTGCAGTGGCATAGAGTGCAGTGGCATAGAGTGCAGTGGCATAGAGTGGAGTGGTGTAGAGTGGCATAGAGTGCAGTGGCATAGAGTGCAGTGGCATAGAGTGCAGTGGCATAGAGTGCAGTGGCATAGAGTGGAGTGGTGTAGAGTGGAATAGAGTGGCATAGAGTGCAGTGGCATAGAGTGCAGTGGCATAGAGTGCAGTGGCATAGAGTGGAGTGGTGTAGAGTGGAATAGAGTGGCATAGAGTGCAGTGGTGTAGAGTAGAAGTGTAGAGTAGATTGTTTCAGAGTAGAGTAAAGTGGCACACCTTGGAGTGGTGCAGGGTAGAGTGCAGTGGCATAGAGTGCAGTGGCATAGAGTGCAGTGGCATAGAGTGCAGTGGCATAGAGTGGAGTGGTGTAGAGTGGAATAGAGTGGCATAGAGTGCAGTGGTGTAGAGTAGAAGTGTAGAGTAGATTGTTTCAGAGTAGAGTAAAGTGGCACACCTTGGAGTGGTGCAGGGTAGAGTGCAGTGGCATAGAGTGCAGTGGCATAGAGTGCAGTGGCATAGAGTGCAGTGGCATAGAGTGGAGTGGTGTAGAGTGGAATAGAGTGGCATAGAGTGCAGTGGTGTAGAGTGCAGTGGCATAGAGTGCAGTGGCATAGAGTGCAGTGGCATAGAGTGCAGTGGCATAGAGTGGAGTGGTGTAGAGTGGAATAGAGTGGCATAGAGTGCAGTGGCATAGAGTGCAGTGGCATAGAGTGCAGTGGCATAGAGTGCAGTGGTGTAGAGTAGAAGTGTAGAGTAGATTGTTTCAGAGTAGAGTAAAGTGGCACACCTTGGAGTGGTGCAGGGTAGAGGGCAGTGGCATAGAGTAGAGTTGCATAGAGTATAATGGTGCAGAGAAAAGTGGCACAGAATGCAGTGGTACAGAGTAGATTAGAGTGGGGTGCAGTTGATTGGCATAGAGTGCAGTAGCCTGAAGTGGTATAAAGTGGAGTGGTGCAGAGTACAGTGCAGTGGGGTAGAGTGGCATAGGGTGCAGTGGCAAAGAGAACAGTAACATAGAGTACAGTGGTGCAGAGTAGAGTGCAGTGATGTAGAGTGCAGTTGGGTAGAGTGCATTACTGTAGAGTGCAGTGCCTCGAGTATAGTGGCATGGAGTGCAGTGGCATAGAGTGCAGTGGCATAGAGTGCAGTGGCATAGAGTGGAGTGGCATAGAGTGCAGTGGCATAGAGTGCAGTGGCATAGAGTGGAGTGGTGTAGAGTGGAATAGAGTGGCATAGAGTGCAGTGGCATAGAGTGCAGTGGCACAGAGTGCAGTGGCATAGAGTGCAGTGGCATAGAGTGGAGTGGTGTAGAGTGAAATAGAGTGGCATAGAGTGCAGTGGCATAGAGTGCAGTGGCATAGAGTGCAGTGGCATAGAGTGGAGTGGTGTAGAGTGGAATAGAGTGGCATAGAGTGCAGTGGCATAGAGTGCAGTGGCATAGAGTGCAGTGGCATAGAGTGGAGTGGTGTAGAGTAGAAGTGTAGAGTAGATTGTTTCAGAGTAGAGTAAAGTGGCACACCTTGGAGTGGTGCAGGGTAGAGGGCAGTGGCATAGAGTGCAGTGGCATAGAGTGGAGTGGTGTAGAGTGGAATAGAGTGGCATAGAGTGCAGTGGCATAGAGTGCAGTGGCATAGAGTGCAGTGGCATAGAGTGCAGTGGCATAGAGTGGAGTGGTGTAGAGTGGAATAGAGTGGCATAGAGTGCAGTGGCATAGAGTGCAGTGGCATAGAGTGCAGTGGCATAGAGTGGAGTGGTGTAGAGTGGAATAGAGTGGCATAGAGTGCAGTGGCATAGAGTGCAGTGGCATAGAGTGCAGTGGCATAGAGTGGAGTGGTGTAGAGTGGAATAGAGTGGCATAGAGTGCAGTGGTGTAGAGTAGAAGTGTAGAGTAGATTGTTTCAGAGTAGAGTAAAGTGGCACACCTTGGAGTGGTGCAGGGTAGAGTGCAGTGGCATAGAGTGCAGTGGCATAGAGTGCAGTGGCATAGAGTGCAGTGGCATAGAGTGGAGTGGTGTAGAGTTGAATAGAGTGGCATAGAGTGCAGTGGTGTAGAGTAGAAGTGTAGAGTAGATTGTTTCAGAGTAGAGTAAAGTGGCACACCTTGGAGTGGTGCAGGGTAGAGTGCAGTGGCATAGAGTGCAGTGGCATAGAGTGCAGTGGCATAGAGTGCAGTGGCATAGAGTGGAGTGGTGTAGAGTGGAATAGAGTGGCATAGAGTGCAGTGGTGTAGAGTGCAGTGGCATGGAGTGCAGTGGCATAGAGTGCAGTGGCATAGAGTGCAGTGGCATAGAGTGGAGTGGTGTAGAGTGGAATAGAGTGGCATAGAGTGCAGTGGCATAGAGTGCAGTGGCATAGAGTGCAGTGGTGTAGAGTAGAAGTGTAGAGTAGATTGTTTCAGAGTAGAGTAAAGTGGCACACCTTGGAGTGGTGCAGGGTAGAGGGCAGTGGCATAGAGTAGAGTTGCATAGAGTATAATGGTGCAGAGAAAAGTGGCACAGAATGCAGTGGTACAGAGTAGATTAGAGTGGGGTGCAGTTGATTGGCATAGAGTGCAGTAGCCTGAAGTGGTATAAAGTGGAGTGGTGCAGAGTACAGTGCAGTGGCATGGAGTGGTGCAGAGTAGAGTGGAGTGGTGTAGAGTGGAGTCTGCATGGTATGGTAGCACACTGCCATTACATACCTCCATTACAGCCCTCAACAAATATCACCGGCACATCAAGGAAGCCAAGAAAGCAGCAATCAGCACCCGCATCAACTCCTCGGCCAACCACCCAAAAGAACTCTTCAAAATAGTCAAACAATTCTCCAACCCAACAGCCATAGAGAACACCATCCACCCCTCCCAAGAACTCTGCGACACTCTCTCAGACTACTTCCACAGCAAGATCACCAACATCTACAACAATTTCAACCTCCAACCCACCACCCTCAACCCCAACGACCTCAAACAACCAACAAACAACAGCCAAACCATTACTACCTGGTCTCGTCTCACCACCCTGACCACCTTGTCCATCACGTCTTCCATCCACTTCAGGGTACCCACTGGCCGCACCACCTCTACACCCTCACAACAAACCCAATCAGCACACAACTCACCAGCATCCTCAACCCCTCCATCTCCACAGAAACCTTCCCGGACAGATGGAAAAGGGCAGACTTCAGACCCCTCCTAGAGAAAGCCTCCATCGACCCCAGAGAACTCAAAAATTATCATCCAATCACCCTGCTTCTGAGAAATCCATCAACCAGCAGATCACCGAATTTCTTGAACAAAACCACCTACTGGACGCCTCACAATCAGGATTTCGTGCCAACCACAGCACTGAGATTGCAATGATTGCCGCCACAGATGACATCAGAACACTCCTTGACGATGGAGAAACTGTGGCCCTGATCCTCCTTGTCTCCCACAACACCTTCATCAATACGCTCTACAACACAGGCATACAGCATATGTCCTCAAATGGATCGCCTCCTTACTTACATGATGCACAAAAAGCATCCAACTGCCTCCTTTCATCTCTGCACACAGACATCATATGCAGCATGCCACAAGGATCATCCTCAACCCCACCCTGTTCAACATCTACATGATCCCCCTCGCAGACATTGTGAGATCACACAGACTCAATATAATCTCTTACACAAATGACACTCGACTGCTCCTCTCACTCTCTGAGGACCCCTCCAAAGCCAAAACCAACTTCTGAAAAGCCATCACCAATGTAGCCAAATGGATGAGAGACAACTGCCTCCGACTCTGACAAAACTGAAATACCGATCTTCGGGAAGAACACCTCCGCATGGGACCACAGCTTGTGGCCTGCAGAACACGGACCTGCACGCAACCTTGGTAACATCCTCGACAGCCAACTGACCATGAAATGATAGGTCAATGCAGTTGCCTCCTTCTCCTTTCAAACACTGTGCATACTCTGCAGAATCTTCAGATGGTCCCAACCAACGCCAGAAAGACCGTCGTCACCAGCTGCCTTCACTACGGCAATGCCCTCTACACTGGCATCTCCACCCAGCTCCTCAGAAGACTCGAGACCATACAGAATGCCACAGCTAGACTCCTCCTTCACCTCCCTAAATGAGCCCACATCATCCCCACCTGAGAGACCTCCACTGGCTCCCCATCTAGAAAAGATGGCAGTTCAAGATCCTCACACACGCCTACAAAGCTCTCAATGACGTAGGACCTGCCTACATCAACCATTGACTGAACTTCCACCAACCCTCTAGACACCTGTGCTCCTCTTCACTCACCCCATGCATCCATCACAGCAGCAGCTGTGGCCCCTTCTTCTCCTACATTGCTGCCAAGACCGGAAACGACCTTCCCCTCCAGCTCCATACAGCCCGCAGGCTGGACGACTTCAGAAAGAGACCCGAGACCTGGCTCTTTGAAGGAGACACAGCGCCAGATACCCCTAGGATGAGAGCGTTGCGCTTTACAAATGCTGTTTGATTGACAGACAACACATTTTCAATTGAAATGACCATGACGTACGATTTTACTAATAAAACTATACAACACACAAACGATAAGGTGTGGAAATGACATCACCTAGTGTATTGATTTGTTTTGCTGATATTGAAGTATTTGTTTCCAACACACTTCAGAATGAACAAAAATGTGCTTCATTTGTGCGTTTCTGATTCTGATATATTCTGAAATACTTTCACAGTTCATTTAAATGTTGTTGTGTGCTAGAAAAAAAAACATTTCCTACCCCCAGCATTGTCACATAAATCCTCTCACTTTATTTATTTATTTATTTGTTGGTTTATAACGCGCTCGAATCCACTCCCGAAGGAGTATCTCTGCGCCTGTGACCTAGAGAGCACTATCAGCAAGTCCAGAGGAAAATGATTTATGACTGAAACAAAAAGGTCTTAAGTTGTTTCCTGAAACTCAAATGTTCTGTACATTTCCTAAGTTGCAGGGATAATCCATTCCACAGAGTGGGACCGACTACAGACAGAGCCCTGCCACCCTGTCTCACTTTCTTGGCAACTGGCACTGTTAAGAGCAACTGGTTGCTAGACCTAAGAGATCGCAGCGGGGTGTAAGGGACAAATTTGCCCGTCCAGTGTGTTGGCCCTAATCCATTCAAATTCTTATGAATAAGGCAACAGGTCTTAAATATCACCCTTTTCCGCACAGGAAGCCAATGTTGCTTATCCAGAAGTGGTTTGGATGGCGTTCTTGAAGGGGCATTTAAAACCAGCCTTGCTCCTGTGTTCTGCACAACTTGGAGTTTGGCTTTAACCCCGTCGTTGGGTGACAACAAGAGCCCATTGCAATAGTCTAAGCGACTAAGAATCAGAGCCTGTACCAAGGTTTTCCTGGTGAAATCTGGCAGCAAGGGGAAGACTTTTCGAAGAAGACCGATCACATGAAAGCAGGTGCCTACCACTACATTGGCATGCTGCTTCAGAGAAAGATCTTGATCCAGGCGTGCCCCCAAGTTTTTCACCACCAGTTTGGGTTCAGGTACTGGCCCGAGATCATGCGGCCACCAATCTGGGGTCCTCAGAATCTTTGCTTCTCCAAAAAGCAGAACCTCTGTCTTCCCTACATTGCATTAAAGGCAGTTTGATGACATCCATGTGGCTACTGCCTTCATGCCATTGGAAAAGGAAACCTTCACTTTGTCCGTGAGATGTCTAAAAGGATACAGTAGCTGGGTATCATCCGGGTAAGACACGGGGATGAAACCAAACTCTCTCAGGATATTTGCCAGGGGGGCCACATAGATGTTAAAAAGAGTCGGGCTCAAACAAGAGCCCTGTGGCACCCCCTTGGCAATCTCCATTTCAGCAGAGCGAAATGCGCCCATATTAACCGTTTGTGTCCGGTTCGATAGAAAGCTTTTTAGCCAGGCTAAAGCCGTGTTCTTTAGCCCAATGTCAGCAGATCGTTCGAGTAAAATACTGTGAGAAACAGTATCGAACACCGCTGACAGATCTAGCAGCCCCAGAACAACGGAAAAGCCTCTATCTTGATATCTGGGGAGATCATCTGTTATTAATAGTAGCGCAGTCTCCGTTCCATGTTTTGGCCTAAAGCCAAACTGGGAGTGATCCAAGCAGTTGGTCTGCTCCAGAAAATTAGATAAGTGCCTATTCACATATTTTTCAGCTAGTTTTCCCATAAAAGGGAGTAGAGATATCGGTCTTAGATTAGACAGATCAGTCCATGGAATAATAGAATTTTTCCTGATTGGTCTGACTTTGAAGTCAGAGAAGAAAAAGGTAAACAACAAGCTCCCTCGAAGACAAAGCCTACATTTGACCTCCGTCTTTGAATGCACAGCAAATGTGACCAGATAAGAACAAGGGGGCATATTGCCAAGCAGAGCGATAGGCAATTATCGCCGGTTTAGCGGCCGTTTTCTGCCGCTAAGGGCGATAATTCTATCGCTCTATTAGCAAGCTGTCGCTAACAGCAGTTAACGACAGCTTTAGGCGATAGCGAGCGGTTTGGGGCCCGCTTTGCATGTCAGCGATATTTATCGCTAATGACATGCAAAGTGGGTGTACCCAACCTGTTAGCGACTGAAAGCAGTCGCTAACGTCGCTATCGCATATTAGCAAGGCGGGCGTAGCGATGGAAATATTCCCGCTATCGCCAAAAACTAACGCCTGCTCAGACCAGTTCTAAGCCATGTTATCCAATTAAAGGTGGATAACATGGCTAAGAGCATTTTGTTGCGAATGCGTGAATATCGCTGTATTCTCAGCGATATTCACGCATTTCGCCTGATTTTTATCGCTTTTGAGATAAACCTTGCTAATAGCAAGTTATCTCAGCGATAATTTCCGGCAATGCTTAGCGTTAAAAAATGTGTTGCTAAGCCTAGTTAGCAATAAATATCGCTAATCGTTGTTAATATGCCCCAAGATTTACAGACCTGCTTACGGAAAGGAAGGGGAGTTGGTGTGAAAAGGCTTTGCTCCTCGAAGGGCCAAACTCACCCTGGACAGCCCAAAACAAACTAAGCCAGCAAATAGAAAGCCTGAAAATGTGAGACACAAACCACAAAGCCAATGGTAAGCAACAGGAGGAAGGCATTCCCAGGGAAGCTTTTTAAATGTCTCCAAGATGTCTTCAGCAAACCAGACAGCTGCACTGTCTGGTAGGTTCTGACCTAAAAAATATTAAATTCCCATTTTTTAATTGTATTTACATGAAAATTCTGGCCGTGCTGGTAACATACTCATTGGGTTGCAACCCTAGGGATGACTCGGTCGTGTAGCAGTCTCTTTCTCTCCATCTTAGCAATGGCTGGGAGATTTGCCTAGAACACCACAGTGTCTTCAGAATATGGGTCTGGAGCATTCTGCCCAAAAGGGATCAGGTAGTATTCATGGCAGTCATCTCACAGAACCCAGATATTTTTTGGGAATGACTACAGTACAACAAGTTACAATCACAGCTGCCAAGTTTTACAGGTTCATGCATGCTGAGCTGCTCTAGACAGGGGATTTTTTCTTTGAATTTTAGTCTCGGTTTTATAATGCAATAAACAGACTACAAGTCCTAGATTTCCTAGAAAAAAACCTGAACTGGAACAGCCCGTCACGCAAGGACCTTGGAAACTAGGCAGGGATTCCGATATCTATCCATTAACATGGACTTTGTTGCTTGTTTTTACTTGCGAAATTGTGTCTCTCAAAATGTCAGACATTTGTAAGGAGAATGTCGCTCATACACTAAAACCACTAAAATAGCACACACAAGTAACCTGTAGGGTGTCCACCTGGCGTGGTGGCAAATTATGCACAGGATTGTAAACATTCAGGACAAGGGTCATATGTCAGGGAAAAAAATCAGGATAACTTTACCGACTTATGTTTTCTAAAACTGTGAAGTGTAAAAATAATACCCTGTGATTGCGTCATTTGTACATATTTTTAATTTTGAATTGTTGTATTGCTTTTATAATGAAATGATGTAATAAATTGTGTCCCATTTTTATCTTTTTGTAATTTACATTTATTATGAGTAGTTGTTGGTTTGCCCTCTTTTAAATGATATTTTTTTAATTGATATTTTCAATATAAACTGTTAATTGTATGGTGAATATATGTTTTAACCTGTGTTGTATGCCCTTCACTTACCAATATTCCAAATACTCAGGTATTAGGGACGTTGTGTTTATTTTTCTACTTAATATATATGAAGCCAACATGTTTCGTTGCCTATCATTCTTGGTTGTCAACTTCTTCAGGGTTAGGGGTCAGTGCCACACACTGCTGTCACTTTGCAGCTCAAAGACCTGGTGGTTGTCACTCATTGGCATACCAGCAGTCACCAATGTATTGGACGTGTATATATATCCACGTGGCATGGTCCGATAATTTTACCGACATATCTGAGGAGAAGGCCATACCCTACTAATCCATCAGTGTATTTATTTAATATTTTTTCATAATGCACTGTGCTCCGTATGCGATTGCCTCTCGACATGTTACATTCAAGTGGCGCACTATGTCCTTGTTCAATAGTATATTGGTGCACTTGAGACGGAACCGCCTCCAGACCATCGAGAATATCGCAGTGTGATTCATCCTCGACCTCCCCAGAAGGACCATCATCACCCCTCCCCCCAACCTCAGAGCTCTCCACTGGCTGCCCGTCCAGGAAAGACACCTCTTCAAGCTCCTCACTCACTCCCACAAAGCCCTCCACAAGTCCGGACCCGCCTACATCAACTAACACCTAACATTCTACCAACTGAGTAGGAATCTCCGATCCACCACCCTCACCTTCCCACATTCCCGCATCCGGCACAGTCGCTGTGGAGGCCGCTCCTTCTCTTACCTCACTGCCAGATCCGGGAACGACCTCTGCCTTCACACAGCCCTTCTCTGATAGACTTCAGGAAGAAACTCAAGACCTGGCACTTGACCGAGGCCCACGCAGCCAACCAGCGCCTGGAGACCCCCCCCCCCCGGGTGGGGAGTTGGTGTGAAAAGGCTTTGCTCCTCGAAGGGCCAAACTCACCCTGGACAGCCCAAAACAAACTAAGCCAGCAAATAGAAAGCCTGAAAATGTGAGACACAAACCACAAAGCCAATGGTAAGCAACAGGAGGAAGGCATTCCCAGGGAAGCTTTTTAAATGTCTCCAAGATGTCTTCAGCAAACCAGACAGCTGCACTGTCTGGTAGGTTCTGACCTAAAAAATATTAAATTCCCATTTTTTAATTGTATTTACATGAAAATTCTGGCCGTGCTGGTAACATACTCATTGGGTTGCAACCCTAGGGATGACTCGGTCGTGTAGCAGTCTCTTTCTCTCCATCTTAGCAATGGCTGGGAGATTTGCCTAGAACACCACAGTGTCTTCAGAATATGGGTCTGGAGCATTCTGCCCAAAAGGGATCAGGTAGTATTCATGGCAGTCATCTCACAGAACCCAGATATTTTTTGGGAATGACTACAGTACAACAAGTTACAATCACAGCTGCCAAGTTTTACAGGTTCATGCATGCTGAGCTGCTCTAGACAGGGGATTTTTTCTTTGAATTTTAGTCTCGGTTTTATAATGCAATAAACAGACTACAAGTCCTAGATTTCCTAGAAAAAAACCTGAACTGGAACAGCCCGTCACGCAAGGACCTTGGAAACTAGGCAGGGATTCCGATATCTATCCATTAACATGGACTTTGTTGCTTGTTTTTACTTGCGAAATTGTGTCTCTCAAAATGTCAGACATTTGTAAGGAGAATGTCGCTCATACACTAAAACCACTAAAATAGCACACACAAGTAACCTGTAGGGTGTCCACCTGGCGTGGTGGCAAATTATGCACAGGATTGTAAACATTCAGGACAAGGGTCATATGTCAGGGAAAAAAATCAGGATAATTTTACCGACTTATGTTTTCTAAAACTGTGAAGTGTAAAAATAATACCCTGTGATTGCGTCATTTGTACATATTTTTAATTTTGAATTGTTGTATTGCTTTTATAATGAAATGATGTAATAAATTGTGTCCCATTTTTATCTTTTTGTAATTTACATTTATTATGAGTAGTTGTTGGTTTGCCCTCTTTTAAATGATATTTTTTTAATTGATATTTTCAATATAAACTGTTAATTGTATGGTGAATATATGTTTTAACCTGTGTTGTATGCCCTTCACTTACCAATATTCCAAATACTCAGGTATTAGGGACGTTGTGTTTATTTTTCTACTTAATATATATGAAGCCAACATGTTTCGTTGCCTATCATTCTTGGTTGTCAACTTCTTCAGGGTTAGGGGTCAGTGCCACACACTGCTGTCACTTTGCAGCTCAAAGACCTGGTGGTTGTCACTCATTGGCATACCAGCAGTCACCAATGTATTGGACGTGTATATATATCCACGTGGCATGGTCCGATAATTTTACCGACATATCTGAGGAGAAGGCCATACCCTACTAATCCATCAGTGTATTTATTTAATATTTTTTCATAATGCACTGTGCTCCGTATGCGATTGCCTCTCGACATGTTACATTCAAGTGGCGCACTATGTCCTTGTTCAATAGTATATTGGTGCACTTGAGACGGAACCGCCTCCAGACCATCGAGAATATCGCAGTGTGATTCATCCTCGACCTCCCCAGAAGGACCATCATCACCCCTCCCCCCAACCTCAGAGCTCTCCACTGGCTGCCCGTCCAGGAAAGACACCTCTTCAAGCTCCTCACTCACTCCCACAAAGCCCTCCACAAGTCCGGACCCGCCTACATCAACTAACACCTAACATTCTACCAACTGAGTAGGAATCTCCGATCCACCACCCTCACCTTCCCACATTCCCGCATCCGGCACAGTCGCTGTGGAGGCCGCTCCTTCTCTTACCTCACTGCCAGATCCGGGAACGACCTCTGCCTTCACACAGCCCTTCTCTGATAGACTTCAGGAAGAAACTCAAGACCTGGCACTTGACCGAGGCCCACGCAGCCAACCAGCGCCTGGAGACCCCCCCCCCCCGGGTGACATGCCACTCTATACAAGACTGATTGAGTGATTGAATGAGCAGAGCGTGAAGAGCACCACCCCAAATAGAATTTACCCCATTGGCCGATGGAAACGCTACCTCACTGTTGCTGCCGTCGGCCAATGGCCGACGCGGCCCCGCCCGTTTTGCAGAAGTGTCGCACTTCCGCAAAATCACGGGCGCATGGAAGGGGTTAATAACTAACTATAGCAAACAGTTTTGCAATCATTAAGGTAAGTAACTTTTTTTCCTTCTGCTAGTTAAGGCAAGTTGAACAAAAACATCTGTCTCACCTCACCCCCTATTAGACGCCAAAGCTAAAAACAGAACGAGGGACAGATTTGAAAAATTCCATGATCATTATACCAGGGACGTGTCAAACAGTTCAACGTCATCTGCTGCACTGTGCCCCACCACCACCTGCAATAAAGTGAACCTTCACCCACTGCAGAGTGTTTGATATTTCCCTGGTGGAGATAGTTAGGGCTAGACCAGGCCAAGGGTGGGGTTACAGCAGAGGGCCAACCTCTGGCATCTAGGCTCACTCACAGGTGCCACACACACCAGGCTGTGATGTGGAGCAAGATCCGAGAGAGGGCTGAGCCAGGAAAGGTTCTCAGAGAATGGCATTAGTTAAAAGGTTAGAAGAGTGCCAAGCAGGGTGCCCTGAGCCTCCTCCTCTTCCTCCAGAGCAAGGGGCAGGCGGATGAGTGAGTAAATGGATAGCTAATTGGACATCTGAAAGGACAGCAGAATAAAGGGATGGAGAGATGAATGGACCGGTGAAAGGATGGCAGAGTGAAGGGATGGGTGGATAAGTGGGTGAAAGTATGAGTGAATGGATGGTAGTGTGGATGGATCAGTGATTGGAATGGATGGGTAGATGGACAGGTGGCAGGGTGGATTGGTGGATGGCAGAGTGAATGGGTAGATGGCAGAGAGGATGGATGGGTGGGTGGGTGGATGGATGGATGGATGGATGGATGGATGGAGTGGGGGATGGATGGATGGATGGAGTGGGGGGATGGATGGATGGATGGAGTGGGGGGATGGATGGATGGATGGAGTGGGGGGATGGATGGATGGATGGATGGATGAATGGATGGATGGATGGATGGATGGATGGAGTGGGGGATGGATGGATGGATGGATGGATGGATGGAGTGGGGGGATGGATGGATGGATGGATGGATGGAGTGGGGGGATGGATGGATGGATGTGGATAGATGGATGAATGGATGGATGGATTGATGAATGGATGGATGGATGGAGTGGGGGGGTGGATGGATGGATGGATGGAGTGGGGGGATGGATGGATGGATGTATGGATGGAGTGGGGGGATGGATAGATGGATGGATGGATGGATGGAAGGGAAAAGATCAAATGATGGATGAAACAAAGAATGCAGGACAGAAGGCAAAGGTGAAATGGTGGATATTAGTAGGTGGACAGAAGGGTGAAAAGATGAATGGAAAGGTGCTTGAATGGAAGAGACAAGGGAGCTCTTCTCGGGAGGGTCGCTCACTTGCTCTGCTTGCTTGGTGCCCTCACAGCATTAGTTCAAAGTGGAGGGTATTTTAATTTTCTCACAACTTCCTTGCTCTCCAGGATGATAAGATCAACCGGGATGAGTTTTTTAATAATGACTTAAAGCGTTAGTAGTGTGTGTGCGCCAGTTAAAGGCCCAGGTAATGGTACTGTATTCTTTTCCACTAAGACATTCTGGTGACAACAAAGACAATATGTTGGGATGGGTATGTTCCTTGCATGGTATACAGGCATGTTCCCCTGCCCTGAGTGCCTAACTGTGTGCACATCTGGCATCCTGCTTTTTATTTTGACCTGGTATGACACTAAGCATGAAAGTAGATGCCCACGCGTGTCACTGACCATGAGGGTTCAAGACTCAGCGCTTTTTAACTGTGGGTACCAAATTACTGAACCTGATATTGTCTCAGGCAACTCATGATTACTCTACACAGGGAATCCAGAACCGGGGAGACATGCAAGGGGACGGGGCACAGATAGGGCGTGAGGTGGTGTAGCGCCAACATAAGATAGCGTCCAGGATCACAGAATTTCATGTGCTCATTGGCACGTGTAGCGTTTACTATGTCTTTGTGATTAATGTACTTTCATTCTTGTACAGAGGAGCACTGAGCTGCACATTCACTTTATGGCGTCTGCAGGTTGAGTTGCCTCCCTGAGAAGCCTGTGGCTGCTTCGGAAGGTGATGGAGCAAGGACTCGTTGAAAAGGAGACTTGCTTGAAAGCCATATTCTCATGTAACCACTAACCCTGTACTAAAAGTTGTATTATGCAAATACCATGCATTACATGACACTTATTAGTAATAACGAAGCTTGCCTATGTGTCTTATTAACCAGTAACTTGAGGGTGATTCTAAAATGGCCACTAACCAAAAGTCTTAGTGCGCATGCGTCTACTGCATCTACGTAGAATAACGTATCTTTTGCTTGGAAGGAACTTTCGGCACTTGCGCAGCGGCTAATAAAATGGCCGCTTGAAACTCACATGCTTGCCACCAGCTTGCTGAAAAACGAAATCCAGCTATATTACTAATGCTAATGCGGGAAGAGTAATAAAAAGTAAATGGGATTAGAGTAGAGATAGGCGGTATACAGTGAAAGCATTTATTTTTGGTTTTAATATTTGTCTTTTTGCCTCTTTCAATAGTGCTTATTATGGGCCTGAGAGTACGAACCACAGTCTATTCCCTTTCGCTCTACCGCACATACGCAGTGAAACCAAGCCAGGAGACGCAATGTCAACTTGAACATCGGCCAAGGCTGCGAATGGATACTTTATGGGAACCGGAACGACAGTCCACTGAAATGCATGGGAACCTGAAGAATATTTTACAAAATGTGACAATTGCAAAGTGAATACGGGTGGAAATAAAGATGTATGCATGAAAATTAAGGGCAGGATTTAAAACACAGAACTGAAAGAAAGTAATGGGAAATACGCATGGTGTGATGATCATCTTCCCTTGCTTGTCTAATCAGAGTTAGACATTTCATGAGTTTGAAACATTAATGGGTGGTACAAGCATTCAGAAAGGTATAATTGAGGTAGCTTTAGTTAGTTGGTGAGCATTGCAGAGCATTGAGACCGGGATGCTGTCGGAGTGACGAGTGAAGCTAAAGAAGAATCAAATTGCTGAACCAATTATCTTAAGCAAAATAATTTAGAAGAAGATCGTGGAAGAATCTTGAGGAGGAAGAGAGTGTCTGTGAGGGGTGTTACAAAAGCGTCGGTGATGGAGAGGTCGTCTGTCCTGTCCTAATTCCTGTCCTGAAGCCTTTGTTTGCTAGATCTTTCCTGGGGGACCCTTCCTAATTCCTAGACCTGGGAGTTGGTATTCACCCATTCTTGGTAAATATAATTATATCTGTGGATGCCCTTATGTGCTTTTCCCTCTATCCTCTCTCTTTCATGCAGCGTAATTGCAAAGTATAGATGAATACATTCTGATTGATTATTTGAATCTTCCTTCCTGTGAGAGTTGGAGTTTGTTCTGAACTGTGTAAGTGGCTCACATTAATCTGAAATAAATTCTAAAATACATCCCGACTCTGCGATTACTTCCAAATGTGTAAGTATATTGAAATCACATGTCATTTCACCATCAACTAGTTTAACTAATGGTCCATTGACCAAAGGAAAGAACTTTTGATCAGTGAAAGATTAGTTAGGGACTAGAGATAACTAATCTAGAGAATTACAACACATGACGACAGCGGTTATTGCCAGGGTGTGGTGGATACATTTATGGGCCCAGGTGAGTATGTGGTGTTAGATTACCTGTTGCTGGTAACACGCTGGATGAAAGGGTTGTCCTCGTCCACCCTGCTTAGCCACAAGGATGAAGGGGCCCGAGACATCCGTGGCAAAGGATCCCAACCCCCATGGCTGAGGCCCCGTAGCTTCTATCTGTAATGTGCCTTCTGAACAGGATCTGACAACAGAGTTGTTAGGTGAGATGCATTTTAATCCTGCAGTGGCAATGCTTGGGCAACAGACACCCAGACAAGAGACAGTCATAAGTGCACCTTTGGGGCTCTAAACAGGGGTGGCGGGCCTGTGCCTCTTGTCCTATCCAAAATAGCGGGGAAAATCCATCCATGAATGTTCTTGAGAACGCATGGAAGCCTGAAAGCAAGAGATGTATTGTGCCCGCCCATGACTCTAGACGGTGTGCACAATAATCCATGTGCAGAAACAAGCCAGAGCAGGCGGTGAGGGAGACAGCCTCACACGTTATGTCAGGAGGCGAGGTACACACACCTTGCACCAAGAAGCCTGCCTGTTGCATCAGAGTGGGAGTCGGGGACTCTACATGGATCTCAGAAGAGGAAGCATTGGACCACCACGTAAAGAGCAGGATAAAGATGAGATCAAGTGGGGAATTTGCACCAATTGATGAAAAGTGCCACAGCGGAGAACCAGACAAACAAGGATGAGGAGAACCAGATGAAATGCCCGAAACCAGGCAATCTGGTACTGAAAGTACCCTACCTGGAGTAGCATCTGGCACTGTGTTAAATAAATAGACAGATCACATGTTATATGAATGTTTCACAATACATTTTAAAATGTACATAGTGAAAGTAAAAGAAGGCAGGCCACCCTATACTGATACCAGGAGCTTTCCCAGACTTTACAGAGTGATTCAACACCTCAAAGAAGGCAATGACACTCATAAGGCTTCAGCTGAAAAATGAAATTAAGGGAAACAAAGTACAACTCACTTTCCTGCTCGCCCACTCACCTTAAGCCAGAAGTCAGAAATCCCCAGATGCTGACACACACCCCGCGCTTGTCTCTCTCTGGGCAAATGCCATCACTATCAGTCACATGCATCAAAGTGTCAATTTGCGATTTCTTAATTGCGAAAATTAAGGAATCGCAATTAAGAAATCGCTAATTGGTATGCATTAAGAAATCGCAATTTTATTTGCGATTTCTTATTTTTCCTTAATTGCGATTCACAATTTGCGAATCGCAATTAAGGAATCCCTTCCCATTGATTCCTATGGGCCAAAAGGCCCATAGGAATGAATGGGAAGACAATCTCAATTTGCGATTCGCAATTAGCTAATCGCAAATTGAGATTGCGATTTCAAGGGTGCAGGGGTGTCCAAAGGACACCATGTTGCACCCCTAAAATCAATCTATGCACATATGTTGTGCACACCCATGCCTTAAGGGCATGGGTGTGCACAACATGACAGTTTGAAAAATGCACAAAATTGCATTTTTCTAATTTTTCGCAAATTACCATGAGGTCCAAACTCATGGTAATTTTTTCCTCCTAATTGCGAATTCGCAATTTTTTTAAGTGTCATGCATTGCATTTAAGGAATCGCAAATTGCGATTCCTTAAATGCAATCGCAGTTTTAGAAATCGCTACAAATAGCAATTTCTTGTATTTTTGGTTGATGCATCCCAAATAGTGATTTAGGAATCGAAAAAGGCTGAATTTTACGATTCGCACCATTTGCGATTCCTAAATCACTTGATGCATGTGGCTGAATATGTCTAGAGGTGGGCGGGCCAACAACTTAACACTACAGAGACAGCTGAGGCAGAGCAGGGGCAAGGTTCTGGCGAGAGCCCATGCAAGAGTTGTACTTTGAAAATAGTTGGCATGTAAATCTTGCAACAAACATCACCCATACCAACTTCCCCGCCATCAGGGCCAACGTTGCTGGATGGAGAAAACCAACCACCTCTAACTAAACACTTTCGCAATACAGTATTGGGTTATCCTGTATTCCTCGGAACTTGAGTTAATTATGTTAAATATTTGAAAATGGTTGTGTCAGATCAATTTGCTAAATGTAACAGTATTGAGAAAGCATGGAAGGAGTCCGTATGTAAATGCATACCACCCGCCAAACCGGCTCTGTAACACACAACTACAACACAAAACTATTGATTTAATAAAAAAATGTATATTGCCTCAAACTAGTCCATTTCACTAGCAAAACATCATATCATGAACTGGTGCTCTGCACACAATATGTGCACCGTGCTTGTGTAGTAAAGTGATTTAAAACAAGGGGTGGTGATGAACAGAGTCTCTGAATTAAGCAGAGTACTCTCACCCAGTCAAGAGATCAGGGCTAGATCCAACACCGTTTTTTAGCTCATTGCACCATCCCAGTTTCAGAACCTGGCTGTATGCAAATTAGTCTGTCCCTGGCCCAGTGCATCATGGGAACAGGGCAGACCAGACTACAAAAGCCAATTCTTACACTGGGAAGGAAACAAGCTTCCGGGGACCGGTTTCTGCCATTTCAGGCGTCTTTGGCCCGGCTTGCTTGAATCCTGATGGTGCAATGAGCAAGGGACTCACATCTGAGTATACCCTTCCACGCTTAGGGTGGACAAAATAATTTACAACAAGGGGTGGTGATGAACAGAGTCTCTGAATTAAGCAGAGTACTCTCACCCAGCCAAGAGATCAGGGCTAGATCCAACACCGTTTTTTAGCTCATTGCACCATCCCAGTTTCAGAACCTGGCTGTATGCAAATTAGTCTGGCCCAGTGCATCATGGGAACAGGGCAGACCAGACTACAAAAGCCAATTCTTACACTGGGAAGGAAACAAGCTTCCGGGGACCGGTTTCTGCCATTTCAGGCGTCTTCGGCCCGGCTTGCTTGAATCCTGATGGTGCAATGAGCAAGGGACTCACATCTGAGTATACCCTTCCACGCTTAGGGTGGACAAAAGAATTTACAACAAGGGGTGGTGATGAACAGAGTCTCTGAATTAAGCAGAGTACTCTCACCCAGTCAAGAGATCAGGGCTAGATCCAACACCGTTTTTTAGCTCATTGCACCATCCCAGTTTCAGAACCTGGCTGTATGCAAATTAGTCTGTCCCTGGCCCAGTGCATCATGGGAACAGGGCAGACCAGACTACAAAAGCCAATTCTTACACTGGGAAGGAAACAAGCTTCCGGGGACCGGTTTCTGCCCTTTCAGGCGTCTTCGGCCCGGCTTGCTTGAATCCTGATGGTGCAATGAGCAAGGGACTCACATCTGAGTATACCCTTCCACGCTTAGGGTGGACAAAATAATTTACAACAAGGGGTGGTGATGAACAGAGTCTCTGAATTAAGCAGAGTACTCTCACCCAGTCAAGAGATCAGGGCTAGATCCAACACCGTTTTTTAGCTCATTGCACCATCCCAGTTTCAGAACCTGGCTGTATGCAAATTAGTCTGTCCCTGGCCCAGTGCATCATGGGAACAGGGCAGACCAGACTACAAAAGCCAATTCTTACACTGGGAAGGAAACAAGCTTCCGGGGACCGGTTTCTGCCATTTCAGGCGCCTTCGGCCCGGCTTGCTTGAATCCTGATGGTGCAATGAGCAAGGGACTCTCATCTGAGTATACCCTTCCACGCTTAGGGTGGACGAAATAATTTACAACAAGGGGTGGTGATGAACAGAGTCTCTGAATTAAGCAGAGTACTCTCACCCAGTCAAGAGATCAGGGCTAGATCCAACACCGTTTTTTAGCTCATTGCACCATCCCAGTTTCAGAACCTGGCTGTATGCAAATTAGTCTGTCCCTGGCCCAGTGCATCATGGGAACAGGACAGACCAGACTACAAAAGCCAATTCTTACACTGGGAAGGAAACAAGCTTCCGGGGACCGGTTTCTGCCATTCCAGGCGTCTTCGGCCCGGCTTGCTTGAATCCTGATGGTGCAATGAGCAAGGGACTCACATCTGAGTATACCCTTCCACGCTTAGGGTGGACAAAATAATTTACAACAAGGGGTGGTGATGAACAGAGTCTCTGAATTAAGCAGAGTACTCTCACCCAGTCAAGAGATCAGGGCTAGATCCAACACCGTTTTTTAGCTCATTGCACCATCCCAGTTTCAGAACCTGGCTGTATGCAAATTAGTCTGTCCCTGGCCCAGTGCATCATGAGAACAGGGCAGACCAGACTACAAAAGCCAATTCTTACACTGGGAAGGAAACAAGCTTCCGGGGACCGGTTTCTGCCATTTCAGGCGTCTTCGGCCCGGCTTGCTTGAATCCTGATGGTGCAATGAGCAAGGGACTCACATCTGAGTATACCCTTCCACGCTTAGGGTGGACAAAATAATTTACAACAAGGGGTGGTGATGAACAGAGTCTCTGAATTAAGCAGAGTACTCTCACCCCGTCAAGAGATCAGGGCTAGATCCAACACCGTTTTTTAGCTCATTGCACCATCCCAGTTTCAGAACCTGGCTGTATGCAAATTAGTCTGTCCCTGGCCCAGTGCATCATGGGAACAGGGCAGACCAGACTACAAAAGCCAATTCTTACACTGGGAAGGAAACAAGCTTCCGGGGACCGGTTTCTGCCATTTCAGGCGTCTTCGGCCCGGCTTGCTTGAATCCTGATGGTGCATTGAGCAAGGGACTCACATCTGAGTATTTTGTCCACCCTAAGCGTGGAAGGGTATGCTCAGACATGAGTCCCTTGCTCACTGCACCATCAGGATTCAAGCAAGCCGGGCCGAAGAGGCTGAAATGCCAGAAACCGGTCCCCGGTAGCTTGTTTCCTTTCCAGTGTAAGAATTGGCTTTGTAGTTTGGTTTGCCCTGTTCCCATCATGCACTGGGACAGGAACAGACTAATTTGCATACAGCCAGGTTCTGAAACTGGGATGATGCAGTGAGCTAAAAAACGGTGTTGGATCTAGCCCTGATCTCTTGACTGGGTGAGAGTTTTCTGCTTAATTCAGAGACTCTGTCCATCACCACCCCTTGTTGTTAATTATTTTGTCCACCCTAAGCGTGGAAGGGTATGCTCAGACATGAGTCCCTTGCTCACTGCACCATCAGGATTCAAGCAAGCCGGGCCGAAGAGGCTGAAATGCCAGAAACCGGTCCCCGGTAGCTTGTTTCCTTTCCAGTGTATGAATTGGCTTTGTAGTTTGGTTTGCCCTGTTCCCATCATGCACTGGGACAGGAACAGACTAATTTGCATACAGCCAGGTTCTGAAACTGGGATGATGCAGTGAGCTAAAAAACGGTGTTGGATCTAGCCCTGATCTCTTGACTGGGTGAGAGTTTTCTGCTTAATTCAGAGACTCTGTCCATCACCACCCCTTGTTGTTAATTGTGTAGTAAAGTGCACATGATTTATAAATACAAAATATTAAAAATAATAGATTAAATCAAGGGAAACACTGAGGAGACGGAAGTTGTCCTTCTGCCGGTGGGTTTCCACCGGTGGCCTACAGAACAAGTACCAACTACCCCCCCCCCCCTACAACCACACCAGGAACCTTCGACATATTCATCGACAACCATCTCACCATAAACAGCCAATTAAACACAGTCTCGGCCTCCTGCTTTCACACACTAAAGATATTAAAGAAGATATTCAAACGGGAAACATCCTTAACCACGATGTATGAACAACAACTTACCGGAACAACGAAGAGTGAACAACGAAGAGGGCTGAACCACAAAGGTAACACCCACGAATGACGGAACAACGAAGGATGGAACCACGACTTTTAGAACACCGGAGTTGCACGTAGGATAATTTAGGAAAACGTATATATGGGTAGATGGGGGGCTGTGGGGGGACTTAAAAATATAAAGTGATGAATAAGTTCGTAATAGTTACGTTTAAAATACAGCTAAGGTTGTTGAAGAAATTGGTTTACATTTAATTTACCAGTTTATGTCAGGAGATGGCAGTGTTGCTTTGATTTATAACAATTGTAAATGCTTTCGAATCACGAACAGAATATGACCAGTGTGCTTGTTTTTGTAAACAGATATTAACAAGCATTTTAGAAAAAAAATGGCATAAATTAAATAAGTGTCATTAAATCTTATTTTTTCGTGGTTTAGGGAGTAGTGGTTTCAAATGTAGTAGTTAAGTAATGGTCGTGGTTTAGCCTTCGTTGTTCCAGAAGTCGTGGTTTAGGCAGTAGTTGTTAAGTCATACAATCATTCAAACAGCTCTCCACCAACACCTGCAGAACAATCACTGAGATCTCATCCCCAGCAAACTGGTCTACGGTAATGCCCTCTATGCCGGAATCAACACTCGACTGATCAGAAGAGTCCAGAGCATGCAGAACTCAGCAACAGAAGTCACCCTCAATCTCCCACACAACAAGAACTTCACTCTGCATGTCAAAGAGCTCCAATGGTTCCCCGTCTACAACCAAGCACTCTTCAAACTCCTCACGTACATTGTCAAGGCATTCCACAACATAGGTCCCCACATACCACTACAACCGCATCAGCTTCCCAAACCGACTCCAGAACAGGCAGTGTGCCTTCTCCTACCGCACTCCTACAGCCTGTAACGACCTGCTGTCACAACCACCACATCATGTTCCTGCAGATTGGACTACAAGAGTGTGGGCCTGGAGGAATCGTGCATGTAAAATAATTTTATGTTCACCTAGTAGAATAGATGTGCTGTAGACTTTTGGGGCTCTACGTCTGTTGGCGAAGAGTGCCTTGCACGCCTCGTCTTATATAAATAAAAATGTAAATGTTTATTTGTTCAAAATCATAAATCTCCTAAAGTTCTTCACCGATTGCTATGAAATTTTAACACAACGTTGGATTCGAATACGGGCATGTTTTTATATACAAAACGTTGGATTCGAATACGCGCGTGTCGAATACGCCCGTGTTTTTATTCGAAAGCCTGAACAGACACATAAAAATGCCAATGTTCGTTTGTTCAAAATCTTAAATCTTCAAAAGTTCTTCACCGATTGCTTTGAAATTTTGACACATCTTTGGATTCGATTAGGCGCGTGTTTATATATACACAACGTTGGATTCCAATACGTGTGTGTCCAATACGCGCATGTTTTTAATCGAAAGGCCAAACAGACCCTATCGATTTGGTGGCTGCGCAACAACTACAATGGACGCATAGAGACAATAGTCTACATATATTAGGATGGACAGTTGGTGTCAGGATGGCAGACGGGGAAGTGGGTGGAGGGAGGGGGGAGAAGTTGGTTCACTTTGCAAAATTAAGAAAGGACGTATAGAGACAATAGTCTACATATATTAGGATGGACAGTTGGTGTCAGGATGGCAGACTGGGAAGTGGGTGGAGGGAGGGGGGAGGAGTTGATTCACTTTGCAACATTAGCTCGTGTTTATAAATACACAACGTTGGATTCGAATACGCGCGTGTCCAATACGCACGTGTTTTTGATCGAAAGGCCCACCGATTTGGTTGCTGCGAAAAAAATACAAGGGACGCATAGAGACAATAGTCTACATATATTAGGATGGACAGTTGGTGTCAGGATGGCAGACTGGGAAGTGGATGGAGGGAGGGGGGAGGAGTTGGTTCACTTTGCAACATTAAGAAAGGACGCATAGAGACAGTAGTCTACATAGATTAGGATGGACAGTTGGTATCAGGATGGCAGACGGGAAGTGGGTGGAGGGAGGAGTTGGTTCACTTTGCAACATTAGCGCGTGTTTATATATACACAACGTTGGTTTTGAATACGCGCGTGTACAATACGCACACATTTTTAATCGAAAGGCCGAACAGACCCTATCGATTTGCTTGCTGCGCAACAACTACAAGGGACGCATACAGACAATAGTCACAAAAACATATTGTATACCAACAAGCATTGTGAAATTAAACATATTAGAAACGTGCGCTTACTCTTTTCTTTCTCTTCCATTTAACCAGACTGAGCCACAGCAGCGCGTGGCCGGGTACAGCTAGTCTGTTATAAAATAAGTTTTGTGCTCTGCATAAAGCAGCCCAAAGAAAGCCTAAAGAAAGCCCAAAGAGAGCCCAATCACTCAGTAAGCTGTGATTTTAGAACCAAACTCCTTAAGACCACTCCTCGCTTGACAACAATATCTATTCCTTCACCAGCTGCTGGCAAGAGCTCCTACGCTTACCTGTGAATATCCAGGGAATCCAGGGTCTGGTTCTTTGTCTGTGGCTTCGGCGAGCCTCAGTCTGGATCAGACTCTCTTCCCAGCACGTCCATCTCAACTTTTGACAACCTGGAAGACAAATGAAGAAAAATAAATTATAAAATATTCTTTTGAGACATTTACTACCAAGTAAGCATGAGAGAAATGATTGTTGAATGCACTGTTTGAAGACACATAGCAAAAGAACATTGTGGGTCTAAAGAAAGACAAGCTCAGTGCGTAGGAACTTAAAGAGAATTTGAACTTTGTAAAGTTGACTCTAAGGTGGCTTTTACGATGTTGGATGCTCAGTAATGGGCCGACTGACCTCCGGTCAGTGGTCCGGACAGCCTGATTAGGTTGCGACCGAACACTGTTTGGTCGCATTCTGACCTTTCCCTATGGAAGCATGTGTTGCGGCCGTAAACCAGCCGTAGTACATCCTCCCATAGGGAAATGGGAGGTGGTGTTAATCCCTGCCCTCTGTGGTGCCTGCCACGGGGTGTAGGAATTAACAGGGGACAGGGTTTTCAAGTCGGAAAGGCCAGAATGGAAACCCTGCCGGAAACTGTGCATCGTCCGTCCATTTGAATTACATGCCAGTTGCGACTGGCCTTCAGCAATCTTAATCAGTCTTCCATGAACATAATCCGCCAATGGTGTCAGTAGCACATAATCAGATGAGCACAGGGTGGACCATATCATCAGGATCAAAGGTCAGAAGAAGAGTCTAAGAACACCCCTGAGGTATAGTGCCTGTCCACTGAGAGGCCCCCGTTTTCCATCTTGTGTGTTTGGTGGTAAGATAATTCGGGGAATCGAATGGACAGTGTTATTCCGCGCCCTGTCCGATTCATCCCCATCTTGATGAACTGTGGAGATTTTCCCCATAGGTATACCTTTTGGATAATTGCTCCAGTGCAGCTACGTGAGGCCAGGTATTTGACTTCTTCTTGGCTTTACCGTTTCATGACTCATTAAGGCAGCTGTATAACACATTTAAAGTGTTTTATTCTTACATGTACCGTTTTGAACTGATAATATCAGCTTTTGGTGAATTATCTATTTTTTTCTGCTGACCAGGACGTTAAAATCCTGGTCATGCAAAGCAAACCAGGTGGCAACCCTAGATCAGACTAACAGTCAGATGTATTTCAAGCAAAATAGTACTTCTGAAACAGGGTAATGATGGACTTTTTGATTGGGTGTTGGGGCGAATAACTTGATATGTGATATTGAGAAATGAAACTCTGTTAGGCCTCCATTGCTGCCAAGTTTAAGATTGCAAGGGTAACCACTCATCTTAAGTAGTGTCTCTCACCTTGAATCCCGAGTGGCATTTAAAGCAAACAAAGACAGAGAGTTAATGTTAAAAATACTGACAATTTCATTGAAAGTTCTACTACGGAATTATGTCTGCGCCTTTGCAGAAATGTAAAAGATTCACAACCTGTGATTCTGGAAAAATCACCTAGGGGTCTATTATGATGTCGGGCGGATCGCCACCGCCCGCATGGCGGTGGCGATCCGCCCAACATCATCCCCCACCCGCCTCCCATTTCCCCCCGCCATATTATGATGACGGGGTTACCGCGGCGGACGAGAAGACCGTCCGCCGCTTTTCCGCCCGGTCGACAAATCGACTGTGCGGAATAGGGTTGAATATGGTGGCGGTGTCTGCTAGACACCGCCATCCATATTCCAATGTCAGCAGGAAGCAGCCTTCCCATGACGGCATTGCTGCCACGAAAAAAGTATTTGGATTCCTCAGTTGGAGGCCCATTGCGGGCCCCAGGATGTTGGGGGCTGAGGAGGCACATGGCATTTGCATGGATGACGTGGCAGGCACCGCGTGGTGCCTGCCACTTTGTGCATGCAAATGCACAAGTGCCTTTTTTGGGTTGCGGCGGGTGCTCCTGACAGCACAGCCCGTCGCAATGCAAAAAATGCGGAATGCACCCGCCAGTGTGGCGGGCGCATCCTAATTGCACATGCGGGACTGCCGCACACATAGCCGGAGGTCCCATTTTCCGGGGCGATGTAATAGACCCCTTAATCTCCCCCAGCCTAGAAAAACAAATGTATCTTGTAGGTGGTGCTCACGTAAAGCGCTCCAATACTTTCAGGTCCAGTTTACGGTATATAAAACTGCCAGAAAAATAACACAGGTGGTGCATATTTTTCCGCTGAGATACTTGACAACCCTAGTCTGACCTCTCAATCCGAATGCTTCAAAGTTTTCCCAATTTTAATTACAAGACAGACACAACACCCCGTTCCAGCCATGACACATTGTATACAGCACACAGTCTCAGGAGCAGGGCCAGCTCTAGGGCGGTGTGATCGGTGCGACCGCACCAGGCGTTGACTTGGGATTGTTGCGTCATTTTTTAAAAAGTGTTTCATAATTTTTAAAGCACCTGCTGCCACGTTCCTGGTCTCGAGCAACATTCAGACATCAATTAAAATATCAAGAGATGTCCGGTGATTAATCGTCTTCCTGGAAAGAGACGGGAAGTTTGTCTAGAGGAAATTTTGACTCATCTTAAGGAAACGCAGAGGGTTAAAATGCCTGCTGCTAAGAACGTGTACCATGCAGATAACGAAGTGCATGTAATGTGTTGGACTTTGGCCCTTAGGGCAGGTTCACCCCGAGACTTTTTGCTTGAAATGGTGACCTGGAGATGGTGATTTTTGGATTCTGCGCACTTTCACTGTGTCCCAGTGGAAAGTGCGTGCGCACTCTGAGTGCATGTGCTGAGCTAGGCCTGCCCGCCCATAGGAATGCATGGGGAATGTATGTGTCCCTGGTAGTTCCTGATGCGTGGGGTGTACAGGCTTGAGTCTGGTATGTGTGAACTCGTGAGAGTGAATGCTGCGAGATGGTGTATGCAGCATGTATGTGTCTAGTAGCGAAGCGCCATTTCTAGACATGGCTGTACGTGTGCTGTGAGGGTGCTGGCGTGTGATTGGCTGGAGCTGGCTGGCATGCCAGGCTCCAGGAAGTCTGGATGGGTCTGCCCGGTGGTGAGTGGGAGATTAGCATGAGTGATGTGTGGGAGGAGTGTACCTGTGTCCTGGATGGGCTGGGTTTTCCCCACACAATGCTGGCTCCGCCCCCCTGTGGTGTGTCTAATGACCCAAGCCTTGCCAGTGAATAGAGAGGGTGGTTGAGGTAAACAGAGTACTCAAGAACCAGCTGCGACTGGTTCCGCCCCCACTCTACACCCTTGAACAAAGGAATGCACTGTATAAAAATGGGGCTGTGTCCCCACTGAAGTTGTTCTCTTCCACGATCCTGAGGGGGCTGTTGCTGCTGCTGGGCCAGAGGACCGCCACTTGGGCTGTCTCCCTGCCTGGAGACCCAGTGTGCTGGCTCTGGGCCCAGCCCTGCCCCCCTGCCTTGCTGAAGGACTCTGCTGGACCTTTATTTTACTTATAGCGCCTGGGAGCGCTCTATTTTGGTCCTCTAGCGCTTGAGAGCGCTGTATTTGGCATTTAGCGCAGGGAGCGCTGTAAATTGCCTTTTAGCGCTGAGGAGCGCTTTGCCTGCCTAGCGAGTGCCCACCTCGCTTATTTTGGTTAATTTGCCCCCTGGCAGGTGCCCACCCTGCCAGGGACCTTGCCGCTATATTTTAAGTTTACCTCGAGGGAGCCCACTCCTCGGTAAACTCATCCCCCGCCTACGAGTGCCTGGAACGGCCCGCCGCGCTGCCCGCGACGACCCGGAAGTGGCTGGCCGGCCGGCCAATCCGAGCGCGGCCCGGACGGAAAGCCCGCCCCCGCGACCCGGAAGTCAGGCGGGCCGGGGACAGGACATAGAGGCAAACCGGAAGCTGACGGGAGCCCACCCCGTGCTCCGGTGCAAGAAGGGAGAAGTGCCCAGACGCCAGCGCTGGTTCCAGCAGGGCTCTCCTGAGAAGGGGGAGAGCCCGCCTAAGCGTCTGGTGAGCGGAGCGGCGAGTGAGGAGAGCCCCGCGCTGCACACAGAGGAGTGCAGGAGAGAGAGGAGAGCTGCAGCGCCAGAACCCGGTGAGTGCAGCTCAGAGGGGAGAGGAGGGCTGTCGGGGCACATTGCCGGTGCCCGCGCCCCCCCCTCCGGTGTGTAGAGCCTGCTGAGGCCCAGGGGGCGTATCTCTTGGTTTAAGTCCCGAGTGGGGCTCCGACGTTGCCGGCAGTTCCTGGGATCAGTGGGAGATAGAGTCCCCCGTGAAGGACTCCACTGACCGGCTGCATTTTCTTGCGAGCCCTGAGAGGCTCAAAGATGGCACAATTGTTTTATGAGCCCTGAGAGGCTCAGGGGGCACCAGTTGTTACAGAGCCCCGAGAGGTTCGAGCTGCCCCTTTGGTTTGTGTGGAGCCCAAGAGGCTCCTGGCCCACATCTGTTGCAAAGAGCCCAGAGAGGCTCAGGGGCAGTCCATTTGTTTAGAGCCCAGTGAGGCTCTGGAGGGCCACATTCATTTCTTAGGGCCCAGAGAGAGGCTCCAGGCGCCAAAGTTGTGTTGAAGAGCCCAGAGAGGCTCAGGGGGACATTTTGTTTCTGCAGAGCCTGTGAGGCTCCCCCATTGGCCCCACTGTTGTTCTTGAGCCCTGGCAGGCTCAAACATTGTTGCGCCAGTTGCCCAGCACTTTGTGGGCAACTGCTACGTTTAGGACCCTGACACTTTGGACACAGGGCGTCCTAGCCCCAACAAGGCCAGAGGGCCTAGGGACAGTCACAGGTGGTGACTTACGTGAGTTTGGCGCAATTGTACTTTCTATGCACCTCTGAATGTATTGTTTATGCGTCATGTGCCTTTACACCTCTGAATGAATGTTATGCATTGCATCATGTGTTTTCCTCTTACACCCCTACAGGTATTGTAATACATAGGTGGTTGTTTTCTCCCTAGTACAGGTGGTGCTAGTGAGATCCTGGTTACCAGTAATTACTGGTTGTGTGCTATTTTGTGCTATATTCTATGTACTCAGTGCTATTTCTGAAAGTGCTACTTCTGATTCCTGACAGTGGTCCAGGTGGCCCTGTCTTGTACAATATCCCTTGTAAATTCTGCCCGTGCCTCTGGCACATTGTAAAGTGTGTGTTTTATCTAATGTGTTTTGGTGTAATACAAAGGCTATTTTTATATAACCTTGTGTGGAGTTTCCTTTGTGGTGGGCCTTTGGTTGTTGTTGCTGGGGTGCGTGCGCAAATACTTAGCCTACATCGCCTCCAAGTTTAGCCTTGCTGCTCGCGCCACGTTACCTAGAGGGTGAGTAGGGGTTATCTTGGCATGTAACTCCCTTGCCCTGACTTGGGAGTGGTGGTCTCTGACTGACTTTGGCGAAAGCCCTGGCCAGCCGGGGATCCCATTTCCAACATAATGTAAATAGGTCAGTGGGTTACTGCTTCTCTCAGAGAGCTCCTTTTGTTACTTGTCGTTTATAAGCCAAAATCCTAATATAGAATATTGAGCTATTAACTGTCACCTCAGAGCTGCTGCAAACTGCAAGGTATATGTTATGTTATGTTAGAGTGGCTTGTTAGAGCTATATGTTTTTTGCCAAGCCTTTCATTATCCTAATCTTGTGAAAAGGGTTCATTTGGGTAGAAAACAATTCTTATTATGAAAGAGAACCCTTAACAATGATGTTGCGTTTTACATTCTCAATATGTGCCTTTCCAAAATAAGAACTTTAAGTATATTGTCCACCAGTATCGATGACATGCCACTCCTACACTACCAGTCTATCCGAGCTCGGCGGCGATGGGTAGGTCAGAAGACAGGAACACAGGCTGATAGAGCAACATCTTAAGGTGCTCTCCTGATGTATTCTTACCGCCAAACACTCATGCAGTATATAATCCCCGACCTTTAGGCATAGGATATTACTACAGAGGTAATTAAAACCGATTTTTGCTTGCATTTCACACATGACACTAGCATGTTGTTGAATGACTGCATATTTTATAATTTCTACCCCTTTATTAAGGTCCTGATGAATCGCGGATAATTCCTTAGGCGAGAAACATGTTGACCATTTTTCTATCCATCTTCATCTAGTGCCATCACACCTAACTAGGTGGTACCCAGTGAGTTGGATTCACGTTTTTAACCGTAGCGGGAGACCCCCAGAATAAAGTAGTACTTTGTGGTACTCCCTACTACATTTTAATCACTCTCCAGGCTATTTGCTCCATTCTCCCACATAGCCGCACTTCACCATAAGGCAGTTGGATTAAAAGATCTCCAATAAAGAGCCCCTCTTTGAGGTGAGCCCGTCGGGGATTGCACCGCCTCCCCGACGAGGAGCAAACGCCAATGATGAAGCATGACACCCATTCGGGTGTGTGAGGCAAATATATCCAACAAAATGGATGCCCCAGGGTGCCACATGTACACCCCCAGTCACGCCAAATACACATAACTCTTTATCAGGAACGGTTCAGCTACCCACTTTGTTTTCATTGACTTCTTGGGGGCATTGGCTGACACTGGACCTTCCACTTGGCTAAGTGGTAAAGAATGCCCCGCTGATCGATTGATCACCCTCCCTTCTGTTGAAAACTACTCCTACACTACACCTTGTAGTCCTGTCTGATGTAACATTTCCTATACACTAATTTACACACATATGATTGGCTCTGTGCAATGTGTGTGTGGTATAAAGTGCTCAGTGGCTTGGTTAGAGCTGGACGTCACTGCGCATGTGCGGTGAACAGCACGTTTACACTGTCATTCCCAGTCTCAGGTGTGTGATTTCTTAACTGCAGTGCGTCATAAGAACACTTGAGGGCGCTGCGAGGCCACGAATTTCAGCTTCTCCGCGCTCTTCCTCTCGCAGCCAAGAAGTTTTCATCCATACCTCGCCCCACTGCGTCGAAAAGTCAAAAAGAAAATTAAAAGTATGGAACCCAGTGGTTGAAGTCGGCGCGTTGTGAGGGGTACGACGCGCCCATGCTCTTTTTTTATTAATTTGAGAAAAACGGTTCCCCTGTTTTTGAGAAAAGACAATCGCCCTGGGACAGTTCATTTGGCCAGTTGGAAAGCTTATGCTGAAGTGTAAGGCAGGGAGGCACCTTTACAGGGAAACTGAGGGAGGGGCTGACAGGTAATGTGCCTGCTTGTCTGAAAGAAATGTGAGTGTGTAAACTGGCCAATATGCAGAAAAGTTATTTTAAAAAATGTACTATGTACAGTCTGGGTATTTCTAAAAAGCTATATTTTGGAAGATCTTTTTTATCTTAAAACATTTTGCTCATTTTGTGTCAGCCTATCTTCTACCGTGCATAATGCAAGTTTAAAATAATGACTCACAGGTTCATAGTGCTGTCTGTCTCAATCTTGGGCCTCGTGGCACTAAATACACAAGACACTATTCTCCACAGCACCAACCAGGATTCAATTTCTGTGGCTCTCTGGTTACAGACACAGACCTCTACTGTGCGTTAACTAATAGGGGTTCGATAAAGTTTGATAGTGCATTGCCCATTGATTAGGTTAAGTTGATTTATTTTTCATTTAAACCATGCTTATTTTATAAGTAGTTACCTGAAGGTGAAAGGCTGACAAAAGTTACAGAACATTTCGTTTTTTATTCACGCCTTTGGCTCCACCCCTATGCTCACTCACCCAGCTCCTTTTGCGCACAGTTCCCATAATATTTTCAATGCACTTCGACCACTGATAGAAACTGATCTTGGTAGTAGAAGCAGGAAGCTCTGGACACCGGGTCACTGGGTCGGGAGCAGGTCTCAAGTGTGGTTGAGAAGAGCTAAATATCCTTGACCATATTGTTTTGGCCTTTCACCTACATATGACAAATAACTGCAAATAAAATATTTGGTCCACCTACATATTTAACTGATAAAGCTGTTTTGGTTTAAGCAGCTTTCAGCATTGGCCTTTGTTGGGATGGAATGTAAGAGACATATAACCGTGCCCTGAGTGCCCAACCCTACTGTTGTCTGGATCCCTAATGTTGATTTTTTTGGCATAGTCTAACATGGATCAAGCATGTGTGTCATGAGAGAGGCCTGTCTCATGGATTGCAGTCTTTGTCTCCTGGGAGGGGCACCCAAAGCTCTGCCCTCATAGTTGTGCAAGGCTCCTTCCTTCAGCGGGAGTTAAGCAGCACAAGCGCGGTGGTGGCAGCATACCGTGTAGTGATCAGTAGTAGTGAGCAGGATCTTTTTACTCTTTGTCGTCGGCGTGCGGCCTTCAGGCTCACTCCCCTTTTCAAGTTCTGCTGCTGTGTGTTTAACTCACCTCTGGCCTACATTAGGTAGATGTAGAAAAGCGTTCATGATGGAAACATGTGCTGAGCACATGGGGCTTGCAAGAAGTACACTACACAAGGGATGAAGTGTGGTACAGTGCACACATCGGGGCAGATTTACAAGGCCCTTGCGCCACTTTTGCGTCATTTTTAACATGGGAAAAGTGACGCAAAAGTGGCGCAAAGGCCTTGTAAATAAGCCCAATGGTACATATGTGTTTGCTGGCAGTGTGTTTTTTTTAATTTAAACTCTGCTACAATACAGAAAGGCTCCAGCACTGAACCATGTGCACAGACTGAATGCATTTGATGCATGTCGTTATGCTTGTGGTGGCATGAAACATTGGGTTGACGGTGCTGTGAAGTAAGTCTGCTGTGGTTGCACACTGACTGCAAGTGTGCCTGCAGGGTCGACTTTAACACTGGTGGTGCCTGCTGCAGCAATCTATTTCAGCGCCCCCCCCCCCCCATATGACCTCCTCCCAGGGATTCCCTCACTACCACCCGGGAAAAGTGCCCACATCTCTCCATAGACATTCTTTCCAATACATTTCATTTGCTTTAATGCATTGGTAAAAAACTGATTTACTAATCTACTCAGCCATGCACATAAAATACAGATCTGTTCTCTGCAGCAGGCATATTAACCATCCGTGCTTCTTTATGCCAGTAGAAAAACTCTGATCTCTGTCTAGCAGGAAGTTAATCACCCAAGTTTTCATGACATTTTTATTGCTGCCTGAAAGCTGGACACACAAGTACCTCTGCAGCAGGTGCTTTTAACCCCTTCACTGCGGCGGCTATTCCGCCGCAGTGCTAAGGGGGCGGGGCGGACGCACGGCGGCCGCATGCTGGTGACGGAACCGCTCCGTCACCAGCGTCGTTTGAGCTATGCTGGTGACGGAGCGGTTCCGTCATGGCCCGCCCCGCTCAATAGAACCCTCAGCGCAGGCGCGGAATTCGCGCCGCGCATGAGCGTTCTATCGAGCGGGGCAGGCCATGACGGAACCGCTCCGTCATCAGCACAGCGCACCCGCAGCTGATGACGGAGCGGTTCCGTCATCAGCATGCAAGGGGTTAAATTGTATATTATTGCTGAACAGAGAACGCCTCCCTGAGGTCAGTGCCACCCTCCAGGCCAGTGCCTAGTGAAGCCGCACGGTCACACCGCCCTAAAGCTGGCCCTGTGTGCCTGCAATGATACATTCCATGGAAGATGTTGGGTTTCATTTTGGGAAGCCCAGACCTGCCTGCTGGAAAACATGAGGAGTAGTGGGTTCCCCCAGAAAGATGTTAGTATTACTGCATTCCTGTGAGCTGGGAGGGTCATACACTGGAGGGTGGGAGAGCCGAGCTCTCTCTGTGCATTTCAAAGGGGTTTTTGATTAATTGATAGATCACAAGGAAGGGGCCTGGACACGTCTCCGGAAAAGAGAGATGTGGCTGATAAGGTAATCATAAAGAGTAGGGCTGGGAGAACAAGATGTCACCTTTTGTTGCACACGTCACTGTGGCTGACATCCAGGTGTGAACTCTGGTCACTCCCATAAATCTTGTTGTGGATTAATCAGCTTCGGAGCCCGATCTGTTGTGAGAGAAATCCTTGAGGTGGAAGAAGAAAGGGCAAATATGTCCATTTCAAAGAAGCAGAACCTCAACATAAAACTTCAAAGACTCAGACACAACATTACATTTTGTATCTAGAAAAGGACTATAAATAGGGGAGTTTGTGACCTTAAACTTTGTCGTCAGCCAAGCAGCCAGATGGGCTGTGTGAGGGGAGGAAGCTCTGCAAGACGTCTGCCTGTGACCAAGACTGGGGGCCAGGCCTGCTAGTCTCCCTGCTGGGTGAGAGACATCGCCCAGGGAAACCAAGAACACCTGCCATGGAGCCTGGAGCACCAGCGCCTGCTTGCCAAGACCAGTGTGCCATGTGAGGAAGAGGATAACAGCTGAAGGAGCAAGGTCCAGGGGGGTCCCTATCATGAGGACTCCCTCTGCGAGGTGTGAGGACTCCATTCTTGCACCAATTGGGCCGTAACCCACTTGCTGGATTGGTTGGGCAGCCCTCCTGTACCAGGAGGGGCCATTGTGGACTGAGCCGAGGAGCACGTTGTGGAAAAGTAAATTTTGCCATGTTCTGTGTCCCTACGTGTCCTCCATCTTATGTTATGTGTGCATGATTAAATATGCATATGTATCCCCCATGTTTGATTAAAGACGCAATTACAGTTGTGTCCATCACTAGTATGCCAGTTTCCAGTTCTCGTGAAAGCTACGAGTATCAGGCCTATGTAAAGTTACGTTGCCACGTTTCTCAGTGTGCACGTTATTTCATTGTAAAGTTCCCGTTTCTAGGCCTCAAAAGGGCCCGGACACCAGATTCAGCTCCTGTCTTCTGAGTCCTCGCTGAGGAGCGATACAGCCCCCACCTGTATCCTCGACCCTTCACTTACTTCCTGCCTCACAGTGCCCGGCTCAGCCTGGCTCTGCCTACGAGTCTGCCAAGGGTATGTTATGATCCTAGTTATCAGTCCAGCCCTCCTTCTCTGCATTCCTAAGCTACTGAATCGCATCAATAGTTTCCGTCATTGTCTAGCCTTTACGTCTCCATGTAAGAGAAATACTGCATTTAATGGTCATTTAATATTCTTCATCACGCACTACATGTAGAATAATGCAGGCTCCAGTCTTAGAGTCCGTTAGCCTCTCCCCTCCTGACTCTTAGTTTATATCAACATGTTCTCTAAACATCAGATACTAGATACTGTTTAGGTACATGTCGCCCTGACTCTCCAGACTTCAGTCTCTGCTCCTAGCACAGAGTTCATAGCCCCCAGCTTCTCCTAGTAACACGTCATTGTCAGTTTGCGCGCACCATTAGGTTAGAGGTCCCGGCTCCTTAGGTAGCCCCCTCCATGTTTCCGCCCCATTTATGACATATTCTGTTACGTTTACATCACATGTCTATGTATACGCCCCTGTTACACCCATTTTCACCCTTATCTTTCGCGACTGCTATTGACCACACCCACTGCTCCGCCTACTGTAATTCATTGTAATGTAACTGTTTTAGTATATATATTTGTGCACTGTTATTAAATGTTACGCCGATTCTGATCCTGCCCCCGGCAGCGCTGCCATCCTGTTCCCGTGCAGGTTGTCCTGTTCCTGTCCTTTATGCTGTATTAAACCTGCAAACTCCTACTACCTCGAATCTTGACTCTTATTTATTGAGCTATCTGTTATTGCTATGTCCAGTAAAACCTAGATCCGGTATTATTTATTTATATACCACATAATGGCGCCCGAATAGGGACTTGCCCTTTCCCCACGCGCCGGTGAAGCCACGCCGGCCCCCTGACCCTCTGCAGCCGTGACGGAACCATACCGTGCACGTGCAGATATTTCTGCTTCAAGTATCCCTCAGGCCCACGGAGGAGACGGAGGTGGCGGTCCAGCATCCAGACGAGGCGGTGGAGGAACGCGGCGAGTCCCGACCAGAGCCCAAGCCGAGAGTCCAAGGTCCGAGGTATCCGGAGGCCCACCCGTAACAGAAGTTCAAAGTTCATCCGTCCGGCGTCGAAGCAGTCCAGTCCAGTCCGAGGCCTTCCGTTCTTGCTGCCCGGTGAGTACCATTGCTGGGGTAGTATCTAGACAGGGTCAATCTAATTGACTCTGGTCCGTGGGTTGGTGGTACACAGACCCAAAACGAAGTGTCCACTTCGGTGGATGCGGGTCCTGACGTGTCTCTTTATGAGACCGGTAAGTTTCGTACTGTTTCAGCAGTGCATCTAGTTTCTGTTCTAGTCAGTTCTGTTCTCGAGAAAATTCATGTATTCTGTTTTCAGTATTCCAGGTAGTATTCTGTTCGAATTGTTATTTTAAATATTCTTCATGTATTTTAATGTCGTGGTATGAATGTGAAGTAATTATCGTGTTCATTGTGTATTGTATTGTGTCTAGATTACAGTTCAATCATGCCCTTATTCTCGAAATTACGTCAGTTAAAAACTAGAAAAGGTCTGCTAGAAGCAGCAGTTCCTGTCCCGCCTAGGGACAGTCCAGGTCATTTTATGTATCAGAAGCATGGCATAAGTGCCATATTATATCTAGACTTATGGGTAGAGTATACCAAACAGTTAGAAGAAAAGTATAGATGGCCCGTATCAGGTACGTGGGATGCCGAGTGCATCATGAGAGTAGAAGAAGCATTATGGAAAAAGAAAGCCAGACAGTCACAGAAGGATGCCATCGAGTTATGGCGCAAAGAATCTCATAAAAGAACCGAAAAAGAAATCAGAAAGTCAGAACTGAGTAGAGAATCCTTGGAACGAGCCCAGGAAAGGGAACTAATCGAGATAGGTGAACGAGTTAAAACAGAACAGTCAGACAGACAGAGGCATGCCCTCATCAAGGGTATGTATCCTCTTCTTGCCGAGGGCTTGCCAAAAGCAACCCCGGAGGCATCCAGTAATTTTCCGCCACCACTAGTTCCGACTAAGCTACGTCACAAACCGACCGCAGCTGATATTTTCATCTCGTCCTATTTGGACGACACAGTCCCAGAATATGCGAATCCTGTTCCACCAGTCACCGGAGTACCCGCTACGGTACCCCCGGTCCAGCCTACATTACAATTTCCCACTCTGCCAGCACGAAGAGTATCAGTCGATGATTCCAGTTTAGGGGCCGCAGGAGGAGGTCCTCCTGGTACCCCGCCACCGCACCAACGTAGAACGTTGGCCGAGTTACATGAATGTGCGTTACAGCGTACGCCCAAATTTAAGTCCGTTGCAGAAATCCGACGAGCTCTCACTGAATGCCGCTATGATCCAGTTGCAGGTGATGATAGTACAGTAATATATTCCATCCGTGTAAGACGGGTGACCGGGTATTTAGACACCCTACCAGATATGAAAGGAGATCTAGACCGAATATATCGTTTCATCCGTACAGGGGATGATCCAGAAAGTATTGGCGAAGCCATGTCTCAAAGGAAAGCTGAGATCCAGCTCATGATATTAAAGTTTCTGATTAATTGTCTAATAAGAGAACAAGATTACCCGACTAAAGATCCGGCCGAAATGAAAATCCTGACAAGGTGGAGTGATAATATAGCCGAGGGTAAACACAAGACTATCAGTAGTATAGAGAGTATGTACAAGAAAATTCGTAAGGAAATACTAAAGTTACACGAACAACGTAAAGCAGCACAAGTAAGCGAGAAAGAAAATGACTCTACTGAAGAGGTAGAGGACGAGAATCCCACTAGAATAGCGTATGTAGGAAAATCTAGATTTCCAGATCGCCATTTGCGCCTAGAACACAAGTCAGTTTTACATCATCCAGCACCAGAACAAGGTTCTCTGGAACAAGTATTTCAAGCTACCGATCACATTCTGAAATCACGAATCGGTTACAGTGAATTAAGTACTATGCATGAACAAGAACTAGCCCGATCAGCAGTCCGATGGATTACTGATTCTACCACTTTTCCAGACGAAATAGTGGCACAAATGTTCCTGAAATTGCCCCCAGCCGAGCAGCGACTGGTGGGTATGTATATGATCCAGCACCTCATTACATTGTATGAGGGTCAACATTCTGATCCAGGTCCGTTACACGATGTCCTGAACGAGTTACTCCAGTATAGATGGAAAGGTTTAGGTACCGATTTAATTAGTGTCATTCTAGAACAGCGCCACAAATATAGTATGTTTTTGAACCCGCATTTTGTTCATGTCTCACCTCCAGAAAGTAAACCGTTTTACATAGACAGACAGAATCCGTTACGAGAAGTACACCCAGTTAGGACAACAGATGGTGAAATGCAACGAGTGTTTGTTTACACTCCGATTACAAAGATAGAACTCTTAGAGATGAAGAAATTAATTCCCTGTCATGACAAAGATCCAGCAGGGTTCCACCGAGAATTAAAAGACATGCTCCGTATGGGAGAATACACGTATCCAGATATAATTAAAATGTTAAAAGTCCTGTTGCCCGCAGGGGTATACGAGAAACTCAAGGAAAAAGATTGGGAGGTGGGAGAGAAAAAGATCGATTGGGCAGTTCTAGAAGCTGAAGATAAGATACGAGTACCAGGTACCGGTCTAGGAGAGAAATGTAAAGAATTACCAGAACTGTTAATACAAGTTTTGCCAAGATTATTAGCCACTAAAAAGGAAGACTGGGATGCAATCTCAGCCTGTAAACAGAAACAAGACGAAGACACTAGTGATTTTTATTCTAGATTCGAGAAATGTTTTAGTATAAACAGTGGCCTCAAGACAAGTAGCGAGTCATACCCTCATCTTTTTGTTACTAAATTAGTCGAGAATTCAAGTCCACAAGTTAAGAATCGAGTTTTGAAAGTCGAAAGTACCTGGCAAGCTAATACCCCGTCCCAGATGTTACAGATGCTCCAATACCACCAGAATAGAATCAGAGAAGAACAAGATCACGAAAGGAAACGTATGAAAGACACGAAAATGAAAGTACTAGTTGCACAATCTGTTCCTCAAGACAGTCAGAAGAGGGGTCCGAATCAAGCCAGTCATCCTGCAGCTCCCATTAAAGGGACCTGCAATTATTGTAAACAGCCAGGTCATTTTATAAACGAGTGTGCAGTTCTGAAACACAATATAGCTACCGGTAAAACTAAAGAAAGACCACGTCCGCCCAGACAAGAACAAGTTTCACAGACTTCTCAGCCACAGAAGGCACAACAGACAGTTCCAGCACCGCAGCCTATTGCTGCAACACAGCATGTTACACAGCAGATGTACCAGTATGCACAGTCCGAGTATCCAGAGTATCAGCCATATTCATGAAACAGCCTAGAGAGGGAGGTAGGCTTGCCTCTCATCGAGATACCTGTAGATCAAGAGGGTCCCTATGTTCATAGTCAAGTATTAGGGAAAGACAGAAAGTTTTTGATTGATACAGGGGCAAGTAGGACCACCATCAGTCACGCCGAAGTTCCAGGGGCTCCGCTCTCAGGCTCAAGAAATGTTTCCCTTGGATTTTCAGGAAAGCCTATTGTAAACGAGATATCTAAGCCAGTTACTCTAGAAGTAGGTCCATTGTCCCGTACTACTGATCTGTTACTTACGAAGTCATGTCCAGAAAATTTATTAGGCATTAAAACACTGAAAGAGTTAGGCGCAGTTATTTGCTGCTCCCCAGAGGGAATACGATTGTTCCTACGTGACTTCAAGGGTCACTATGTATTACGAGATTTTGATCCGAGATTGTCCAATGTTCTGCAGCATCTATGGGGACAAGGTCCAACTGATGTTGGCTTCATGCATATCACACCCCATCGTGTGACTCTGAAGCAAGGTGTTGTTTTACCACGAATCAGACAGTACAAATTGCCACCTGAGGCTGTAGCAGCCTTATCCAAAATTATTGACGAGCTCATGGCTCATGGAGTAGTTGTAGAAACTGACTCCAATGTATGTAATTCTCCGATCATTCCAGTCATGAAACGTACTGATCCAAATGCACCCCCAGTATATCGATTAGTGATTGATCTCCGAGAGCTTAATAAATGTATTATTCCCCAGTACCCAGTTGTCCCAGATATCTCTTCCCTATTGACAGCCATTGATTCTGAAGCCTCATTTTTTACAGTCATAGACCTCAAGAACGCGTTCTTCAGTGTCCCCATTCATCCAGACAGCCAGTTCCTTTTCGGATTTTGTTTAAATGGAAGGAGCTATATGTTCACACGCGCTCCTCAAGGTTTCACAGAAAGTCCAAGTATTTACAGTCAAGCACTTAAGAGACAACTAGACAATATTCACATGCCAACTGACACTGCCCTGCTCCAGTATGTCGATGATCTACTGATCACAGCCCGTTCTGAACGTGCTTGCGAGCGAGCATCCCTTACAGTCTTGTATTTCCTTGCCGAGATGGGGCACAAGGTGTCCCCTTCTAAGCTTCAATTCTGTGTCCAGCAAGTGATCTATTTAGGCCACTTACTGTCCAAGAGGGGTAGGCAGTTGACACCCGACCGTATCCAGTTAATAGCGAGTCTTCCTCAGCCCAAGACCCAGAAGGAGGTACGTGCTTTTATTGGCCTCACTTCTTACTGCAGACAATGGATTCCTCAGTATGCATTTCTAGCTAAACCACTGATACAGTTAACGACACAGGAGGCAGCCGTATCGACTGTCCTCCCTTGGACATCTGAACATACACTTAGTTTCAATGAATTAAAGAAAGCTCTATGCCAAGCTCCAGTTCTAGCTACACCGAACTACAGTAAGCCTTTTACACTTTTTGTCACTGAACGCGAAGGTACAGCATTATCTGTTCTTACACAAGATCAAGCAGGACAATACAAGCCCTGTGCTTATTTTTCGAGCACATTAGATCCTGTAGCCCAGGCTCTGCCTGCGTGCCTCAAGTCAGTTGCAGCCACAGCACTAGCTATCAGACAAAGTGATTCCATAGTATTAGGACATTCCTTGACAGTACAAGTCCCACACTCCGTGGAAGTTCTTTTAAACCGAACACAGACTCAGCACTTGACAATTGCACGTTTAACAGGTTATGAATTGACACTGTTCCAGCCACACATAGAAATCAGACGCTGCAACGTTTTAAATCCTGCCACACTGTTACCGTCGGTTAATTCAAATCCTGCCACACACGACTGTGTGGAAGTAGTTAACATTATGACTAAGCCAAGACAAGATCTGACAGATATTCCATTACCAGATCCCGACCTGACACTTTATGTGGATGGTTCATGTATGAGAACAAGTACAGGAGAACTAGTAGCCGCGTATGCAGTGACTACTGACACTGAAGTTATTGAAACACACCGTATTGACACCCTGTCTGCTCAAGCAGCAGAGCTAGTTGCTCTGACTCAAGCCTGCATACACGCTAAAAACCTGAAAGTTAATGTTTACACAGATTCACGTTATGCATTCGGAGTCGTACACGACTTCGGTGTGCTCTGGCAGGAGAGAGGTTTCATGACTTCTCATGGAACCAAGATTCAGCATGGTCTCCTTATTCAAGCTCTGTTAGATGCCATACACTTACCGACATCTATTGCTATCATGAAATGCAAAGCACATACGAAAGTTACTGACACTATTTCTCAAGGTAATGATCTAGCAGATCGCACAGCCAAGCTTACAGCACAGACACCAGACATTCCAGTTAATAAGACACCGACATACACTCCAGATCCAACTACCTGTATGACAGTTAAGGACCCTACTCAAGATGTCATAGATATCCAGTTACATGCTACTCCCGAGGAAATCAAGAAATGGTCCGAACAAGGAGGGGTCCAGACAGATCAGGGATGGGTAACGAAGGGTAAAGCCACATGGTTTCTCCCCGATTCTATGGTTCAAGTCATTATCAATACCGCACATAGTCCAGCACATTTAGGAGAAAAAGCTATGTTAGACAGTATCCAGAACATTTGGTTCAACAAGCATTTACGAGCTGCAGCCAAGCAGAAAGTCCGTACCTGTATGATATGTTGTCAGTTTAATCCAGGTAAAAGTGTTCCGGTGGAACAAGGTGGATTCCAGCCCCCTGACCACCCTTTTGAAGTCCTCCAGATGGATTATATTCAGATGGAGCGATGTCGAGGTTTCAAGTATGTCCTTGTAGTGGTATGCGCCTTGTCCAGGTGGACAGAGGCATATCCAGTCCCAGATTACACAGCCGCGACCACTGCCAAGCAGTTGGTTCGTGAATTCTTCCCCCGCTACGGACTCCCTAGGGTCGTGTATTCAGACAACGGCCAGCCATTCTCATCTGAGCTCATGAAACATATTTCCCTTTTGTTAGGGTACCAGTGGAAGTTCCATTGTGTACGCCATCCAGAAGCAGCCGGTCTCGTAGAGAGACATAATCAGACCCTGAAAATCCGAATTGCAAAAATATGTAAAGAGAAGGGTGTGGACTGGCTAGTAGCTCTGCCAGTTGCCTTATTTTATATGCGCATGGTCGCACATTCCAGATCAGGTCTGTCCCCTTATGAGGTCTTATTCGGCCGCCCCCCTAACATGTGGGGTACACCTAGACCCCGAAGTATTACCGATGTTTCAAGTAATATGCTGACAGATTACCTAGCTTCCTTGATGTCTGCCCTCAACTCTTGTCGTTCACAGGTTGCTGCCGCATTTCCAGACAATACCGAGGTGGCACCGCATGAAATCGTTCCCGGATCCATGGTTCTGGTCAGGAATTTTGATCGTTCAAGTCCGCTGGAGCCTCGCTGGAAGGAACCCCGACAGGTCCTCCTGGCCACCCGTACTGCCGTCAAGCTGGAAGGCAGGAAGGGCTGGGTCCATTTGTCACATGTGAAAAGATTTTTTGGATTGAAACCTGTTTCAAAGAACATTTCCGAGGATCTTAAAGACTGCCAAAGTACTATTCTTAAGGACTGTCCCGCAAAAGACATTGCTACGAACCCTTCCCTGTTAGAGAAAACTCCGCAACAGGAGTATAAGCTTAAACTAAGGTCTAGTAAAATAAGTCAGCCAGTTTGATTGTCTAAGTCCTCCCCTAGGTGAAACGGTTAGACCGGTTTCTGACATGTATATAATAGACCCCCACAGAGAGAGAGTTAGTGAGAACTCTAGAAGTTGCACTATTATTTTATGTTTTCTGCTATATTTTAGCATTATGATTTCCTGCACCAGTTATGCATTTTATTTGTGTTTTCCAGTTTCTCATGTAAATAAGTCTGCTAATGTTACAGTAGAGCACACGTTTAGTGATCTGCCTCCTCATGAACTCTCATATCGTCTTGCTATGCGTAATAACTCTTTTATCCGCATGTTACATTATTCACACCAGACCAACAATGCCACAAATTGTTGGGTGTGTGGTCGACTCCCCCCTTTTCAGACACCGAAGGGAGTTCTGCCACTCTTTCCTTATCCATTTTCACATAATGGTTCGTGTGGAGCATGGTCCACGTTAACGTCATCCTCAACAGATATGTCTTTTCTGAACAGTACATGTTTCCCAGACAAGCAAGGTCTTCCCCACAGAACAGGGTTAGATCTAGAAAATGAAGTTTATAATTTGGGTAATTATTCTTCGAATTTTATGGTCCTGAATGTTCAGTCTGATTCTACTCCAGACTTACCTGCTATTTCAGTACTACCAGTCAAAGGTGAATTATGTGTCCGAAATAATGGTTCCGTACATGTAGGCCATAGTGATTGTACTACTATTGTCAAGTATAGTGACAGTAGGAAATCTATTTTCAAAGCTTCACGTCATTCTTATTTTGTTTGTGGTCAGACCGCATATGTTCGTCTGCCCCTCGATTGGGAGGGTACATGTTACATTGCCTTCCTACTGCCACCAGTTTTCCTAGCCCCACCTGACTATCATAGGAATTCCCACCTAGTACATACTAGACACAAGAGAAATTTCCCGATTGTCGATTATACTGAAACTGCTCTAGAACAATACATAGATATCAATAAAGGTGTCTTCCCCTACTTAGGTACTGTCGTGAATAGTAAACTGATACGTAGATTAACCAGAACACTTGAAGCAGTAGTGATTGAGACTACTTCTGCTCTAGGTAACTTAACCGAAGAACAATCCTTTATGAGAATTGTCGTGCTCCAGAATCGTCTCGTCCTTGACGTCATACTGGCCGATAGGGGCGGGGCATGTAGAGTCATCGGATCTAGTTGCTGCATTTTCATTCCTAATAACGCGCCGTCTGTTTATTCAGCTATTACCAGACTCCATAAAATTGCCCATATGTTACACCAAGATCCAGGCACCTGGACATGGTCCGGTTGGTTCTGGAATATAATTTCCGCCTGGGGATGGAAAGTATTGTCATTTCTGGGTATTGCAGTAGCGATCATATTCAGTTGCTGCCTCTGTTTACAATGTGGCCCTGCGATTTGCGGCATTTGTGCTACATCTTGTATTCCTAGTCCCAAGTCCCGTCCTAAATCCAGTTCCAAGAAAACTCGAGACGAGCAAATGATACTGTATGAAATGATAGATGGTATCATGAATATTGATGTTTCCTGATGGAAACGTAGTGACAAGGAGGGAAGGTGGAAAAGTAAATTTTGCCATGTTCTGTGTCCCTACGTGTCCTCCATCTTATGTTATGTGTGCATGATTAAATATGCATATGTATCCCCCATGTTTGATTAAAGACGCAATTACAGTTGTGTCCATCACTAGTATGCCAGTTTCCAGTTCTCGTGAAAGCTACGAGTATCAGGCCTATGTAAAGTTACGTTGCCACGTTTCTCAGTGTGCACGTTATTTCATTGTAAAGTTCCCGTTTCTAGGCCTCAAAAGGGCCCGGACACCAGATTCAGCTCCTGTCTTCTGAGTCCTCGCTGAGGAGCGATACAGCCCCCACCTGTATCCTCGACCCTTCACTTACTTCCTGCCTCACAGTGCCCGGCTCAGCCTGGCTCTGCCTACGAGTCTGCCAAGGGTATGTTATGATCCTAGTTATCAGTCCAGCCCTCCTTCTCTGCATTCCTAAGCTACTGAATCGCATCAATAGTTTCCGTCATTGTCTAGCCTTTACGTCTCCATGTAAGAGAAATACTGCATTTAATGGTCATTTAATATTCTTCATCACGCACTACATGTAGAATAATGCAGGCTCCAGTCTTAGAGTCCGTTAGCCTCTCCCCTCCTGACTCTTAGTTTATATCAACATGTTCTCTAAACATCAGATACTAGATACTGTTTAGGTACATGTCGCCCTGACTCTCCAGACTTCAGTCTCTGCTCCTAGCACAGAGTTCATAGCCCCCAGCTTCTCCTAGTAACACGTCATTGTCAGTTTGCGCGCACCATTAGGTTAGAGGTCCCGGCTCCTTAGGTAGCCCCCTCCATGTTTCCGCCCCATTTATGACATATTCTGTTACGTTTACATCACATGTCTATGTATACGCCCCTGTTACACCCATTTTCACCCTTATCTTTCGCGACTGCTATTGACCACACCCACTGCTCCGCCTACTGTAATTCATTGTAATGTAACTGTTTTAGTATATATATTTGTGCACTGTTATTAAATGTTACGCCGATTCTGATCCTGCTCCCGGCAGCGCTGCCATCCTGTTCCCGTGCAGGTTGTCCTGTTCCTGTCCTTTATGCTGTATTAAACCTGCAAACTCCTACTACCTCGAATCTTGACTCTTATTTATTGAGCTATCTGTTATTGCTATGTCCAGTAAAACCTAGATCCGGTATTATTTATTTATATACCACAACGTGTTGTGTGGATGTTCACAAGGCCTGCACGACCTTGTGCTCCGTGGCTCCATGTAACACGTGAACATCAACACCAGGTCAGCAGGATCGGAAGTAAGAGTGCTACGGCAGCTATCCCATATGCCAGGAGGAGTCACCGAAGATGCTTGAGGCCAAGAATTTGGGCAGTAGCCGGGACGATAAACTGCTGTTGTGACCAAGGCAGGTTCGGCCTGCATACTGCAAACAACACCGAAGGAAGACCAATGATCAAAGAACATCGCGTAGCCCCCTCTGAGCAAGGATATCAAAGGCCCCCTCCGACAAGGGGTGTGTGACTTATTGTGTGATGACCAGAGCGGGAACAACCCCGATCACTATTAACAGCCTGTATCGTGGCTCAGGGGAAAGAGCCTGTGCCTGATTATGACCCCACACAGACTGACTTTGCTGATCTGTAGCAGGACTTCACAGCACCACAGAGTGGTTCCATGCCGCCAGAGCATGTAAGCCATGAACTGGGCATTTGTGGGCACTGGGGGACACACTGCGATCGGGACTGTGCCCCAGTAGACTCTTGTGACTGAACTTGCGAAAGGAGTCACAGGGGAGAGCTCTTATGTACGGGTTATAGTTTCCATTCCCTCGCTTTTGCCACCAATGAATCGGGAATAACATTGAAACCGTTGCACTAAAGTTAGTAAGAGAGGGAGTGGCCTGACAACGTCTAGAGCCCTGCCCTCATGGAGAATTGTGTTGCTGCTTTTGACTGCCATTTACATTTACATGTGTAGAATTAGAATTAAAATACTTCTTTTTATATAAAAACAAGTATTTGTCTGAACATCAATTTATTGTTCAAGCTGCTTGCACTTTGAGTTATGAGTCGTATTCACTGATCTGTATCTGCACTCCCTCTCCGAAGGAGCCTTGACTGCTCGTCTGATGCTACCTAACTGAGAACCCGGTGCAGAAGGGGTGCTTGGCCCAGCATAGCGGGATCCATAGTAGGTCAGGCCCTGGGACATCGCGAGTAAAAGAGGGTTGTCTAACGAGGTTCACAAAGGGCTGGAGCAGCATCGTTCTAAGCCAAAGCAGGAGAAGAACTCTCCAAAGACTGGTCCCAAACTGGGGGGTAAGGGCCAGGGCATTTCTCCCACGACTCGAGGAGGGTCCAGGAAACATGGGAATGGCAATGGAGTGTCTGGGATGGAGCAAGCTCCAAATACACGACATTACATGTGTTGCAATTTGAAAAAGCGCGACAGTTTATAGTGATGTTGTTAAATGCGAAGGATTTGCCTTCCATTGAGAATTCACAAACATTGCAACATCCACACTTGGAAAGACCAATGAAAGGTGCCATTCCCCAAAGAGAGTCAAGAGTGGTGTGGGGACTGGGGTTAGGAAGTGCTGCTCTGACGAGATGATCTATTTAACTACTGCTTGCTGTCATTCACGCGTGTGCCAATCCTTGTGGAACAGACAACCGAATTACTTAGTGCATGGTTTTCTCTGACATTGAACAAGCACTTACACTACAGCTCTTCGACAGGCTTCCCTTTTCTCTCTTTTTTCCTCCCTAACAGGCTTTGTATTAACATTTAGGCAATTATTTGGTCAGTCCTGAGGATGATCCCACTATTTCTTGTGCATGGGATCGAAACGTCGTCGACCAACTCACTAGTGCCCCGCCTAACCAATGTGTTCACTATTTTGGATAACTTGTTCATTCTCTGATCCAATTAAGCTTCCAATCTCTCGTTTTGCCTGGAATGTTTTATGTTCAAATGTTTTTTTGTTCCCTGTCCTATGTACTGGATGCAGGATTGCGTCCCGCTCTATTGTTGTTTTCTCATTTATGTTTAACTAATTCTATCCAATGTATTAAACTTTGTTGTCTGGCTGGACACTGCATACATATAGCGCCTATCTAGGTCTATATTTCATTTATTACTGTACATATTGTTTTTTCTAAGGACCATTGTTTCCTGATATCATCAACACCACCCAGCAGTAAGGAACCAAGGGTCATCTCAGCAACCGCTGCAACGCCTCTCTTGCGCCTCTCAATGTCCCCGGGTGTCAGTGACACAAATATGCACCGCCGCCAGGAACCGCCACCTCACTTGCTTCAGTGATGCCTCACCTCCTTCGGGCAATGCACTGTCCTCAAGTGCCAATGTGCCAACAACTTGTATAGCAGTAAGGAATCAACGCAGCACTTGCCTACCTGATGCTTCACCTCTCCTGCAACTTGCATCGTCTTTGATTTCTGACATCTACAAGGTACTGTACTGGGTCTGTGTGACTCCTGATGCCGGCCCTTGCTCTATTGAGGGCGGACTTACTTTGTGGAGTCATCAACGTCAAGTGCGACCAAATTGCCCCATTGGGGCTATTGTTTTCTAAAAGCAATACTTGAATAAATCTTTGAAAAATTATATCTTGACTTTTGTTTGTTGGATTTTTGTTGTTTTTCTTTGCTCTTGTTTTACTCAGATAAATATTGGCTATTTTTCTAAACATGTGTGGAGTACTTTTGTAGACTTTTCACTGAGTTAGTGTGTGTGTTTGTGTGCTTGTGTGTGTGCATGTGCATGCGCACACACATATATCTGCATGTGTGTACAAATACTTTACACATTACCTCTGGGGATAAGCCTGACTGCTCTTGCCAAGCTACCAAGGGGGGGAGGACAGATTATTCTTAGTGTGCAACATGCTTATCTCAACTAGCAGGAAGGTTCCAAACCTGGACAGGGTGCAAACCATTACCAACTAAAGACCCCATTTTTAACAACAGGAAATCATTTTTTACTTGCTTAGCCATAGGAGTAGTGACGGAGAGAGATTTCCCCAACCTTGCTCCAAGTGCCAATGGATTAGTACTTAAGGAGAGCAGTGTGAGGACTCTCCTTGTTCCACTGGCGGTACCTAGAGTTGCTTTGAGTGTACAGGGAGTCTGCATTGTGGGTCCCCTGAGGGCTCCAGTGGGTCCAAGAACAAATATATATGTTTTGTTGCGACCATAATAGAGTGTGCCCCATATCCAAGGGCTTACAAAACAATACACTTTGTTCAGTGTGGAAGGCTCTTATTTGTAAAATGTCTGAGTGGTCACTATTTGAATTTTGCATTTGTTTATGAAGTAATATTCACACAGAAATATGCCATACATAAAGGGCTGATCAAAATTAATTATTAGAAGGTGAAAATATTTGTTTTAATGTAAATACATAATAACAAGCATTGGCAGAATCAGGATGATACAAAAATTCCAGAGCTTCATAAATCTAACAAATATTGAGTGATACAAAAAAGAGACCTATAAGGATAGTTTAGAAAATCGATAACCCTCAACATAAATAAGTAAATCGTTCAACTCTTGAGTTGGACAATTAAAAATGGAACAACCGTCATGGTGTAGTTTTGAAGTATCGAGTATGGAATATTGATTGGTTAAAATATTGTGACCCGAAAATTGAGGAGTAAAATATCAACAGGTAAGTTTGCACAGATTGTCTCTACCTAATTTCACTTTGATATATATATATATATATATATATATATATATATCTTCAAGGTACGTACATGTGGAGTTAAAAATAGTAAATGGATGCCTCCATATGTGCACTTACCATCTCGATATTTTTGCTTTCTACGCTTTGGCCATGATATGGTGATTGGGAAACATCCTTTACAACGCAACTTTTACTCCGCACTACCATTACGACGTAACTATTACAACGCAAGTCATTACAACGACTTGCGCTGGGGGGCGCTCTAGGATAGGGAATAGTTTAATTACTATCCAACACCTTCCCTACTATCCACGGGGACTGGAGTTGGAATAGTAAATTAAACTATTCCACTATCCAGCGCCCCCCAACGCAAGTTCATATGAATTCTCTCACAACTGGATCAAGCTTATCTTTAATATAAAATTACGAATAGTCTGGAAAAAACAATTATGCAACATTTATATAACAATTATACAGCAATGATAAACTTCTCTCACAGGGTGAAGTTCATACTCCCAGCACGGTCCATTAATTACCGACTCCACCAGGGCTCCCTTGTACCTCCTGGCCAAGTGCATCAGATTGTGTTCAGCTAAATGTTTCCAAGAAAAGAGTCAAATCTTTTGAATAGAAAAGCTTTAGAGTAATGCATTAACTTCTCTTTCAATAGTAGACTTTTAATAAACTATCTGGAGTCTTACACACATCATAGAAAAAGCTCTTTATTTGGGCATATGCTCTAATTGGCATAGCAGCGAGACCTATGGCACCATTTAGAGGTTGGCAGAAGGGCTGGTATGCAAAGACTCACTTTAGGAGAAAGGGTTTGGGATGGGAACCCTGGCTCCTTTAGGCATGGAGTGGTGATTCAGTCAGGAAGGACATTACAAAAAGTCTTTGTGGCCACTGACCAGGTCGAGGAGGAGACCGAGGCCTTTACTGCAAAACAGGTAAGTCTTGTTAGGGCAGAAAAGTCCTAATAGCGATAGATGTGCACCCCTGACCTGTGTGCCCTAAGTGTAATGATGTCTGGATCCCTGATGCTAATTTTTGTTGTCATGGGTGAACAAGGACCACCCATGTGCACCATGACATAAGCCTGTCTCGCTGATTGTGCTCTTTCTGGACCGAAAGGGGTTCTCAAAGCGCTACCCTTATTGTGGTGAAAATCTACTGCCTTTGCCAGAAGTTAGGACGCATAAGCGTGGTGATGTCAGCATAACATGTAGAGATCAGTACGGAGTGAACAGGTCCTTTTTACCTGTGTCACTGGAGTGAGGCCTACAGGCTCACTCATTTTAAGTCCAGCTGCTGTGTGCATAACTCACCCGTGGCCTACATCAGTGTGGTGTGCAGAGCTGCGCAGGGCTTGTGCATTTAACACTTGATAGGTCTAAGCGTGCCTGCGAATGGTACACTACATGGAAGTAAAGTAAGTAAAGTAAAAGTCCACATTTGTAAAGCGCACAATCACCCGTAAGGGTCTCTAGGCGCTGGGGGGCCGTCGGGAAGATTAAGCGAGCTATTGCCCAGAGTCACATGGTGCTGGGCTGACCTGCCGCCGTAGCCGGGGATCGAACCGTGGTCCCCAGATTCCAGCGTCAGTCGCCCTGGCCGCGGCGCCACACCTCTTCCAGAAAGGAAGATGCTGGGTTCCATTTCAGGGGACCCAGGGCTAACTGGAGAGACATGAAGAGGTAGAGGAATCCCCCCAGACAGACATGTGGATTGCCGCTTTCCTGTGACGTAGATGGGACACATTCTGGAGAAGGGAGAGACAGGCTCTTCAGTAAACTTCAAAGGGTGCTCTTTGATTCAGAGACAAGTCACTGGGTATGTCTCTGGAAGGAGATGGGGCTGATAGTAGAATTATAAAGAATAGGGCCTTGGCCATAGTGCAACCTTTTGATGCACATCACTGTGGCTAGCATCCCGGTATGAACCTATAGTTATGCCTATGGCCTGTGTTCTGGGGCTATCAGATTAGAAGTTGCTTCTACTGTGACTTCCTAGAGGAAGGGCGGGGCAGAGGAATGGACACTTCAAATGGAATCAGACCCCAAAATAAACTTCAAGGACTCAGACTATAAATTACATTTGGTGTCTAGAAATGGGCTATAAGAGGGGGACCTGGAAAACCCCCAAATTGTCAAATGTCAAGCAGCCATTCAGGCTGTGCGAGGAGGAGAAGCTCTGAAAGACTTCTGCCTGTGTCCAGGGTTGGAGCCAAGGCCTGCCAGTCGCCGAGCTGGTTGAGAGGACATCAGCCATGGAATCCAGGACCATCTGCCCCTGGAGCCTGGAGCAGCAATGCCTGCCTGCTAGCCAAGAAAACTGATCATTGTGAGGAGGAGAGCGCTGAAGCGAGCGACGTTCAGTGAGGGAACATGTCAATTGGTACCATGTAGACAGGTGTGAGGAGGTGACATTGTGTCATTGCCCAGGTACAGGGAAAAGTGAGTGACCGCTGAATGCCAGAGGAGGAATACTGTGAAGTAAGCCATCACTGTTGCTGCACCAATTGGACCATTGCCATTGCTAATGCGCCAGTTTAAACTGGTGACTCTGTATGCCAGGTGGGACCACCATGAAAAGTACTGCTGTGCTGATCAAGCCGTTGCGCGTGTGTTGAGCTAAGTTGGTGAAGGATGCGCTTCCGTGAAGAAGGCTTCCATGTTGATTGGGCTGTTGCCTGAGGCCAGAGCTAAGTCGCGCCAATTTGCCATGTGGGGCAGTCATATAGAGTGTTGTCATGCAGATTTGGCTATAGCCAGTGTGCAGAACTAAGCCAGCATCCCTGTATGCCAGATGGAGACACCGTGAAATTTACTGCTGTGTGGATCAGTTAGTACCACATGTTCAGAGTGGAGTCAGGGACCCTTATGCCAGAGGGGGCCATCGGGACTCAGCAAGGAGTGTGGTCTGGTCAAGACAGTCTTCAAGAGGAGGAAGGCACTGTTATGACCCATCCTCACAGACTCCGGTAGCTCCAATCCTGCAGATTCGAGTCAGACTGATTTATGGTCTTGGTGCCACCCATGGAAACTTGTCTGCCATATGGTACTTTGGCGCTGGAGCACTTTTGACTTTAACAAAGAGTTGGACTCCTGAGAATCTTACTACTAGTGGGGCTTAACCTAAATGTCACCTAAAGTGAATGGGGTATAACCACGACTGCTAGAGAGAGGGTAATGGGATTCAGGGACCCAACTACAAAACACTAAACGCTGACCCCAGGGAACTGTGTGTATTGTTTGTGAATGTCGTGTTTTACTTAGGGTTTGTATATAGATACTCCTTTTTTTCATAAAAACAAGTATTTGACTGGACAATCATTTATTGTGGTGACTGAACATATTTTGAGTTGTGAGCCTGTGTTCACACCCTTGCGTCTATCTCACCCCTGAGAAGCCTTGAGCTGCTCGACCTGCACTACCAGTGAGAGTCGAGTGCTGAAGAGGTTTGGCTCAGTTGCTCAGGATCCACACTAGTTTGTGCCTTGGGAAATCAGGAGTTAAAGGCCTCAATTCCCACAGTTGGATCCAGTAGCCCCCTGGGGGCCCGCGTGGCCCTCTGAAAGGGGCTCTGACAGTCTGATATGGCTCCTGTGCCACAAGAAGATTGAGGTCCACTGCTCTCACCTCACACACCAGTTTTCACAGACCCAGGGTTGACTGCAGTCTTCACCTGTGATATTAACTCAGGGACAGTGTGCCCTTAAAGAACAGAGGGGCAGGTTTATCATTCTTTCACACAGTGCAACAAAGCAAGCCACCCTCTGTGGTGTGTGACAGGAAAGGGCAGAAATGCACCATATTTACCATCATACAGCGCATTCCTGTCCTTCCCTAGGGCGCACTTTGGGCTGCGTAGCGCCAACGCAGGCACACTTGTGTCGTGGTGCACGGGTGCCTGCGTTGTAAGCAGGATTGTTTTTGTGCCGGAAGGGACACCTTCGAGGTATTTTCCAGAACGCAGCAGACATAGAAAGAGGAAAACATGAGGAGAAATAAAGCAATTTCTCCTTGTTGTGCCTCACCTGGGAAGGCGCAGCATCTGGACACATTCCCAGGTCCACCACTGATGGTAAATCTAGGAATGGGCCAAAATCCATGGGTGGAGGCGTGGGAACGCCCACGCTCCACCTGTGGAACGCCTACGTGCCTCAGAGTGATGAAAGGCAGCGATTTGCACGGCCCTGCATTACTCTAGATGGATCGCGCCATGCAGGGCCGCGCAGGTGGCCTCGTGAGGCTTGATAAATCTCACTTGGTTTTTGTGTTGCCCTTACGTCCCCGTGCATGGAGCCCGGGTAATGCAAATCCTTGATAAACATGGGCTGGAGTTTACAGGGCATGAGAGAAGGTGCAGGGCTTCATCAAAGGAAGGGTGGACAACAGGCTCCCCCAAGAAGTGCTACGGGTCACAGCCACACTCATTGGTGCTGGTGCCCAAGCGAGGGTTAACGGACCGGTGCTTCCAGGCTGTCTACTGGCTATGAACACTTTAGCAACACTAATACATATCACATCCCTCGAGCTGGTGAGTTTTGTAAATGAGACTATTGTTTCTGAGTCCTTTAGCACGTTTGATCGGTTCAGATTCAGTGGGCACTGGCAGTCCTGAAACCAAGAAGAACATGTCTGAAGGAAAGTGCCTCGTTTTGCATGGTTTTCCCCCACTTTTTGCCTGATATCTGATGCACTTTGACTGAGTGTGCCCTGCGTCCCTGCCGAACAAGTTCCCAGTGCCTGTGTTCTTTCCCAAAACTGTACCTTTGTTTCCACAGCTGGCACACCTCTGGCTCCTAATGTAAGTCCCTTGTAAAAGGTACCAGTGGTACTTAGGGCCTTGTGACCAGACAGGGTCTCTAAGGGGTGTAGAGTGTACTGTGCCACCTTCAGAGACCCCTCACCAAACACATACACACTGCTATTGCAGACTATCTCTTTTGGTGCAGACAATCCCTCAGAGTCGACATGGCACACATCCCTGTGCGTCATACCCATCAACCACGGCCTGTGGCATAGATGAGTCACCTCTCTAGCAGGCCTTAAAGCCCTAGGGCAGGGTGCACTATGCCACAGGTGAGGGCACAGCTGCATGAGCAGTGTGCCCCTACAGTGTTTATGCCATTCAGAAACATTGTAAGTGCATTGGAGCCGCATTGAGTAGATGGGCTGGGACTTTGACAGCACGAACTCCACAGCTCCATGATGGCTTTACAGAATGCAAAGGACTTTGGTCTCAAACTCCTCAGCATAATAAACCCACACGGATGTCAGTGTTGGATGTATTACAAAATACACTCAGAGGGCATCTTAGAGATGCCCCCTGAAAAACGACCAACTCCTTCATGTCCTGCTAACTTGTGACACACAGACATGTGTCTGACCCCCTGAGTTAGGAGCCCCTGGGCTCTTGTGGGTCAGGGACATAGGCTGCCTGGGGTGGAGGTACTTCACACCTGCCCTCAGGCAGGAGCAGCATTCAGGGGGGTGAGTATCAAAGGCTTCCTGCCCTGTGATATGCTAGTCAGGGCCTCTCCAGCGAGCACCCTTGACCAAACCCCACTTTTGGTGGCAAAGTCGGTGGGAAAATTAGTAGTCAGGAGAAGTGTGCCTCCTTTCTGCCAGGACCACCCCTGAGGTGCCCTGGGACGAGGTGACTCCTGTTAGAAATGGGGGTCTCCAGTTGGCAAGGGTTTGCACCTTTGTCCAAATAGGGACCCTTTTCCTAGTCAGGGTAAGGGAGTTACACTCCTAAAATAACCCCGCTCACCCCCTTGGTAGCTTGGGACGAGCAGTCAGGCTTATCTTAGAGGCAGTGTGTAGAGTATTTGCACATAACCAACAGTAATACAGTGTAAGCACTACAAAAGGACACCACAGCAGTTTAGAAAAATATTCAATATTTTTATATACTTAAAACACGGCCAAAACTATAAAAATCCACAATACAGTACTTAAAAATCTTCAGTTATCAAAATAACCTTGAAACACAGTATCTTGATGTTGATAGCTCTGTCCAGGGTTATAACGGCATTGTGAGCAAACAAATCCAAACAGTTCTGGCTGACCATGGCGTCGTGGGCCAGTTACGGTGTCGGGAAGACCCGCAAACAGTACCTTTTAGAAATGCAGGACGTCAGCGACCTCTCGTTGAGCTTTCGAAAGCACGGCGTCTGCAGGCGTCGGTTCCGTAGGTCGGTGTAGGAGTCGTCGGGCCCTTGAAGTCACACATGTTGCAGATCAAACTCCTCTTTGTTGAAGTCAGGAGCACCACCGTCGACAGGCGGCGGGTGCTGCAGTGCTGCGGTGCCAAGTGCAGCAGTGCAGCGTGCGGTGCCATCAGATCGAGGTGCAAGCAGTGGCTCGATGGCGGCATCAGATGGCTCCGTCAGTGAGACCAGGGTCGCAGTATGAGATGATGGTGGTGCTCGTCACGGTGCTGGCAGGTCACAGTGGAAGTAGCGGCGGCGGCATTGCTGAAGCGCTGTCGTCAGCTGATGAACTGGAGTCGATGGCACCGGCATCGGTAGGCCAAGGCTGCGGTACGGGATGAGTGCAGTGCATCGTGTAACTTTACGAGCGGTGCCCTTGAACCACGGAGCAAGCAGCGGCATTGATTCAGGCATGGAGCACCGTCATCGGGGATATCAAGGCGTCATCGTGAAGTGAGGCGGTGCAGAGTGCGGTGCCCACAGGTCACGGTGCGAGCAGCAGCTCAGTGGCGGCATAAGCAGGCGTCGTCGGTGAGACCAGGGTCGCGGTGCGGCGTTTCCTCTGCTGTGCCATCAGAACACGGAGTCGGCAGCGTCGTTGTGGACGTTGTCGAGTTGCTTTTCTTCTGTTGCAGCACAAAACACACAGTTCCAAGTCCTGAGGGCAGAAGAGCTTGAAGTCTTTGCTGTTCCTCACACTTCTTGAACAGGGGGCAAGCTCTACCTAGAAACTCACAAAATTAGAGTGCAGAAAGTTCAGTCCGGTCCTTTCACTGCCCAAAACAGAAGCAGCCACTGCAGGCCAACACAGCAAAGCATACAGAAAAGTGGTAGTTCCTCCTCACAGCTTCTCCAGCTCTTCTTCCTGACAGTCTTCTTGATCCAAAAGAGTTCTAAAGTTCTGGAGTTTGGGCCCCAATATTTATACCACCAAATCCTTTGTTCTCTGAAGGCAGAGGGTCCTGTACCTTGTCCAATCCAGTTCTGGTCAGTCTTGGAGCACTTTGTTTACAAGACAGTGTAGGCCAGGGACATCAGAAGCACCACAGTAGGTGGAGCCAGCATTGTGGAAGGCAGGCACAGCCCTATTCAGGTCCCTGGTCCCCCCCTCCCACCACTCTATATGTAGATGGGTCCAGTCAGCCCTGTGCTGACTCACCCTGTCTCCTGGAGCCACCCCAGCCCCTGTCACTCACAAACCAGAAATGCGATACACAACCTAACAGAGGCAGGCTGGATGTTTTGGCAAGAAAATATCTACTTTCTAAAAATGGTATTTTCAAACGCAGAATGTTAAAACCAACTTCACTAAAAGATGTATTTTATCATTCTGAGTTCAGGCATGCTACATTTGTTTTGCTACCATGTTTCCTGGGTCAGTTAGGATTATAAGATGTTATAATCAAACTGCCCATTCTGGCCTATGGGAACAGGTAGCCTTGCAATAGTGAAAAACGAAATGGGCTTAAATTCACTATCAGGACATGCCACACACACCAGGGCATGTCCTACCTTTCACAGACAATGCACCCTGCCCACAGGGGTACCTTGGGCCTACCTTAGGGGTGACTAACATGTCTAAAAGGGAAGGTTTAGGGACTGGCAAGTGGGTGCACTTGCCATGTCGACATGGCAGTCCCAGACTGCACACAGGCTCTGCAATGGCAGGCCAGAATTACACTTTATGGGCTGTTTGCGTGCGTGGCACAATCCAGTGCTGCAGCCCACCAACAGCATTTGATTTATGGGCCCTGGCATGCGCAGTGCACTTTACTAGGAACTGTCATGTCATGTAAATCAAATAGGCTAATCATGGAAACACCAATCCATACCCATTTTACACAGATAGCATATGCACTTTAGCACTGATCAGCAGTGGTAAACTACCCAGAGTCCTAAAACCAACAACAGCAGGTCAGGAAAAAGTAGGAGGAAAAAGCAAAAAGGTTTAGGGATAACCCTGCAAAAAGGGCTATCTCCAACACCCCCTCCTTAGAAAATGTTCCATCTTACATTGAAAGATCTTAGCCAATCAGGTTAGGGAATGCCCTTCCCCAATGGGAGGGGACATTCTATGGGTGTAGTTACCCTAAAGGTAAGTAGGCCATTGGCTACCATGCCAGAACCTGTACTGCCTCTAAATTCAATATTCAGGGGCAGCCCTGAACCTTGATCCTCAGATTCCTGCAACCTAAGACGAAGAAAGGTGAAGAGGATGCCGTGCAGCAAAGCAAGAAGACATCTACTGCCTTGGACCCAGCTCTACCGGCCTGTCTCCTGCTTCTCAAGCCTGCGAATAAGAAAACACCTGTCCCATAGCCAGAGACTTCCAAGAAACCCAAAAAGATTGCCACTCCTCTATAAAGACCAGATCTCTCGAGGACAGCGGCCTTGTCCAGAAGACTCCAACTTTAAAGACTCCGGATCCAGCGGATCAGCAATCTTGACCGCCTTTGCAACCGACGCCCACGGCCCGAGTGGCTCACCTGTCCTGTGAAGTCTCCCCGCTGATCCTGACCTCATCTATATCAGTGGCTGGCCTCTCCTGGACACCACAAAGTCACCTGCAGCCACTCCAGGAAGGGTCTCCCTGACCGCGACCGGCTCCAACCCAGAAGATCCGACACCAAAAGGTACTCCTACATCCTCAGCTCTGTGGCCTTGGGGAGCCCAGCCAATGGTGCCTCAACCTTTCCCAGCCCTCCAACATACCTTCCCAGGCAGTGGTCACCTTCAAGCAGCCCCCTGGTCTGAGCCTGCAGCCTCTTTGTGCGACCGACAACCTCTATTGAAATGCAATGGGCGCCCAATGCTGATTTTGCACTCGCCCGCCCCTGTGCAGCTGGTGGTATAGCTTTGGTTTTGCCATGTGTGCCCCATGCTGATCTTAACCCCCATGGCCTTTGCCCTGAACCGTGGGTACTTACCTGTAAACCGTGCTTCTTCGAGGTACCCCCAGCCTCCATTGATTTATATTGGGCTCAGTGATCTCTGTGCCCGTGCACTCAAGTGCCGCTAGTGGTCCAGTACCTACCGTAAACTGAACCTTGCCCAGTGTTGGTCAAAACCCCCGAAGACTGGGATTGTAAGTCAAATACACACCTGCTCATGCATAACATTGTTTTCTCCTCCCATAGGATTGCATTGCATTCCCTCTGTTGCACATAACTGTCTATCTTTCACATACCTAATTACTAATGTTCTAATAGACAAATACTAAAGTATTTCTAAGACTGTAAAGCATTTCTTTTACCTTTACCAAACAATATTTACTGCATTTTAAAAGTATTTCTACTTTTAAAAATAGTTACTTACCTGCAACTGAGTTCCTCTTGGTTCTAAAAATAAAATAACAAAGTAATATTTTTTATACAAAATAGTTGGTCTGGATTCAATCTTTGAGTGTGTGTAATCATTTCTTGCCTGAGTGTGTACAATAAATGCTTAGCACTACCCTGTGATAAGTTGAACTGCTCGAGCACACTACAACAAATACAGCTTTTAGGATTATCTACTAATATCTCTGTCAGCCGCTGGGGTCCACTGGACTCTGTGCACACTACACATTACTTTGGTATGGTATGTATAGAGCCAGCTTCCTACAATGTCACTCTCAACCCCTGATTCTTGACCAGTCTAAAGTTATGTTCTGTGGCTGAAGACATGTCACAGATGCATTTCAGATTCTGGTCCCCCCCCCGGTGCTGGCGGGGTCGGCCACATTCTGTACTGCCTATAGATGACAGCCTCCTTCAGCGAAAGCCAGACGTTTCAGCATATATTGGAAGTTCTGGATAAACCAAACTGACCATCAATCCATCCTAGAGTCATAGAGAGCAGTCTCTTGAGTATCTTTCAGACCAGGTAGCAAATGCAAAGACCAACCTCTTAAAGACAAAATCCAGACTCTGCTAGACTAGGAGGGCCCCACTACCCAGCCATCATTGAGGGCATTTCTAGGTCTCTCTAGGTCTCTCTGGGTACCACATGTCCTCTGTGGCCCACTGTGGGATCATAGACCCAAGTGTGCCCTGACCTCAAACCAACACTGAAAAGGACCTGGCCTACTCAGCTTCAAGGAGCCTTTGTGGACATTAAACAAGCCTTGGGCAAGGCACTGGTAGTGCAGGCCACTGGCTATGGTCATCCTTTCTTGATACCAAGGGATCTTTCAGACGAGTTTGGGATAAATTGGCCTTCCTCAGTGATGAGGGAAGGGACATACAGGGGTCTCCATCCATTGCAGACTCTTGCTTAGGGGTCTGAAACTTTGCAGTTGTGATGGCCTGACGTGTGATCCAGACTTCTGTTGCAGAGGGCCAAGTGCTCCTCACATGCCTGATATCTACACGGGGTGAAAAGCCCAAGTCCTTCAAGCAATGGAATTCACCATGAGACAGAAGGCATGGATGCTGCAAGCTGATTGGCTTTACCAAAGGTTTTCTTTATCTGATGACCAAACCTCTGGGCAGGAGTGAATAAGTATGCCTGTTCTGGGGCTTGCATGTTGTTGGCATGAGGGCTGAGAAAGTAACGTCATCCTGACCCTGTTGAAATTTGCCCTGCTTGTTTTGCATTTTGCTATCATTAGACTTGGGGCTAGATGTACAAAGATGCATTTTTGCATTTCCTAAATAGCAACTCCTTAGAAATCACTATGTTGGAAAGGCAAAATGATATGCATGAAATATCCGATTTCTTAATAGTTGTCCCTACTGAGTAGTAATCGCTATTAGGAAATCACAAAGAAGAAGTCCCGTGCCATTTGTCCCACTGGGCCGGTTTAGCATTTCCAAATTAGCAATTTCCTATTAGGAAATCGCTATTTTGGAAATGCTAACCCAAGAAAGGGTATGGGCAAAAGGACCCCCGTGATGCACCCCAAAAATAGTGACCCATCACGCTTCAATAAAAGCATCTTTGGGTGCTTCTTTAAAATTTTACATGGTTACCATTGACTTGGAGTCGATGGCAATTGCATTTCCTAAATGCCCAATTCGCATTTAGGAAATGCTTTGTTCATGTACTTTAGAAATCACAAATAGGAAATCCCTATTGGCAATTTCCTATTTAAGAGATCGCAAATTGCAGTTTCCACTGGCTAGAAATCACAATTTGCGACCACTTAAAGAGCTTTGCACATATGAAAAGCCCATCAATAATTTCTTAACCTCCAGAAATGGAGATTCGGTCGGTTAAGAAATGCTAAATGTCTTCGTACCTCTGGCCCTTTGTCCCTCGGGCACTGGGTTCCTCTCACACCCTCACAACTTTTCCTTCAAGTGATCACAGAACCGCTGGAAACCTGGCCTGAAAGGTAACCAACCACCTCGTAGCGCTGGGACATCATCACAGAAGAACTGAGCCCCAAGAGGTACTTTTCTCCTTCCCCCCTCCAGCTCCACCTTCTATTGAGGTTACTTAGTAAAAATGTAAGATCAAATGCTGCCTTGTGATGACTGCTTTTGATAAGGCTATTTTGAGTGCTGAAATACTATCTAACACCTTGACCTTCTGAATAAAAGTGTTATGCTATGTCATGTTAATGTATTATGTTATTGTTATGTTGTTATGTTCTGTTGTGTTACAGGCCTTTTGTTAAGTAGAGTCCCCAGGTGTTACAAAGACAGAGATGGGAAAACTATTACTGAAGAAAAGTAGGTCTCAAGGGCCTGATTCACAGAACTAACTTATGACAAAATCCTAAACTTACTACCATTTTGGTATTCACAGAAGGCACTTGCTCATTTTGGTATTCACAGAAGGCACTTGCTCATTTTGGTATTCACAAAAGTTAGGAGTCCTAACTAGGCCTGGGCGGTAAATTCAGTTCCACTCACAGAATTTGCGAAATTTCGGTAATTTCGCGTTCCGCGGAGAACGCAAAAGTGCCCAAAATTCTGCGTTCAGCGATTTTGCGAATTTTTTTGCTCGTTCGTGATCTCAAAATGCATGTTCGCGAGATATTTATCCCAGAGCACGCAAACAGTGATTGCAAACAGGAAAAAAGCATCGCGAACATGCAATTCCGCGTGTTCGCTGAATTTCTGCGTGTTCGCAGAGATTTTTTACTGTTTCGCGGAGATTTGCGTAACGCGATTATACAAATTCCGCCCTCCCCTAGTCCTAACTTTAGGACTTCTAAATGCCTTCTGTGAATACCAAAATGGTAGTAAGTTTAGGATTTTGTCTTAAGTTAGTTCTGTGTCATTGTACGACACCCATCTGATGTAATATGGTAGTCCTTCTTCTATGTCTGCGAAATGTCCCGGTTTTTCGTTTTCAAAATCTGGTCACCCTAAAAATGATTTTCTTAAACAGAGCTGCGTTGTGATTCTCACACCCGGAGTATGCAAATGTTATAAGGGAGGGGCCTGAGACGAAAAGGCTCCTCCCTATGTCTGGAACTTTATTTAAAGCGCGCTTTTTTAGCAAAACTGCGTTGAATGACTTTAGCACTTTTTTAGGCAAACATCAGACCAAGCTCCTTTAAAGATATCTAGGCGCTATGCCAAGAGCACAATACTTTCAACGCCTGGCCTTTAAAGGAAGTCATCGGGACTGGCGTGTTCTTACCTTTAAACGGATCTGGTTTTACTGATGGTTTCACGTCTTTCCTTGTAATTCACCTGGTTCAGCCCCGTTGGGTTATGGGAAATGTCTCCGCCAATGACCTGCTTTCTTTAGCATTGTTTTTATCCGTTCACGTGTATTTATCGCTTCTTTTTCAACGTCGCTTTCTCTATAACTTTTGAACCCACCATGAATGTGGCTTTATTTTTTCCAATGTGGGTATTCTTCTTTTGCTCTAACTTGTTGTGCACATTGTGCAGTATTTCTTTCCCTTTGTGCTGTTGTAATTGTCGTTTATTTGGGCCCCAGATGCGCACGTGCTCCACCACCTCCTCCCAGGCCTTCAAAACGGACCTCAAAGTTCTCCTCCTCCAAAGACACTTCCAAATTTAAATCACGCCCTCTCTGTTATCTGAAGGAAGTCCTTTCGTTATAGAAAATTCTATTCTCCATGACTATGGAAGTGCCTTCCAGTGTGTTCTTGTGGTTGGAGTGTCTGCCATTTATTGCAGTAATACCCTTTTACCTGTGTTTGTTACTCTTTTGTAACCTGCACACCTCACTTTTCTCTTGTAACACACTGTTTGCTCCTCTTACATTTTGTTTGCTTTCGATACTTGCCCAAGTGCCACCATTGCCTACGTAAGTTTGTTCTTGTGTTTGAGTGTCCTCCATTTATTGCAGTATTATACCTCTACTTGTACTTTGTTCGCTTTTGTAACCTGCACACGTCACTTTTTCCTCCTGTAATGCACCGTTTGCTACCTCTTGTATTTTGTTTGCTCACAATTGTCACTTTTGCCTCATGTAACTTAACGTTTGCTTTTGTAATTTGTTCACTTGTAATGTTCTCCTCATGTATCATTACTGTTCCTATTGTGAAGCGCTCTGAGGCCTTCAGGTAAAGTCGGCGCTATATAAAAACGCATAAAATAAAATAAAATAGAAAAAGTGGCTCAGGACAAGGGACACAAAGATTTGAAAAAGTTACTCTGATGGGGGGAAGCTTCCCCCCATAATGCCCCCCCCCCAATATCCGGAGTAACCCCCTCCCCTGTCACCCACTCTGCCCTCCCCAGCCCCCCCCCCCCCCCCGGCACCGGGAGCGGGCGCGGGCGCTCAGTCCCACGCGAGGCCTCGGGGCAAAAGCCAGGCGGAGTGACAGATCCAATCCTTGAGGCGGCAGAGTGGGGGCGGAGGCAGCAGAAGGGCGGGGGGGGGGCGGAGGGAGGGGTGACAAATCGGAAGAAGAATGGCAAAGTAAATGAGTGTGGAAAGATGTGAGCGCGGGATACACACGTCGCTCGCGCGCAGAATTCAGTGCTGGCGAGGCCTGCGTGTTCCACTTAGAGGGAGCGCCTCACTTCGGGGCGGACATCCCCCCCCCTACCCCAACCAGGCGCTAGCTCAGCCCGTGCGTGAGCCCGAGGCCCTGTCTGCACCATCACTGAGCGCCAGGCTCTCCCGGCTCTGACATGGGGCCTCTCTGCTGCGCTACCTGGCCTCTCTGTCAGTGTGCGTCTCTGCTCTCCGACCTCAGACCCTACCTATCTCTTGGCCTCTCTGCTGCGCTACCGGGCCTCTCTGTCAGTGTGCTTCTCTGCTTTCCACACACCCTACCATCTCTTGGCCTCTCTGCTGCGCTACCGGGCCTCTCTGTCAGTGCGCTTCTCTGCTTTATACACACCCTACCATCTCTTGGCCTCTCTGCTGCGCTACATGGCCTCTCTGTCAGTGCGCTTCTCTGCTCTCCTCACAACCTACCCATCTCTTGGCCTCTCTGCTGCACTACTTGGCCTCTCTGTCAGTGCGCTTCTCTGCTCTCCTCAGACCCTACCCATCTCTTGGCCCCTCTGCTGCACTACGTGGCCTCTCTGTCAGTGTGCGTCTCTGCTCTCCTCAGACCCTATCTTGTGGCCTCTCTGCTGCGCAAGTGGGCCTCTCTGTCACTGTGCTTCACTATTCTCCTCAAACCTCTTCTCTTGGCCTCTCAGCTGCCAGTACACGGCCTCTCCATCAATGTGCTTCTCTAGTCTCATCAGACTCCACCTCCCATCTCTTGGCCTCTCAGTTCCGTTTCATGGCCTCTGCACTCTTTCTCTTTGACTCTCTACTCTCTAGAAACCTCCAGCGGAGCACGGGGCCTCCCTACCCTCCAAGGGCTCTGTTTTCTCAATCACTAGCCCTCTTTTCTCTGTCACTCGCCCTCTCTTCTCTGTCACTCGCCCTCTCTTCTCTGTCACTAGCCCTCTCTTCTCTGTCACTAGCCCTCTCTTCTCTGTCACTGACCCTCTCTTCTCTGTCACTAGCCCTCTTTTCTCTGTCACTCGCCCTCTCTTCTCTGTCACTCGCCCTCTCTTCTCTGTCACTAGCCCTCTCTTCTCTGTCACTGACCCTCTCTTCTCTGTCACTAGCCCTCTTTTCTCTGTCACTCGCCCTCTCTTCTCTGTCACTCGCCCTCTCTTCTCTGTCACTAGCCCTCTCTTCTCTGTCACTAGCCCTCTCTTCTCTGTCACTGACCCTCTCTTCTCTGTCACTCGCCCTCTCTTCTCTGTCACTCGCCCTCTCTTCTCTGTCACTAGCCCTCTCTTCTCTGTCACTAGCCCTCTCTTCTCTGTCACTGACCCTCTCTTCTCTGTCACTAGCCCTCTCTTCTCTGTCACTAGCCCTCTCTTCTCTGTCACTAGCCCTCTCTTCTCTGTCACTGACCCTCTCTTCTCTGTCACTAGCCCTCTCTTCTCTGTCACTGACCCTCTCTTCTCTGTCACTAGCCCTCTCTTCTCTGTCACTAGCCCTCTCTTCTCTGTCACTAGCCCTCTCTTCTCTGTCACTAGCCCTCTCTTCTCTGTCACTAGCCCTCTCTTCTCTGTCACTGACCCTCTCTTCTCTGTCACTAGCCCTCTCTTCTCTGTCACTAGCCCTCTCTTCTCTGTCACTGACCCTCTCTTCTCTGTCACTAGCCCTCTCTTCTCTGTCACTGACCCTCTCTTCTCTGTCACTAGCCCTCTCTTCTCTGTCACTAGCCCTCTCTTCTCTGTCACTAGCCCTCTCTTCTCTGTCACTAACCCTCTCTTCTCTGTCACTGACCCTCTCTTCTCTGTCACTAGCCCTCTCTTCTCTGTCACTAGCCCTCTCTTCTCTGTCACTGACCCTCTCTTCTCTGTCACTAGCCCTCTCTTCTCTGTCACTGACCCTCTCTTCTCTGTCACTAGCCCTCTCTTCTCTGTCACTAGCCCTCTCTTCTCTGTCACTAGCCCTCTCTTCTTCATCACTGGCCTCTGTTCTCTGCTGTCACCCTCTTTGCTCTCTCGCCGGGCCTCTTTTCTCTATCACTCTCCCTCTCTCTCTTGTCTGTCCCTGGCCACGTGCCTTCCACAGTCTCTCAGGCCCTCGCTTGTTTCTCAAAGTCCCCCAGGCTGCCTCTTCTCTGCTCCTGGACCCTCAGCCCTCTCTCCTCTGACCTCTCGGCTGTCTCTGAGTTCACATCCTCTGTCCCTCTCATGTCTGCCTGAGTCTCAGCACTCTTTTTCTTTCTTCGTCCCCCTCTTTTCTCACTCTTTTCTCATTCTTTCAAGCTCCTCCTACCTTTTCTCTTCTGCTCTTTCCCTCCACGTGATCCACCCCTTTCTCTCTTTCTCTTTCTACTTCTATTCCTTCTTCTCCACACCCCTCTGCACCACTTCTTCTTTACCTCTTTTCTCCCTGTCTTTTCCCCTCTTCTTCTGTCCATCACTCAATGTCTCCCTCCCTCTCTACTCACATCTGTTTGTTAGCCTTTCTCTCGTCTGCCAACGTCTTCCTTCCTCATTCTCACTTCTGCTCTCTCTCTTCTTTTGTTTCCATCTCTCCTTCCCATCTCTTCCTCCCGTCACTCTCTCCTTTTGTCACCCTCTTTTTTTCTGCCTTCATCTCTGCTCCCTCTTTTCTGATTTTTCTGTTCCTCTCTTTCCCCCTCTCTCTTTATCTTTGATTTCTTCTTCCTCTCTCCTCTACACCCACAGTCTACCTTCCTTGCTCTCCTTCTTCTGCTTCATCTCTTCTCCACCTCCGTCACTCTATCAATTCCTCCCCTCTTACTCGTTCACCTCTTACCTCTGCCTGCCATTTGTCTTACTCCCTCCCAATCCTCCTTCTCACTCCCTCCATTTCTCTCTACTTCGTCTGTGTCCTCTCTTCCCCTTCACCTCATTTTTTCTCTCTTCTGCTGACCGTTTCTTTTCTTCCCCTCAACTCTTCTCTCTCATGTTCTCCCTCATTCTCCTGCAATTCGTTCTTCTTCCCCTCTTTTCCTCTCCTTACCTCAACTCCCTCTTCCTATCTCTACGTTTGCCGTTCTCACTTCTTCCCCTCTTCTCATCTCCTTCTTTAGATCCCTCATTTTCTCACTCTTCTTGTCGTTCTTTTTCCCCTTCTCTCCTTTCCTTCTCTCCCTCATATTTTTTCTCTCTCATTCTTCTGTCGTTCTCTTCTACCCCCTCTTCTCTACTTCTCTCCACTCCCTCATTCTTTTGTTGTTCTCTTCTTCCCCTCTTCTCTCCTTTCCTTCTCTCCCTCATTTTCTCTCTCTTTCATTCTTCTCGTCGTTTCCTTCTTCCCCTCTTCCTTCCCTCCACTCCCTAATATTCTATATCTTGTTCTTCTGTCGTCATCTCTTCTTTCCCTCTTCTACTCCCCTCCACTCCCTCATTTCCTCTCTTATTCTTCTTACCGTTTTCTCTTCTTTCTTTCTTCACCTCTCTTTCCCTCAACCCTTACCTTTTTTCACTTTCCTTTTCCTGCTGTTCTTTTTTCTTCTCCACTCCCTCATTTTCTCACACATTTTTCATCCGTTCTATCTTCTGCCTCCCTTTTCCTCTCCTTCCCTCCACTCCCTCATTTCCTCTCTTATTCTTCTTGCCGTTTTCTCTTCTTTTTTTCTTTACCTCTCTTTTTTTCCACTCCTTCCTTTTTTTCATGTTCTTTCTCCTGCTGTTCTCTGTTATTTTTTCCTTCTCCATCCCCTCCCTCCACTCCCTCATTTCCTCACACATTTTTCTTCCGTTCTATCTTCTTCTCCTCTCCTTCACTCCCTCACTTTCTCTCTCCCACTCTTCTGTCCTTTTTCCTTCATCCTCTATTGTTCACCTCTTTCCGTCTATCCCTTCGTTTTCTCCATTTCCTTCTTCTGCCCTTCTCTTTTCTTCTCCTTCCTTTCACTCCCTCACTTTCTTGCTCTCCTGTCCTTTTTCCTTCCTCTTTTGTTCACCTCTTTCCGTCTAACCCTTCTTTTTCTCCACTTTCTTCTGCTGTCCTTCTCTTTTCTTCTCCTTCCCTCCACTCCCCCCTTCCCTCGCTCTCCTCCTTCTGCTTCCCTTCTTTCCCTCTGCCCCCCACCCGACTCCCGCCCCCAGCTCCCTTCCTCTCGCCCCGGCTCCCCCATGCATGAAAAGAGGCTTATTTAATTTAGACGCCATGAAAATCGATGCTGCCATTCGATACAAAATAAGAATCAAGCAGATTAAGGGACGGAAATTAACTCTGAAAATATTTTTGATGGAGTACCTTGTAGTCTCCCAAGCAAATGGACTGCAAAGTGGAACAAATGACAGGCGGCTAGTGGCGGAGACAGGCCGCTCCGTCATCCTATTACCCGCTAATGGGAAGGGTCCCGCGCGCGGCCCCGGCCCGGGCATTAATCACACGGCAGGCTTTATGAAGATTTATGGCCCCGCGGCCCGCCCGCGCGCCGATGAAGTCATAACGGAGGGCGCGGGGAGGGAGGGGGCGGGGGTGTGAAGGGGCAGAAGAGGGACTGAGAGGGTGCGAGGGGTGCGAAGGGGTGTGAAGGGGTGGCGGATGGACGGAGAGGGTGAGAGGGGGTGTGAAGGGGCAGAAGAGGGACTGAGAGGGTGCGATGGGTGCGAAGGGGTGTGAAGGGGCAGAACAGGGACTGAGAGGGTGCGGGGGTTGTGAAGGGGTGTGAAGGGGTGGAAGAGGGATTGAGAGGGTGCGGGGGGAGGGAGGGAGTGTGAAGGGGTGGGGAGGGACTCAGAGGGCGCGGGGGGGGGCATGGAGGGAGTGTGAAGGGGTAGCTGAGGGACGGAGAGGGTGAGAGGGGCGGAGGGGTATATGGCGAGTATGAGACCGAAAGAATGTGAGGGGATGTGAGGGTGTGAAGGGACGAGGGTGAGAGGGGCGGAGGGGTATATGGCGAGTATGAGACCGAAAGAATGTGAGGGGATGTGAGGGTGTGAAGGGACGGAGAAGGAATGAAGAGAGGATAAAGAAGCTGAGCTTTGTGAGGGTCTTAATAAGTGGTGTGGGGGCGGAAAGGGTTGAAGAGGGACAAGGAGGTGTGAAGGAGGAAGGGGAATGCGCGTGAGGGGATGAGCGAGTGTGAGGGAGCACGGGCAGAGAGAGTGTGAGGAGGTGGGGAAGGTGTAAAAGAAAGGGAGGGTGTGAAGGAGAGGATGTGAACGTGGTTGGGGCGGAGGGACAACGCAGAAGGCCCGCAGGTGGACCGAGGGGGAGGAGTACCAGAGGAACGGAGAGGTTGTGAAGTGATGCAACACCCGTTTCTGCGTAGTAGGGGCCTGGATAGTTAGGGCCCCATTAGGATGGTGACCACCGCCGGGCCGGCGGGGGCAATCCGCCCACCATTCGTGTAGAAAAGAACCCTCGCCATATTATTATGGCTGGGGGGTCCGCGGCAGACGGAAAGACCATCCACCGTATTTCCCCCCCCCCGGTCGACTTGCGACCGGGGCGGAAAAGGCTGCAATATGGTGGCGGTGTCTTTCAGACACCGCCAACCATATTACAATGTGCGTTTAGGAATGCCTTTGCCGCCACGGAAAGGCATGTAGAGTCTGCTTGGGGGGCCCGTTGTGGGGGTACACATGGGGGGTACCTATGGTACCCCCCTGCAGTTCCATGCACAACATGGCAGGCACCGCGCGGTGCCTGCCATGTTGTGCATGAAAGTGTACAACATGCCTCCCTAACATTGTGGCCGGAGGTGCTGAGTGCACCGCCCGCCACACTGTTAGGGATTCGGAATGCGCCCGCCACTGTGGCAGGCGCATCCTAATGGCAGGCAGGAGACCCCCGCCCATATGGCGGGCGGTCCCTCTGTACGACGGGAATGTCCACCCGCCAACCTAATGTGCCCCTTAGTGTTAGGGGTGTCCAGTTGTAACAGTTGTGGTCCTTTCACACTGTCATGGGGGGGGGCCTTAATATTCATCATAAAAGCACCCCTTTACCATCTGACTCTCAAAATAGCGCCTCGAGCAGTCCAGCGCTTCCTCGGGGGAGTGGTGTGTGCTGAGCGGTTCAGTGACTAAATATCGAGGGACAGAATATCGACTGTCCAAAATATCGTTTTAAAAATATCAAGGGACAGAATATAGAATCCCTATCTACAAACAGGTTAGTACTAAAATATCGAGTACAAAATATCGATAGTTAAAATATAGGTAACTAAAATATTGAATTTTTTAAATGTATTTAAAATAATATAAAAGTAATTAAATAATAAACACAATTAAATAAAACATAGTTAAAATAATGTAAACAAGCTTAAAATGTAAAAAGAATAAATGTAATGTAAAAAAACATATTTTTAACATATATATTTACTTAATATAATACAATAATTATTAATCCTAATTATACAATATTTAAAACATTATTAAAAATATATTATATATATATATATACATAAACCTATTATATAAATATAAAACATGAATAATATATAATAATTTAAATAATTAAAGCAATACTTTTTATGTTAATTAATAATTTACATTACATCAAATATAACAAAATTAAAAACATTACATAGCTAAGGTAATAAAATTAGTATTCACACTCCAACAAGTGTAAATGTAGAGAATTTGTTGGATAGCGGGTGGGTACAAATTACTATTGCCACTCCAGTGAGTGCAACAGTAGGGAAAGGGTTGGATAACGTAGGGGTAAAAATTACCATTCCCACTCCAGAGAGTGCAACAATTGGGAAAGTGTTGGATAGCATAGAGGAATAATTTAGTAGACCCAGTCCTACAATTTAATTAAAATAATGAAAAAATATTTACATTTAAATTACTTCGCACTATTTTCCACTATAATCATCACCTCCAATAATCTAAAATATTAATAAATTAACATAATTAATTAACATTTAATTAATTAGCTAATCACAATTAACAAAAATATAAAAACAATAATAGATAAATTAACACAATTAACAGAATAAAATAACTTTGATTAAATAGTATATAAATATTAATAAAAATGTATTTTCACATATTGTTATAAACACCATACTCCCCTATAAACACTCACCACACCCCTAACAAATTAACATAATTAACATAGTAATACATTCATTATTAATAATTAATATTTAATTAATTACAAATTAATAACAATTTGCACAATTTACATAGTTATCAATTCATTTAAAACTTTTATTAATACCTTTTAAAATATTTAATAATACATTAATTAACCTAATTAGCAATATTAATTATTAACCATAAAATTCATAATAATACACTTTTATTTTTTTTATTTTAATGAAATTACTTCCCACCCAATTCCCCTATAAACCAACAACCCGCTACGGAACTAATATACAAAACACATTAATTACCAATATTATATTATTAAACAATAAATTATTAAATAATACATTATTATTATTTTTAAATTTAAATGAGATTACTTCCCACTCTTTTCCCCTATAAACCCTCAACCTGCTACAGAACTAATATAAGCAAAAATTAACTAACATATAATTCATTATCTTAAAAAAATTGTAACATACATTAAAAAAGTATATACTTTTAACACATATACTAACATATAATACAATTTCAAAAAATTCTATATAATAACATTCTATAATATGACATTCTATATTATAACGTACTATATAATGACATTCGATCATACTTACCTCTAAGTCGATATTGTATCCAACTATATTCTATCCATTCTATATTCTGTCCTCTCAATATTTTTCATTCTTAGGGGCACATTAGGATGGCAGGCTGCCTTTGTCCACCCGTCATCCTGTCGTACAAAGTGACTGCCCACCATAAGGGCGGGGGTTCCGTGGCTGCCATTCCTGACATTGTGGCGGGCGGTGCACTCAGCACCCCGCCACAATGCCAGGAAGGCATGTTGTACACTTTCATGCACAACATGGCAGGCACCGCGCGGTGCTTGCCATGTTGTGCATGGAAGTGCAGGGGGTACCATAGGTACCCCCCATGTGTACCACCCACCCCTCCCGGAATCCCTGGGGGGCCCGCAACGGGCCCCCCAAGCAGACTCTGCATGCCTTTCCGTGGCAGCAATGCTGCCACAGAAAGGCATTTCCAACCCCACATTATAAAATGGCTGGCGGTGTCTTTCAGACACCGCCACCATATGAAAGCCTTTTCCGCCCGGTCGACTTCTCGAACGAGCGGAAAAGCGGCGGACGGTCTTTCCATCCACCGCAGACCCCCTGCCATGGTAATATGGCGGGGGTCTTTAATGTCAGGATGGTGGGCGGATCGCCCCTGCCGTGCCAGCGGTGGCTACCGCCCGCCCGGCGGGGGTTTATCCGCCTGCCATCCTAATGGGGCCCTATATTTTGGGTGTTTACCAATTCCCACACAGCTAAATTCTACAGATAAGGAGCTAAAACCCATAATGGAATGCCATGTTCAATACAAGACTTGGAATGTCTTTGTGCACAGAGGCCAGTCACAGTCAAGGTTAGTAAGAATGTTGATGTAAAGTTATACTCAAACGTCACTGATTCCTACCGGGGGGCCAGGCTCTGGTCTGAAGGGTCCTGCACCACACCACGGTCCCGAGATGATGCTCTGTCTCTTGGGTGGCAGGACTGGTCCTCTTCCATACTAGCCCGGCCCCTAATGGGACTAAAGACCCCCCACCACCCCTTATAAGCTGTGATCCGACACTCAAAGGGGCGTGCCGAACACTCAAAATGGTACCTTTGTGGGAGTCCATATGGAGGATAAAGTTTTACCAAATGCTCACACAATGGGACCTCCTGTCCCATAGCAATATTTTTTAAACCACAATAATTCTGTAGGCACTGTTCGTGGTTTTTCTAGTGCTGCAGTGTAATCCAAAGGTCTTTTTTTGCAGTTTTATGTAGTGTGAAAGCTGCCCAAAGGTATTAGAGGTCTTTACAGGAGCACCAGACGACCAGAGATGTGCACCCCACCTCAGGCTCCAGCCAGAGGCGTGGGCGTCTCTCAGCTTGAGGTCTTCTTGGAATCTCGAGCCCAAAACGAGGCCAGCTATAATGTGACTTCTGCCTGCCACCCATGCTCTCCAATGCACCAAGAATTAAAAACAAGGTGTAAACCTTTGGTATTAAAATGAGAGAAAGTGGTAGCCATCTAATGGGTGAATTGCGTAATGTGAAACCCGACAACATAGACCCAATCCTGGCTTCCCCGCTTGTCCAAATTGTGTGACCAGAGGTGTGAGAAATAGGGTTGTTGGTTGGGGGAAAGGTGAAAGCTTACTCAAGCAACAGCCGCAATCCTTGTCAGGGTGAGCCACAAAAGTCACTAAATTAACCTGTGCTTGGCCCTCTGGTAACTTGGCACAAAAGCAGTCAGGCTTAATTTGGAGGCAATTAGGCAATGTATAAAGAATTTATGCAGCGCACAGACAACAATAAAGTGTGAACCGAATATAAGAAAAATTACGCACGATTTCGAAGAATAGGGTAATTTTTAATACATATTTTTACACCCAAAAAAAAATACAATCAGTTGAACCAGAGAATTGCAATTTTAATGTTTTTGGGAAGCACAGTGCCTAATAGCAAAAAGTGCCACTTGCAATTATCAGGTCATGGGAGATGGGGTGAAAGTCAGAGGTTTGGGCCGACTGCTGTGGAGCATGGACCAGATACAGGGACCAGGTTGGTCCTGCTGAAAAAGTTACCTTCTAAAGTCCAGGCCAAATTGTTCTGTTAATGGCGGAGGAGGCCATGAAGAGCAGGGCTAGAGCCAGAAGTGCTTGTCACTGTAGTGTTAAGAGTAAGCTGGGCATCATGGACAGTCGTTGTTGTAGCGTGAGGATCCTATCAAGCATCATGGAATGTCGTCGCGGGAGATTCGTGTTGGCGGTTATTACAGGCTGGGAGGAAGATCCTTCTCCTACCTGGCAGCCAAGACCTGGTATTCCCTCCCCATCCACCTCCGCCTTACCCAAGACCACCTCTCCTTCAGGAAACAACTCAAGACCTGGCTGTTCGAGCAGTAGCGGACCCCCCTTCCCAAGCACCTTGAGGCCCTCCGGGTGAGTAGCGCGCTATATAAATTTCAATGATTGATTGAATGATTGAGGCTGTCTACGGTGTAGCGCAAAGTGCAGATCTTCAGTTGCCGGTCGTCTCTGGTGGTTGCTGTAGTGCTAAGATTCAGGTTCACCGGATCTTCGCATTGCTGGTCAGCGCGGGCTGCAAGAACCTGGCACAAATGTGCCAGTTAGAGGTCGCGAGGAGCCCAAAATTTCAGGTTTTCTCCTTTTCTTTTAGGAGGAGCTCGTCTGGTGCCGCACCATGGGTCCAGGACCTGAGGATCGGGAACACACTCCAGCAGAGGCCAGCAGGGCTCAGACAGGTCAACTTGCAGGTCCAGTGTAGCAGATCTACTGGGCAGTTGTAAGGAGACCTCTAGAGCATATTGTGTCCCTGTAGTTGAGAAGAGGTGGTCAGTGAGTTTACCCTTGAGTCACTTGAGCCTGGGATCAAGGGTGCAGGTCCACTCTTCCTTCTCAGACAGCAGGACAGGCCTCAATAATCAGGATTTTTCTCTGGCAGCAAGGCAGTCATTCTTTAGTATCCACAGGTCCAAAATTGTACTGAAGAGTGGGTCAGAAGGTCCTCTTTCCATTATACCTGGTGCCCACTTTGAAGTGGAGAAGCCTCTGTGTTTTTTGTACCTCCCTGATGTGTTTGGAATTTCCTGATTCCTTGCCCTAAAATATCGAGTACAAAATATCGATAGTTAAAATATAGTTAACTAAAATATTGAATTTTTTAAATGTATTCAAAATAATATAAAAGTAATTAAATAATAAACACAATTAAATACAACATAGTTAAAATAATGTTAAAAAGCTTAAACTGTAAAAAGAATGAATGTAATGTAAAAAAACTTATTTTTAACATAAATATTTACTTAATATAATACAATAATTATTAATCCTAATTATAAAATATTTAAAACATTATTAAAAATATATTTAAATATCTATATATATACATAAACCTATTATATAAATATAAAACATAAATAATATATAATAATTTAAATAATTAAAGCAATACTTTTTCTGTTAATTAATAATTTACACTACATCAAATATAACAAAATTAAAAACATTACATAGCTAAGGTAATAAAATTAGAATTCACACTCCAACAAGTGCAAAAGTAGAGAATTTGTGGGATAGCCGGTGGGTACAAATTACTATTGCCACTCCAGTGAGTGCAACACTAGGGAAAGCGTTGGATAGCGAAGGGTAAAAATTACTATTCGCACTCCAGTGAGTGCAACAGTAGGGAAAGCGTTGGATAGCGTAGGGTATAAATTACTATTCCCACTCCAGTGAGTGCAACAGTACTGAAAGTGTTGGATAGCGGGTGGGTAAACATTACAATTCCCACTCCAGTGAGTGCAACAGTCGGGAAAGGGTTGGATAACGTAGGGGTAAAAATTACCATTCCCACTCCAGAGAGGCCAACAATTGGGAAAGTGTTGGATAGCGTAGAGGAATCATTTAGTAGACCCAGTCCTACAATTTAATTAAAATGTATTAAAAATTATTTACATTTAAATTACTTCCCACTATTTTCCACTATAATCATCACCTCCAATAATCTAAAATATTAATAAATTAACATAATTAATTAACATTTAATTAATTCGCTAATCACAATTAATAAAAATATAAAAACAATAATAGATACATTAATTAACACCATTAACAGTATAAAATTACTTTGATTAAATATTATATAAATATTAATAAAAATATATTTTCACATATTGTTATAAACACCATACTCCCCTATAAACACTCACCACACCCCTAAAATTTTTACATAATTAACATAGTAATACATGAATTATTAATAATTAATATTTAACTAATTACTAATTAATAACAATTTACACAATTGACATATTTATCAATTGATTTAAAACTTTTATTAATAACTTTTTAAATATTTAATATTCAACGAATTAACCTAATTAGCAATATTAATTATTAACCATAAAATTAATAATAATACACTTTTTTTTTTTTTATTTTAATGAAATTACTTCCCAACCTATTCCCCTATAAACCAACAACCCGCTACAGGACTAATATACAAAACACATTAATTACCAACATTAATTATTAAACAATAAATTATTAAATAATACATTAATATTATTTTTAAATTTTAATTAGATTACTTCCCACCCTTTTCCCCTATAAACCCACAACCCGCTACAGAACTAATATAAGCAAAAATTAACTAACATATAATTCATTATCTTAAAAAAAATTGTAACATACATTAAAAAAATTATATACTTTTAACACATATACTAACATATAATACAATTTCAAAAAATTCTATATGATAACATTCTATATTATGACATTCTATATTATAACATACTATATAATGACATTCGATATAATGACATTCGATATTACTTACCTCTTTGTCGATATTGTATCCAACTATATTATATCCATTCTATATTCTGTCCTCTCGATATTTTTCATTCAATATTATGTCCTCTCAATATTTTTCATTCTTAGGGGCACATTAGGATGGCGGGCTGACTTTGTCCACCCGTCATCCTGTCGTACAAAGTGACTGCCCGCCATAAGGGCGGGGGTTCCGTGGCTGCCATTCCTGACATTGTGGCGGGCGGTGCACTTAGCAGCCCCGCCACAATGCCAGCAAGGCATGTTGTGCACTTCCATGCACAACATGGCAGGCACCGCGCGGTGCTTGCCATGTTGTCCAGGGAAGTGAAGGGGGTACCATAGGTACCCCCCATGTGTACCCCCTACCCCTCCCGGAATCCCTGGGGGCCCGCAACGGGCCCCCCAAGCAGACTCTGCATGCCTTTCCGTGGCAGCAATGCCGCCACGGAAAGGCATTTCAAACCCCACATCATAAAATGGCTGGCGGTGTCTTTCAGACACTGCCACCATATTAAAGCCTTTTCCGCCCGGTCAACTTCTCGACCGGGCGGAAAAGCGGCGGACGGTCTTTCCGTCCACCGCAGACCCCCTGCCATGGTAATATGGCGGGGGTCTTTAATGTCAGGATGGTGGGCGGATCGCCCCTGCCGTGCCGGCGGTGGCTACCGCCCGCCCGGCGGGGGTTTATCCGCCTGCCATCCTAATGGGGCCCTATATTTTGGGTGTTTACCAATTCCCACACAGCTAAATTCTACAGATAAGGAGCTAAAACCCATAATGGAATGCCATGTTCAATACAAGACTTGAAATGTCTTTGTGCACAGAGGCCAGTCACAGTCAAGGTTAGTAAGAATGTTGATGTAAAGTTATACTCAAACGTCACTGATTCCTACCGAGGGGCCAGGCTCTGGTCTGAAGGGTCATGTACCAGACCACGGTCCCGAGATGATGCTCTGTCTCTTGGCTGGCAGGACTGGTCCTCTTCCATACTAGCCCGGCCCCTAATGGGACTAAAGACCCCCCACCACCCCTTATAAGCTGTGATCCGACACTCAAAGGGGCGTGCCGAACACTCAAAATGGTACCTTTGTGGGAGTCCATATGGAGGATAAAGTTTTACCAAATGCTCACACAATGGGACCTCCTGTCCCATAGCAATATTTTTTAAACCACAATAATTCTGTAGGCACTGTTCGTGGTTTTTCTAGTGCTGCAGTGTAATCCAAAGGTCTTTTTTTGCAGTTTTATGTAGTGTGAAAGCTGCCCAAAGGTATTAGAGGTCTTTACAGGAGCACCAGACGACCAGAGATGTGCACCCCACCTCAGGCTCCAGCCAGAGGCGTGGGCGTCTCTCAGCTTGAGGTCTTCTTGGAATCTCGAGCCCAAAACGAGGCCAGCTATAATGTGACTTCTGCCTGCCACCCATGCTCTCCAATGCACCAAGAATTAAAAACAAGGTGTAAACCTTTGGTATTAAAATGAGAGAAAGTGGTAGCCATCTAATGGGTGAATTGCGTAATGTGAAACCCGACAACATAGACCCAATCCTGGCTTCCCCGCTTGTCCAAATTGTGTGACCAGAGGTGTGAGAAATAGGGTTGTTGGTTGGGGGAAAGGTGAAAGCTTACTCAAGCAACAGCCGCAATCCTTGTCAGGGTGAGCCACAAAAGTCACTAAATTAACCTGTGCTTGGCCCTCTGGTAACTTGGCACAAAAGCAGTCAGGCTTAATTTGGAGGCAATTAGGCAATGTATAAAGAATTTATGCAGCGCACAGACAACAATAAAGTGTGAACCGAATATAAGAAAAATTACGCACGATTTCGAAGAATAGGGTAATTTTTAATACATATTTTTACACCCAAAAAAAAATACAATCAGTTGAACCAGAGAATTGCAATTTTAATGTTTTTGGGAAGCACAGTGCCTAATAGCAAAAAGTGCCACTTGCAATTATCTGGTCATGGGAGATGGGGTGAAAGTCAGAGGTTTGGGCCGACTGCTGTGGAGCATGGACCAGATACAGGGACCAGGTTGGTCCTGCTGAAAAAGTTACCTTCTAAAGTCCAGGCCAAAGTGTTCTGTTAATGGCGGAGGAGGCCATGAAGAGCAGGGCTAGAGCCAGAAGTGCTTGTCACTGTAGTGTTAAGAGTAAGCTGGGCATCATGGACAGTTGTTGTTGTAGCGTGAGGATCCTATCAAGCATCATGGAATGTCGTCGCGGAAGATTCATGTTGGCGGTTATTACAGGCTGGGAGGAAGATCCTTCTCCTACCTGGCAGCCAAGACCTGGTATTCCCTCCCCATCCACCTCCGCCTTACCCAAGACCACCTCTCCTTCAGGAAACAACTCAAGACCTGGCTGTTCGAGCAGTAGCGGACCCCCTTCCCAAGCGCCTTGAAGCCCTCCGGGTGAGTAGCGCGCTATATACATTTCAATGATTGATTGAATGATTGAGGCTGTCTACGGTGTAGCGCAAAGTGCAGATCTTCAGTTGCCGGTCGTCTCTGGTGGTTGATGTAGTGCTAAGAGTCAGGTTCACCGGATCTTCGCATTGCTGGTCAGCGCGGGCTGCAAGAACCTGGCACAAATGTGCCAGTTAGAGGTCGCGAGGAGCCCAAAATTTCAGGTTTTCTCCTTTTCTTTTAGGAGGAGCTCGTCTGGTGCCGCACCATGGGTCCAGGACCTGAGGATCGGGAACACACTCCAGCAGAGGCCAGCAGGGCTCAGACAGGTCAACTTGCAGGTCCAGAGTAGCAGATCTACTGGGCAGTTGTAAGGAGACATCTAGAGCATCTTGTGTCCCTGTAGTTGAGAAGAGGTGGTCAGTGAGTGGACCCTTGAGTCACTTGAGCCTGGGATCAATGGTGCAGGTCCACTCTTACTTCTCAGACAGCAGGACAGGTCTCAATAAGCAGATTTTTCTCTGGCAGCAAGGCAGCCATTCTGTAGTATCCACAGGTCCAAGAATGTACTGAAGAGTGGGTCAGAGGGTCCTCTTTTTATTATACCTGGTGCCCACTTTGAAGTGGAGAAGCTTCTGTGTTTTTTTTCCTTCCAGTTGTGTTTGGAATTTCCTGCCTCCTTGCCCTGGTCCCAGTCTGTCTCGGGGCATATTAGGCTAGTGTGAAGTCCTTTGTGTGTGAGCTGCGCCAGTGCCTTTGTGCAAGTGTGGAAGGTGACAACTCCAGTCCCTCTCCACAACAATCCTGCTAACACCCAGATCCTCCATTGTGTTACTGTCTGGGAAGAATACACAAAGGCCAACTATACCTAATCATGTAACCCAGAAAGAGGCTGAAGACACCAAATGGTTAAGAGAAGAAAATATCAACATTCTAAAAGTGGCATTTTCCAAGACAGGGTATCAAAAGCCTTCTCTATATCTAATGATACTAAAGCGGCTCTGAATACAGATTTCCATGTTTTAGGCATCATATGAGGCAACCTTCTAAGGTTTATGTGAAATCCCCTCCCCGGCTCCAAACCACATTGGTCCTCCCTCACCAAATGTGCTATAACCCGCCATAGCTGAAGTGCTAAGACCTTTGCGAGAAATTTTACATCTATGTTCAGTATGGAGAGAGGCCTATATGACCCCGGATCCACAGGATCCTTTCCCGGCTTTGGAAGCATGAGATAACTCCTTCTCTCATATGTGTCGGAAGCTCACCCAGGTCATCCGAATTTTGCAATATTCGCCTGGTAATACTCAGCTGGCAATCTGTCGGGTCCCAGGCATTTTCCTCTAGCCATAGCTTGTACCGCCTCCTGCGGTTCCACCAATGTTATGATCTCACACAACCCCTCCGCCTGTGCTGGCGTTAATTAAGGAAGAGTCACCCGTTCCAGGAAGTCAGCGACTCCTGTATCCTCCACCCGTGGTGGCACAGTATATATCCCAGCAAGGTGAGCACGCAGTAGCTATGTAACAGCCATCTGACCCATGACCAGTACACCATCTGCCACCCGGAGAGCGAAGATTGTTGAAGGAGGACTCCCCCTCTTAAGCAGCAATGCCAGCATGCTCCCGGCTGATCATCCTCTCTATGGAGCCATTGCCATTAGTCCATCCTGACATGGCTATCAAGCCTATAACAGACCTTCACCCCTGCTCTGTGCGCCACTATCAGCGCTGTCTTGTCCCGCTGCCAGCACTATCTCATGCCCCTCCCATCCCTACATGTTTCGCTGCAGCCAAGCAAGCTGTGTTTCCTTCTCTCCCAGTTCCCGATCCAGCTTTTTCCTGATACCATATGTTTTACCAAGCTTCGCCCCTCTGATGACCACCTTTAGTGTCTCCCATTCCATCCCGCGTGAACTCGCTGTACCCCAATTGGGATTGAAAAAGCCCCAAAGAATGTCCTGCATATTAAGGTTCTCCTAAAGACTCAGGTCTGAACCTCCACAAAGGAACAGCAGGACGCCATCCCTGCACCCCACATTCCAAGAGTAGAGGAGTGTGGTCAAAAAGAAACCGCACCTAAGAAGAGACTTTCACAATATCAAGAACTCCCTTACCTGCAAGAAGGAATCCGTCTAAACTGCCGTGAGTACCACGCATTGAGGAGTAACAGGTATACTCCTGTGTCATGGGGTGAAGCTCCTGCTACACATCTACCAACTGAAGCCCATGCATAACATCCTGTAAACCAGCCACCATGCAGGGTTTCGTTCCCACACACCATGGGTGCCTATCTAAATTAACGCTGGGCATTATTCGCGTAGTAGCGCTATGCGTAGCTACGCGTAGTGCACTTCGCACTATGCAAGTTACGTGAACTGCGTAGTGCACTGTGCAAAATGCTGTTCGCACTGATTGCACAGTACCGGATGCTTGTCCGCACTGTGCAATCATTGCAAACCACATCTTGCACAGTGCAAGCAGTCGTTTTCTGCCACTCAAGTAGATTTGTACAGCTTTCTCAACGCGGACTGGTAGTTTCTCATTGCCAGCGGTCGCGAGCCTATGCGACCACTCGCAATGAGAAACCTGACCTCCCCGTGTTGAGAATCTTGCCGGGAGGTTTATTTTCCACGCTCGCGATCGACAACCTGATGTTGCTGATCGCGAACGAGAAAAAAGTCTCGCCAGGATGTAATTTTGCTCACTCGCGGTCGCCAACTTGATGTTGAGGACCGCGAGCAAGCAAAAAATGCCCGCTACACTGCGTTTTTGCACTGTGCTACGTGTAATTCGCGTAGCGCGTAGTCTCGCAAACTACGCGAGCGTAGCGTAGTCCTATGCCCAGGGTTAATCTAAATGCCCATCTAATGCACAATTGAAATCCCCCTCACAAGCAATTGGGGATCCCGTGTATGGGAGCAGCGTGGTCTCCAAGGTACCAAAGAACGCTCCATCATCAACATTGGGAGCATAGATATTCATCAGGCACACTTTATGACCATCCAGTATACAATGTAACAGTATGGAGCATCCCTCCACATCTGCTGACTGTCTCCTCAAGTGAACGGGAACTCCTGGGGCCCCCCATATTGACACACCCGCCAGCGTATAAGGAAGAGGTAAAGGAGAACAACTGTCCCTGACATTTTTTACCAAGCTTTTGGGCTTCTACCTCCATGAGATGTGTCTCCTGGAGAGAAGCGATGCTTACTCTCATCCACCTAGGGTAGGTGTGCATCCAGCATCTCTCTACAAAGGAAGTGAGCCACCTTACAATCCAGGACAGCATTCGGACTTCTTCAGCCATTTCACACCAACTCCTCACACACCTACCCTTCCCCCTGGCTGCCACGCTCCCAATCCACTCGCCACCCCAACCCACACATGCCAATTAAACAGATTGCTGCTGAATACCACTTAAAACACTGAGATTTAACTAGCAAATAACATTGTCCCTCCCACCCCGGGCAAGCACCCCACAACACAACTAGTGCCTGCCCATACATCACAATGACCCCCCCCCCCTTCCCGGCAACACCGCTACACCAGTCAAGTGTTGGAGTTCTGTGGGAACTTCATCAGATGTTACCTTGTGAACAATGTAAAAGAATTAGATGGTTAAGTTAAAATCACCCAGTCACCCTCCTACTCCTATGTGTCCCAGTGTCCCACCTCTCCCAACAATTTGTGTGTGTGCACATTGGTTACTCAATATTAACAAATGACCAAGTGTCTATCATAGTGAACGTAAAACAATATGCCAATCACAATAGTGCTAGTGGGGGATGATGCCCTCCTGGAAGCAGCCTCCCCGTGAAAGGGAAGGCTGGGCTAAACTCTTATTTGACTCTAAAAGTAACAATAGTGCCCGTTTTTGGCAATCAGTAAATAAGATCTTACGCCCAGATCATAAGGACCTCGGTTCGCACATTGGGGAAGAACAGTGGATTAACTACCTTGGCAGCCACTTCAATGATCCCTTGGGACAGACAGGGGTACAAAGCAGTACCAATGGAGAGTAAGCACTCGCAACGACCATGTCAACACCGACAAACCGGGGAGATCAACCCCATCCCGGCGACACTCTGGCACCATCAGTAGCCCAGCAAATAGTCCTAATAAAAAAACAGATCAGCAAGGGCAGGAAAGAGGGCGCTCCAGGTCCTAATGGCATCCCGCCAGCCCTGTTCAAGGCGAAAGATACAGAATGGGCAACAATACTACAACCTTTGTTCTCAGAAGTTAGACTCCTAAACAGAATTCCGTACTAATGGAGAGGGTCGACGATTGTCCCCATACACAAAAAGGGAGACAAAACGACCCCCGATAACTACCGATTAATAGCCCTCATTGACAACGAGGCGAAATACTTTGCTGGAGTAATCCTAGAGGAGATCGTGACATGGGCGGACTCAAAGCAGATTATACCATGGAACCAGACGGGTTTCCGAAAAAAAAACGGAACAACAACTAACATCTTGGCAATCTCGCTGATTATTGACGGAGCTAAAACAAAAAAACTGTCGTTGCATTTGTGCTACATCGATTTCTCCGCAGCCTTTGATAACATCGAGAGAGGCATGCTGTGTCAGAAACTTGCACAATGGGGAATACCTCAACCACTTCTTAACATGCTGAAGTTACCACCATGATACCTGGGTGCAGGTGAAGCTGGGAAGTGGGACCCATCTGTCTTCCAAAGTTTGTACGACCAAAGGGCTAAAACAAGGGTGCGTGTTGGTCCCGACCTTGTTCAACCTGTTTATGGCAGATTTATCAGGCCGACTCAACACATGCAACTCCCACTCTCCAAGGTTGGGAGGAAAAACCCTAAGCAATCTTTTATACGCGGACGACGTGGTGCTCCTAAGCCACACATACATCGGCCCCCAGAATCTGCTGATCGAAATGCACAGTTACGCAACGGAAAACAACTTAAAAATCAACTTAAGCAAAACGCGTACGATGTCGATCAATACCAGGAATAAACACCAGAAGCCCTGGACTCTGGGGGGCCAAAAAATAGAGTCTTCACGTGAATATAAATACTTGGGACTTATGTTCGACACCGAAGGCTCATTTGCCCGGCAGATGGAGGAAATCAAAAGAAGAGGGGCCTTGATCGCCATCACATTGAAAAACTTAGCAAACCAACTAGCGGGACCGACTTTAACACCATACTTAAAAGTCATCCAGGCTAAATTGCTCCCTTCAATTTCCTACGGTAGCGAGGCACTACGAGGAAGAGATTCCAAGAACCTAGATAACATCCAGGTAAAAGCATATAGAACTCTGTTCTCACTCCCGTCCTACACCTCGCCTGCCCAAATAAGGCTTGAGTTTGGCTTAAAAAAACAAGCCCTTGCAAGACAAGGAGCTTTCATTATCTGCTGCCACAAACTTCGCTCAGCCTTCAAAGACACCTTAAACGCAACGCTGTGGCAAGACATACAAAGCAGGGACGAATCTCAGGCACGCTCCTATTTGAAGGCAGCCTTGGGGGCTGTCAAGGCATCCGCACTCTGGGACATGCAACTGGGGCACAACCCTTTTAAAAAAGTGGTTTGGAAAAACGTAAAAACCATATCCCTAATAGAGGACAAGGCCGCTTTTGCAAAAAGAAACCATGCGTGGATGACATTAAACACGTACAAATCCTTGACACCACAACCTTACTTCAGCCAGGGCTACCCAAAAATTACAAAACTGAAGTTTTTGAAATATAGACTAGGGATCCTGCCCAGCAGAGAGCACCAACCACCATGGCTCAGGAGCAATGGCCATGAAGTCTGTCCGCACTGCAAATCAGCAACCGGAGACATATTACATATGACTTGCCTCTGCGAAGAGTTCCGACAAGCCCGTCGATTGCTACTAAGAGACCAGTTCAAGCAGATAGGGACCAGCACGCGAAGGCAGGCTGTGCTTGCATGCTTAAACCCTGCAAATACAAAACTGAACTGCAGATATGTCAAATTTCTGACCACGATGGAGCAAAGTCTGCAAAATCTACAACTGGCAGCAACTTTTGGCTCTGGGACCTAATGGACGAACTTTGGGCCACAAAAGACTAGCCTGCCCTGGCTCAGCAAAACACTGTCCGACAATCACCCTCGGTTTCTCACCGCATGCCTTTTTACAAAGACGATTACATAGACCATATTGTCATCATATTTTAAGAAATTGTTTTAAATGTAACAAATGTACTGGTTTTAACTAACTATACATAATAAATTTACTTACTTAAATTAAACAGATTGCTGCTGAATACCACTTAAAACACTGAGATTTAACTAGCAAATAACATTGTCCCTCCCACCCCGGGCAAAGCGCTCTGATATCTGCAAAGATCTTGTTCGCGCTATATAAAACTTTAAAAATAAATAAATAAACAACACAACTAGTGCCTGCCCATACATCACAATGAACCCCCCCCCCCCATTCCCGGCAACACCGCTACACCAGTCAAGTGTTGGAGTTCTGTGGGAACTTCATCAGATGTTACCTTGTGAACAATGTAAAAGAATTAGATGGTTAAGTTAAAATCACCCAGTCACCCTCCTACTCCTATGTGTCCCAGTGTCCCACCACTCCCAACAATTTGTGTGTGTGCACATTGGTTACTCAATATTAACAAATGACCAAGTGTCTATCATAGTGAACGTAAAACAATATGCCAATCACAATAGTGCTAGTGGGGGATGATGCCCTCCTGGAAGCAGCCTCCCCGTGGAACTATCCCAATGTCGCTAATTGTATATTCAGAAATCCAGCAATATTACTCAAGAAAAAAGGACATGTACCTAAACAAACACGTTTGCAGGTGAGCATGTCCCCAATGGGCACATTAAGTCACTGCCTGTTCAATCACCTCGTTTGAGGTAGGTTTTTATCCCTTACCAAATGGCAGTGGTGCGGACCTTTACCCACAACCTTCAAACACCACGCTTTCATCCCTTTTAGAAATCTGCAGTGTTCTATGGTAAGCCTCCAGTCTCCTCCTGCATCTCCGAATGGCACTGGAACACCATGCCGATGTACCCATCTTAACCAGTGCCCGGGGCTCTGCCCTCTGCTTCTATTGAGATTCCAATGAGATAGTGACATCAGTCCTCACCATCACTCTTGCACCTGACCGAGTCCTCTGCTCCATTTCCACGGCTGTGTTCCCGAAGTCACCTGGTTCCTAGCCGTGTCTCCTCTCTGCACCGCAGATGTAGCTTGCATTCGGTCCCTACTCCGTATCTCCAGCCAATACCACATTTCTTACGGCGTTGTGAAGAAGAAAGTCCAACCATCAGGAATCACCGTCAACTTGGCGGGATGCAAAACATATATTGTGGTCCCATGGCTGACAGTTTTTGCTTGACATCTCACAACTATTGTCTCTGCAGCTGTACAGCTCTGGTGTATATAGGAAAATTTGATTGGTGGCAATGCCAAATTTCAGATCCCCCTGTTTTCGAACCATCTGCAGAATTTCATCCTGGTCTCCGTAATTAAGAAATTTGTCAATGAATGTTTGGGGGGGCACCTGGCTGCGATGGCGGAGCCAGGGATCCATACACCCTTTCCACGACAAAGAAGTTGGAGAGACGGGCAGAAGAGAGCATCAATGTAATCCAGTCTCCCAAGAAATCTTTGGATCTGCCCTTCTCAGTGCCCTCTGGGAATCCCACGAATGGGAAGTTGCATCTGCGTGATCACCCATCTGCATCTTCCATCCTGGCCGCCAGCTTATTTGAAAGGGCTTCAAGTGTACTCACTGTTTTCTTTAGCTGGGAGACTTCTTCTCTGAGTTTGGACCACCTTTCGCAGGTCTGCTCTCAATAGATTCACATCGATTGATATTGCTTCAACTTTTACCTGCACTGCCAAGTCGGACGCCTCGATGGCTGCTAGTATCTGAGTCCCCATTGGTTCCGCCACAGTTGGGGGTGTCTCCCTATCCATTGTCTGCTGACCACCACTTGTATGTGGGGCAGTGTATTGGTCCATTTTTGTCTGTTGCGTGGTCCGTGTTGCCTTCTTCTTGCCCATGATGTTGTACAGCGGAATCGTAGACTTTTACCACAAGTCAGCACAATTGTCACTGATCCAAAAGCTAGGGCAGGCCGAACACGAGGGATTCAAGTACTGGATGTGGTCATAGCCCTGGTTCCAGGAGTCCTCTTTGCCAAGCTGCACCAGAGAGGCCCTCACCATATCCATCTCGAACAGTGCTGGATCTAACCGCAATACGGCAATGAACCACAGCTGATGTATTAAAATAATCGCTCATAACAATTTGGATACTGCATTTACTGCAAACAAAAGTAACGCTGATCTGCACTGCCTAAAATTAAGTTTCCACAAAAGTGGTAATTCATGGAATTTACAAAACAAGGTAAAGGTGCAAAGTACATTGTTGTGAGAAGCCGTCACATGGACAGTTAGTTAGTTTGGCCGCCCCAGTCACGTACGTGAGGAAAGGAAATGAAACAATGGATAATACTGAGTCTGAAACGAGTCAGCCAGGGTCTATATTGGGAGATTTGTAGCATGTTCTAAACAAGACTGAATACCATCTGTTGCATTCAACAAATTGCACTGTACCAGGCCCACCTTAGCACATTCCTTTGACCACCTATCCTCCTCAAGTTGTCTGATCTCAGCTTTAGAGACATCACACAGGGAGGCTGGAACATTAAAGAGTGCTAGTCTACCCACCCTAACAAAAAATCTTTTATAGATTGAATCCATGGAATTTTCAGGGCATAGCCTTCTGATGCCAACAATAACAATCAAACTTGATCAAAATGGGCACTTAAATCTGTCCACTTTCTGAGTGGGAGTGGGAATTCATTTTATACCCCAACGACAACCCTTCATAATTCATAGGTATTGTCCCTACTCATTCGGGCCCTATCTTTTTATTTATTAAAAAAATGACCTTCAAATTAATAGTCACTGTGTTATTCACAAATACCCTCCTCTTCAACAGGTGTATGTTAAACACAAATTTGTGAAAAAAATGACTGAAAAAATGAGATAGCACCTCATGTGCACAACACCATAGGAGCTTACTGGTTGGTTCTCATCAGTTGTGCCCACGTTTTTCATCATTGGTCGCTATCTCGCTTGAAAAAATATATACATTTTGGGGTCCAGAAAAACAGTGAAAAATAAATGTGTATTCCATTAACAACCAAAAATAGACCCCGTGAGGTTAAAATTGAGATAGGCCGCACATTCACCAAGTGTCAACTTTCTTCCCACTTGTGAGCAAAGAATGATCCACGAGGGAATCAGAGCACTTCACAGTGCACAGGTGTTAGACATTAGGAGGTTGAGGTAGAATATATACATTCAGTAATTTCCATACAATCCAAAGGAGGTAGACAGAAATATCTGGATATCATAGGGAACTATTAGTCAACATTGAATTAAAGCCTTAGGATGTAAATATGTTATACTATCGATGGACTGCCTCCAATACTCTTCCATAGGGATCTAAACCTAATTTCTATATGCAGCTGAATGCTCCAGTTTATTTTTAAAAAAAGCCCAAACTTTTTTTTGAGGTCCTTACAGGGGTATCGTCTTCCGATCAAAAAAGAGCAGTTATATGATCCCTATCAGAGCCCTGATACAGTTAATCATGTGCTGATCTTATTCTACTCAATGTAAGCGTTTAGACCAATCTGGTCTGCCTTCTCCCGAAAAGTCCAATGTGCCTCCCTTTTAGATAATATTTTCTCAATGTTATGGGCATCCCCTACCACTTTCTCAAGCATAACCCAAGTCGATGATCTGGCATCATGGTCCTTATCTTTAAAGTGTTGTACTAGCCTCGTCGTGAGTTTGCCTGCTCGAATCGTACTCAAGTGCTCCTGAATACGAATCTTGATCTTTCGAGATGCGAGCCCTATATAGTGCAACCCACATAAATAGGTCAATCGGTAGATCACATTCACTGTGTTACAGTTGCAGAATTTTGTTAAATACCATGTTTTCCCATTCAACAACTGTAAACTTTTTGTCCTCTCCGTGAGATCACACACTGATCACAACCCACAAGGGTATTGTCCCGGGGGGGAGCATAGACTCATTTGGGCATGAAGTTGGATGGGTATGCACCAGTTTGTCCTTTAAATTACACGCCCTTCTAAATGCAAATCTCGGTTGGGACATTTTAAAATCTAGCGTTGAAAGTAATGCCCAATGTTTGCGGATAGCCTGGCAGATTTTAGTTGCAGAAGGATCAACGGTCATGACATCCGGCAGACAATCACTTTTAGTTCCCAAATTTTGCTCCAACAGGGCACTCCGTGGAGTATTCAGAGCTCTTTTCCTGGCATGATTCACTATTTTCCTTGGATACTTCCTTTTCACCAGTTTTTCACATAACACCTCCGACTGCTGTACATAGTCATTTGTCGCGGAACAATTCCTGTGGTACCGCAGGAATTGGCCTACGGGCAAATGATCTCTTAATGCCCGGGGGTGAAATGACGGGTAGTGGAAAAGGGAATTCCTGTCAGTTGCCTTTTGATGTACAGTGGTGCACAGCTTGTCATTATTGACCACTAAATCCAAATCTAGGTACACTGCATTTTGATTGCCGAATGACCAAGTAAACCTCAGGCATGTGTCTAGACTATTTAACTAATTCATAACTTTCCAGCAACCCTTTCCCAGTTCCAGACCAGATACATAACACATCATCTATATACCGCTTCCAGAGGCGAATGTCCCTCAGGAAGGGATTAGACGGGTGATAAATGCAATTCTCCTCGAACTGGCCCACATGGATGCAGGCCAGACTGGGCGCAAAAGTTGCGCCCATTGATGTTCCCGATACTTGTAGAAATAGATCATTTTTATAACTAAAGTAGTTCCTGGATAAAGCTATTTCAAGACACTGTAATACGAAAGACTGTGGAGTGTAATAAAACCACTCTTGTTCCCCAAGTGCCCGCGCTGTTGCCACCAGCGTGTATCACAAGAAAGATGCCAATACTGCCACTTTGAGTTCTAGGATTATTATTCCGTTACTCACATACGAATAAAACACTATGTGAGAGGAGTTTGAATATTAGAATCAATCTTTTCAATTTTGCATTTTATTTCAACTTTTCATTTTTAATTTAATTTTTCGACATTTAAATATTTAAACAAAACATTTCAAAACACATCACAAAAACAAACATTTACTGAATAATGTTAATTCTCTCTTCATACCTCATTCATACTCATTCTCACTAAAGATCTTTTTCATACGCACTCAGTGCACATTCATCCACCTAGCAATCTAAATGACAAGCAGCTATATTTTTTACACAGTTTATATACAATTTTGGAAGAGAAACCATAGAATAGCATTTGAAGGCATAAATCACTGTAATCAAGATGTTGTTAAGTTTTCTTAAGGTTTCAATGTGGCGACGTTACATGGGAAGGTCTACGCATTTCGAACTCATTTTAATATAGAGTTCTCGTCAGGACCATAGACTCTCTAAATGTCAGACAGGTTGTAATTCCTAGATTCACCAGCATCCGCGAAGCGGGACCACTTATGGTGTTTTTTCGTTTCTTTCGGAATGATGTTACTAGTTTTCCTGTGATGTGCGTGAGAAGATCGGCGGAATTATTTTCTACACAAGGCTCACGGTACGCCTTTCATCCATGGCGTGTTCCGGCTTAGTCCCCAAAAGCGTGGCATTTTGGGAGTATACACATATACAGTGACTCAATGTCAATCGTAACCAGTAACTCACATGCCAAGTCAAACTGTAAGTCCTCCAAAAATGTCAAGGATATCCCTGGTATCCTGGACATACAATAGTTGTTTAATTACTGACTCTCTTAAGAAAAAATCAGCAAACTGCGACAATGGTTCGAGAACCGATTGTACATCCGAAACTATCGGGCGACCTGGAGGCGGCCTTTGGGCCTTGTGTATTTTTGGCAGTATGTAGATTGTCAGGGTTCTCGATTTGGGATCGACCAGGAACTCTGCCTCTTTACCAGTGATCCATTTCTTCTCCTTTGCCGCTCCAACTATCCCTTTAATCATCTCCTGTAGTTCACCTACTGGGTCACGAGGTAGCGGACGGTAATTCTCACGCACCCCCAACAGTCTCATAACTTCATTCTCATAATCTGCGGTGTTCATAACAACCACTGCCCCACCTTTGTCCGCCGATTTTATAGTAATCAATTGATTCTCTTGTAGGCTCCCGACTGCCTGCCAGTCATCACGACTCATGTTGTTAAAGGGCTGGTGCTGCACAGTTTGTTCTAAAACATTGATCTCTTCCAGTACTTTTTGTTCAAAGACTAGTACCTCTGGGCCTAATACAGAATTAGGAGGGAAAAACTGTGAGGGTCGATGCAGATTCGTACTGAATAATGACGCGTGATCCTGAGTCTTATTGGCAAAAAACTTTTAAAGTTTGACGTTTCTCATAATCTCCTGAAATTCAGTTCTGCACTTGAAAGAATCATGTGTAGGGGTGGGAACATATCCTAACCCCTTATTCAAAACCTGCAGTTCACTTGGTGTAAGCATGTGGTCAGAAAGATTAACAACTATATTATTCATGATTGATTCCTCCCCCGACTGCGGGTTATTAGTACTTACGTATTTGTGCTTATTGTTTATCTTGACCTTACCAGTAACTATGTGGCCATGCTCTAAGAACTATGTAACCTTTGTTATGATGTAACCTGTAACTATAATCTGATGTACATGTAAAGCGCTCTGATACCTCCGGGTCTAGCCAGCGCTATATAAAACTCTTGAAAATAAAAAATAAAAAAAATAGAAAATTAGTGCGAGTATGGCTGCCATGTTAGATCCTGATTCTTTCGCATACGTCCTCTGCCTCTCTGATAGACAATCAGCAATTATGTGCCTATTTAACAGGGCCTCAGGCTGTGACCGGATCCTAGGCCACAGTGATACAACAAAGCCAATTCTAATGCTATCTTCTAAAAACAGAAGCCCAAGCTCTTTGTGGCATCCATAGGTAAAAACACTATTCAGGTCTGCAAAACACTTCCTTATGCAGGTATTTCCTACAAATTGTAAAATGTAAATCCAGTACTTGTATAGCGCACGAATCACCCCCGAAGGAGCATCTCGGCACTAGGGGCCGTTGGGAAGATTAAGCGAGCTATTGCCCAGAGTCGCACGGTGCAGGGCAGACCCCTGCCGCCGGAGCAGGGGATTGAACCGTGATCCCCGGGGAACATCCTTTACAACGCAGATGTTGCACCACAGTTCCCTTACGACGCAACTTTTGCAACGCAAGTTGTAACAACGAATTGCGCTGGGGGGCGCTCCAGGATAGTAAATAGTTTATTTTACTATCCAACTCCTTCCCTACTATCCACAGGGACTGGAGTTGGAATAGTAAATTAAACTATTCACTATCCAGCCCCCAACAACGCAAGTCATGGTAACGACTTGCGTTGTAAACCATGCGTCGTAAAGTACTGCGATGTAAAACATCGCGTTGTAACGACATACATCCGTGATCCCCAGCATCCAGCGTCAGTCGCCCTGGTCGCGGCGCCACACCTCTCCCCACGCCCAAGCTCTTTGTGGCATACATAGGTAAAAACACTATTCAGGTCTGCAAAACACTTCCTTATGCAAGTATTTTTTACAAATTGTAGCCTCTCCAAGTTAACGTAACCCCACACACAAGCCCCATATTGCACCACAGAGACACATTTAGCCGTATAAACAGCACAGAGCTTTTTGAGGCCCACCTCCAGTCTAGTTGCAAGTCGCCTTCAATCCTGTAATAGTTTTGTTCATCTGCATGGTCCTTACTGTAACAAGCTGTTTTTATGCACCTTAGACATCAAACAATAAACCCAGATAGGAGAATGTCACAAGCTTAGTATCTCCTCAACTAACCTGGAAATCGTGATCAGCCTTACATTTCACGATGAATTTTTTAGACATATTGACTCTTAAATTTAGCCTGGCCGTATAATCCACAAAGTAATTGATTGGTTTCTGTAACCTCATGGGAGGGCATGCTATAAGCACTGCGTCATCCGCATACATTAAGAATGGTATGGATTTTTGTCTCATCTGTGGAACATCAAGTCCTTTCTCTTCTAAAAATTGGCTGAGATTGTTAATATACAATATATATATGAAAAGGTGCCAAAACACAGCCCTGCCGTACCCCCGTTTAATATCAAAATCCTTGTGTGCATTCTCCATTAACTCCAAACCTAATTGTGGCCTCACCATGTGCATAAATGTGCCTAGTTAAATTGAAAAGACGGAGGTCAACACCCATCTCAATCATAAGATTCCATAAATTAACAGAGTTGACTCCGTCAAAAGCCCCGGAGAGATTCATAACCGCCAATAGGACCTCTCCTTGCTCGGTCGTATTTGGTGATAAGCCCATTAAATTCAAAGCCTGCTCTACTGTCCCCAACCCTTTCAAAAACCATATTAGTTCATTTATTACCATTGAGGAGTTTGCCTCTGCCCAATCCTACAACCTAGGGCCCTATTAGGATGGCGACGGAGGTGGAGGGACCGTCCGCAGGGGCAGCGGCGGTCCCTCCGTGCAAATTAGGATGTGACCGCCACCCTGGCGGTCACATCCTGTATGTTTAACATTGCGGCGGGTGCTGCTTGAAGCAGCACCCGCCGCAAGGTTAAAAATGCAAGTAGTGCATTTGCACGCACAAAGCGGCAGGCACCGCGCGGTGCCTGCTGCTTCGTGCATGCAAATGCAGGGGGGTACCATAGGTACCCCCCATGTGCACCCCCCACCCCCCTTTGCCCTGGGGGCCCGCAAGGGCCCCCCAGAAGCAAAGGTCCACATGCTTTTCCACGGCGGAAAAACCGCAGCAAAAAAGCATGTCTACTCATGCTTCCTAATTTGGCTGACGGTGTCTTGCAGACACCGCCACCAAATAGCCCGCCAAAACCTGCGGATCAGCGGCGGACGGACCTGCCGTCCGCCGCTGGTCCCACCACATTCCCACCGCCATCCTAATCTGGCGGTGGGTGTTTCATGTGGCCGCGGCGGGGAATCCGCATCCTCCGGGCCGGCGGTGGCTTCCGCCGGCCCAGAGGGATGCGGATTCACCGCCATCCTAATGAGGCCCCTAGTGAGGATTATCCACCCGCAACCTTATGGAGCGAGTCCAGCAGGGAGATTGGCCGGTAAGAAGTTGAGCCCCCCCCAAAAAAATCACAGAGGTGGATCAGGATTCCTGAGGGCCTGCTCTGCAGATCACTCTTAAAACATTTGTCAGTAGTGGCCCCCAAAGCTCCAGGTGCTTTTAACAAGGTCTACCGGCAGACCACCTGGACCCACGGCCTTCCCACTCCGTGAACTATTATTGGCTTCCAGTATTTCATCTAATGTGAAGGCAAGAGATGTGGTTTCTTTCAATGTCTCATAGTTGACTCATCTGATCCCTTCTTTACCATCAGAGGGGCCCTTATTATAAATACTAGAAACATGTGTCACCCATTTCTCCTGAGGAATGGCAACTTCTATTGATGGGCTATCTGCATTTTTAAAGAAAGGGCTATTGACAATTTGGCAAAAATCTCATCTATCTTTACACCTTCTTGCATTAATTAGTGCTGCCTTGGCCTCAATTTTAATTTCCTGCTTCTATTTGCCAGTGTGGTCTTTTATGCCTCCTAAATGTCAATACTTCATTGCTAACTCTTGGTATTCTGTTAACAACCACCTTCAAGTTTTGTTGCACTTTTATACCTTCTGAGTCAAACCAGCCAGTGAGATTCCTACTCCATCTTCCAGGTTCACCAATAGGACTGGCTTTAACAGACCTACATAACTCTAGAAAAGCAGTCTTCATGTCTTTATCCACAGCATTATCATCTAAACATATATTAACTTGGGCATCATTTTCTCACACTAAGGGGCATATTTACTATTGCTATAGGAACATCACGTTTAGTGACTTTGTGGTGGCGATAGGGGCTTTGCCCTATTTAAAGGCAGTGTTAAGCAACTTAACATAGATTAATACAGCCTTGTACATAAGGCACCCTTTCACTCTGTACTTAGCATAAAAGGGGAGGGCAATTGGTGTTGTGGTGGGCGTTCCACTGCAACAACCATTGATTTTGACGCTGCGCCCTATTTACAAGGGTGGCATAAATAGGAGGCTGCACCAAAATTAAGACCAGGCGAATACCTGGTCTTAAACAGGTGAAACAAGGAGAACTGTTTTATTTTTCCTTGTTTTTGCTGTTTCCGTGTTTGCTGTGTTGTGCACAGGGCCGGACTGGGAACCACAACCGGCTCTGGCACAGTGCTCAGCCGGCCCCCCTTCCCCACTCGGGAGGGGGGGGGGAAGGGGAGGGGAGGGGGTTGGAGGTGCCACCGAGGTCTTTGCCAGGGCCGGTTTTCGGCCGATTTTGGTACAGGGCTAATTTTACAGCCATGCTGCAAAAACGGCCCTGTAACCAAAACGGCCAGCAGGGGCCCATAACTGGCACCCACCCAAGCGGCGCCCTGGGGGATTGCCCAGTGCCCGCTATGGCCAGTCCGGGCCTGGTTGTGAAGCACACATAGAAACAGCAAATTGCTATTGATTGCTTGTGTGCAGGAAGGTGACCCTTCCTGCTCATAAACAGTCCCAAAAACATGATGTTTTGCAACTTCTATGTGTGCTGCATTAAACTGTACTCATACAAGTTACAAAACATCATTTAAAGATTGTTTATGGGCAGGAATGTCTTCTCTCCTGCACATAAACAATCCTCCCCTGCAACACAGACACCCTTGCACTATGGTGCAAGGGTGCCTGCGTTGGCGCTAGGCGGCTCACTTTAACTCCAGCACAGGGGGAAACGCAGGGCTGCACCAAATTGTTGTCAATATGGTGCAACCCTGCATTTCTGTAGTGGTGAAGTGCGGCGTTAAGCCAAGAAGGCAAATGCCGCACTCCGTTACTTTGTTGTAAATATGCCCCATAGCTTTTTAAGAAATCCCTCTTGAGCTACATTACTCCATTTAAGCCTAAAGCCATTTGTTAATGCACCTCTATATCATTAGTGTAATTTACACTGCAAGATATGACTTATTGTCTGGGCACATAATATAAAAGCTTTGGGCATTGTGATCACTAAGGCCATTGGAATTTGTCCAAAGCTCACAATTAAGGAGCTAAAAGTCAGAGTTACTAAAAGAAATTCCATAATCAAGCTACAGTCTCTGCCCGTATAGCCACACTCAATGGGCACTGGCGGTTCAGTGGCCTCATTGGCAAAAACCATGTCAAAATTAAAAGGTGCACTATTTAATTACTAGCCAGGCCCATCATTACAAAAATGTGGCACACCCTGGTCCTGATCATGTGCAGATCTGCATATTTCTCTAGCCAGATGGGGACAGAGATGAAAAATAAAATACCCCCCAAACCGCAAAATTATCTCTATGTTTCTTAAAATGGTGCCCTTCCAATTCATCCACAATGCAGTCAATTCACTCAGCTTTTTCTGAGGTAGAAATTCTATTATAATAATTGAGAATGTATATGTGAACAGTGTCAGAAATTTTAAGACCAATGATCTGACAGTAGGATGAGTACAATTTTTGTAGTAAAACAAACTCTGCCTGATAACAGAGTAGTAGTATAAGTTTCGAGACCCCACTTTGGTCTTGCAGTAATGTGGGCAACTGCTGTTGGTTTATCCATTAATATGGAACCCCTCAATCGCCCACGTTTCCTGAAAACATAAAATCCCAAAGTCCTTCACAAAACAAAGACAATCAGGGTTCTGAATTCTGGCCCGGAGGCGGAGTTTCTGGCCCGGAGACGGAGCTTCTGGCTTGGGGGCGTAGCTTGCAGCCCGGATGCGGAGCTTCCGGCCCGGAGACGGAGCTTGCGGCTTGGAGGCGAAGCTTCTGGCTCGGAGGTGGGGATTTAGCCATGGCTGAAATCTCCACCTCTGGGCCGCAAGCTCCGCCTCCGGGTCGGAAGCTCTGCCTCTGGGCCGCAAGCTCCGCTCCCAATCCGGAAGCTCCGCTCCGGGCCGGAAACTTTGCCTCCGGGCCGAGATTTCCGGCCCGAGTGCGGACGTAAAGTTAGAAGGGCCGTTTCTTCCATTAGGCCAGACTAGATGGCCGCCTAGGGCGGCAACATGGGGAGGGCGGCAAAAAACATGAGTTCTTCCCACGCCCCAACAGTAAGCATGCCCTGCTGTCCTCTCTCTTCTGGACCTCAGCAGTTCAAGTAGCCCCTAGAACTCGACCGTTCAAGAGTTTTGAATGTTAGTTTCTCCAGTACATTTTTCTAGGGCCTGTGGGTCCTCGCACTCTCTTGCTTTCCTATCTCCTTTACCTGTCCCTCTGTACCTCTCACATCTCTCCTTCCCTTACTATTAATTATTTTAACAGTTTGTGACTCACCAGTGCCAAGAGCAGTTTTCAACGACTGTTAGAAAGGCGACCCCGGGGGAGGCAGAAGAGGTCTGACTGACCACCCCTAGGTCCACCTCTCTTCCGAGAAGTAGCCGAGCGTTGCGGAGGGGCCTCCTGAATGAGGGCCCTCTCCGAGGATCGTACAGTCGAGTAATCACAACACTACAAACGGACACCACGCAAGAGATCAAGTTCTTAAGCTTTTATAGGTAATAAAGATTGCTGGTTCTTGGCAGTATATACAGAGGGATCGAAGGATCCGTAAAGTCTCGGAAAAGGGGGTAGGTAGCGGGACAGTCTAGCTCTGAGCGGAGGAAGGGACACCCTACGCACAGCTCTCAATCCTCGAGCTGGGGGGTTCCGAGGGGTTCGAGCCGTGGCAGCGCCAGCAGGCTTTCAGATGGTTCAGCAAGGTAGGCCGCGGCAGCGCCAGCAGGCTCTCAGATGGTTCAGCAAGGTAGGCCGCGGCAGCGCCAGCAGGCTCTCAGAGGGTTCAGCAAGGTAGGCCGCGGCAGCGCCAGCAGGCTCTCAGATGGTTCCGCAAGGTAGGCCGCGGCAGCGCCAGCAGGCTCTCAGATGGTTCAGCAAGGTAGGCCGCGGCAGCGCCAGCAGGCTCTCAGAGGGTTCAGCAAGGTAGGCCGCGGCAGCGCCAGCAGGCTCTCAGATGGTTCCGCAAGGTAGGCCGCGGCAGCGCCAGCAGGCTCTCAGATGGTTCAGCAAGGTAGGCCGCGGCAGCGCCAGCAGGCTCTCAGAGGGTTCAGCAAGGTAGGCCGCGGCAGCGCCAGCAGGCTCTCAGATGGTTCAGGTTACCGGAGATGAGTTCGTCTGGTGTCGGCCGTGACAGCGTCAGCAGGGCTTCCAGTCCAGGATACAACTGACGTCCTAATCCAGGGCTGGCACAGATATAGGACTGGAGTCCTTTGATGTCCGGACCCTCGCGCCTGGGGGTCAGAAGGGCCGGGATGATGGTGTCCAGACACCCAGCAGGGGGGTGGAGCCAGCGCCCAGGGAGGCCGTAGGGCGATCGAAACCAGGCGTCCGGGGACGGCTGGAGGGCCATCGAACCACCCTTTTCTCCGGGATCTGTCGAGTGGCCACTCGACCACCTGGGTGGATCTTGGTGCCTCGATGTCTGGGCTTCGTTGGGGCCTGGGCCGGGGCAGAGGCCACGTGGTCGTGACGTGGTGGGCCCAAGATGGAGTCGGGCGCGGCCTCATGCTTAGGTCGTGAGGGGCCCACGATGGAGCCAGGTCGGTAGTGGGGGTCCGGGATGGTGGCCGGACCAGCAATGTTGGGGCGTGCAGTGTCGGGCAAAAGGGCTGCCCGATGCTGGGTGGAGGGCCGATGTCGTCCTGGGCTCGCCATGCGGAAGGGGTAGGACCACGCCATGAGGCCGGGTCCAACAACGACACATAGCGCGAGATAAATACACTGACAATTCCAGGAGCCTAGTTTTAGTGAGAAAACAAAGCATAGTTGTTCAATAGTTTTAATATCCTGTAAAATAATCGAGATAAAGAAAAGGGTCGTGTTTTGTGCTACACTCCAAGCGAGGGATAAAACCAGCAGAAATACATTTAGATTGAAGGAAGATTTAATGAAATGCGCTCATCTCCGCCATTGGGGCCAAACGTGTGCACACCATCTCGACAGCTTTTAGGCGATAGCGAGCGGTTTGGGGCCCGCTTTGCATGCCAGCGATGTTTATCGCTAATGACATGCAAAGTGGGCGTACCCAACCTGTTAGCGATTGAAAGCAGTCGCTAACGTCGCTATCGCCTATTATTAACGCAGGCGTAGCAATGGAAATATTCGCGCTAAGCGCGAATATCTCCAAAAGCTAACGCCTGCTCAGACCAGCTCTTAGCCATTATATCCAATGGGAGGTGGATATTATGGCTAAAACCCTATTGGCGATAATGCATGAATATCACTGTATTCTCAGCGATATTCACGCATTTTGCCGCTATCGCCAGATATTTTATTGCTTTAGAGATAAACGTTGCTAATAGCACGTTATCTCTGCGATGATATCCGATGATGCTTGGTGATAAAAAAGAAGTGATTTCCACTATTTAGAAGCACTAGTAGGGGACATAATATCAGTGTTAAAATTATCGCAGTTTTATCGGCAGGAAATTGCCGATAAAACGGCGATAATGGGCTTGATAATAATAATAATAATAATACAGAAATTTATTGAGCGCGAACAGCTACCTCTGGGGAGGTGTCCCGGCGCTAGAGAGTCCCACAACAAGAGTAAGTAGTCAGGAAGGGGGGCAGGATTATTGCGTAAAAAGCCAGGTTTTTAGGAGTTTCCTAAAGCTTGCTTCTGACGTGATAATACGCCCTTGTTAATTCCCATAGAAGCCCATGTTCTGATGTTAACATGGGCTTCTATGGGAATTAACAATGGCGTATTATCAAGCTCATTATCGCCGTTTTATCGGCAGTTTCCTGCTGATAAAACGGCGATAATTTTAACACCGGTCCTGGATAATATGCCCCTAGATTTTTACAACTTCATGTTATTTGAATGCGGGCTCTAGTCAGTGTTCCTTTTAATATTACTTACCCCTTTTGTAGCGCCCATGCTAAACTGAACTGCTTCTTTGTGCTTAATGTATATTTAACTGTGATAGTCAGCGAAGCTCATTTTATTGCTTCGGGAGGCACTCTCTGCTACTTAGAATCCACTGCATCAACTCGTAACCACCTCAGAGGAGCTACATTAATGTTATTTACTGAAAAACTCAGAACCAATCAAAAGATTGTTTTGGTGGTTCTGAGTTTTTCAGTAAATAAGAGAGAAGAGAGGGCCACGTCTTTGGGCGCTATGATGTCATGGGTATTCGATATCCAATTATTAAATGCCTTTGCATTTAGCGATAACATTAACAGAGTAAAACAAGGGGGCATATTATCAAGTAGGGCGATAAGAGATTATAGACGCTTTAGCGGCCATTTTCGGCTGCTAAGCGGCGATAACTCTATCGCCCTATTAGCAAGCTGTCGCTAACAGCAGTTAGTGACAGCTTGTAGGCGATAGCGAGCGGTTTGGGGCCCGCTTTGCATGTCAGCCCATATAGCGATAAATATCGCTAGTTGTTGGTAATATGCTCCAAGATACCTAGGTCCGACGCCCCAGTAAAGCTATCTCGGTTCATTTTAGCCAATGAGCGGGTTAGAGACAGAGGAATAGTATTTTAAAATGTTTTTTGAGTGATAAGGGTGTTCAAAGACAGAGACAGCTGCGTGATGTGACCATACAGGAGGAAAAGGCCTTCCGACACTAATCAAATTTTGCTTGGTAGCGATGGGTTTGAGAGGGTGTGCAGCCGATCTGTGGCATCTTTAAAAAGTTGTGGGAAGCCTGTTGGAGCCTAGAAGGTGAGTATCTTCTGGGTCCTGGGAGTTTATAGGTGAGAATTGAAATCGTCATGAAACGTAAAACTGGGACTTTGAATGATAAAAGGTGCCAGCAAGGAGCACATGAAGTGAGTAAAACCTGGTCTGAGGCCTGGGGGCGACAGCTGTCCCTGAAATGGCATTTATTTCACATTTATAGCACAACTCCACCCAGCTAAGGTGTCGGTGCTCTTACACAACAGGCAGCAGAATTTGAAATGCCAGGACTTAAGAATTAAATTAAACCAGTTACCTGTGGTAAGAAATGTGTGAAAATATCCAAACTGGCAGAAAGCAGAAAGCGGGAGGGAGAAGAGGCGAGAAAGAAGTGAAGTCTAAAAAGGTAAATAAACAGGGGGCAGGTTTGGGCAGTGGGGAGAATAAGGTGGAACTAATGAGAGCAAGGGAGGGGGAAGCATTTTTCAATTCTTGTCTAGGGCGGCGAAACACCCAGAAACGGTCCTGAAAGTTAGTAGTCTTAAATCTATTCTGTGAATACCGAAAGTAGTAAGTTTAGGATTTAGTCTTAAGTTCATTCTGTGAATCGGGCCCAGAGTTACTAAAATAGTTCTATAATCAAGCTAATGTCTCTGCCTGTAAAGGTACACTCAATGGGCCCCCGCGGTTCAGTGGCCTCATTGTCAAAAACCATGTCAAAATTAAAAGGTGCACTATTTAATTTCTCACCAGGCCCATCATGACAAAAATGTGTCACGCCCTTGTCCTGATCACCTACAGATCTGCATTTTTCTCTAGCGGGACGGGGACAGAGATGAACAATAAAATACCCCCAATCCACAAAATTATTTCTACGTTTCTTAAAACTGTGCACTTCCAATTAATCCAAAATGCAGTCATTTCACTCAGCTTTTTCTGAGGTAGAAATACTATTATAATAATTGAGAATGTGTAGGTGGACAGAGTCAGAAATTTTAAGACCAATGATCTAACAGTAGGGTGAGTACAATTTTTTATTAAAACAAACTCTTACTGATAACAGAGTAGTAATATATGTTTCCAGACCCTACTTTGATCTTGCAGTAATGTGGGCAACTACTGGTGGTATATCCATTAATATGGAATCTCTCAATCGCCCACGTCACCTGAAAACATAAAATCCCAAAGTCCTTCACAAAACAAAGGCAACCAGGGTTCTGGATTTTACTCTTACTCCAAGCTCCGTTCCAGAAAAGAGTACTTATCCTTATGACATAATTAGAACTTAGTTCAATGGTGTTTGAAGCTACCTGGTTTAAATTCCTCAGGTCTCATATAGCGATATGCTGATGACTAACTTCTTGAAATTCTGTATGGAATGAGTCTGTGTTGTTGGTAGCTAGCTGATTCAGAATACTTTTCCCATGGTTAACAATAACATTGCACTTGACTATTTGCAGTTCTGTGGGTCTGGATAAACCATACTAGGGTTAAAATGCTCATGAATATCAGAGGAATTTTTTCCCCTATTCATATCCACTAGACTCAGAATAGGTTAAACCCGGGACAAATTGGTAGTTGCTTAGTCAATCACTAATATCCACTTCCCCCAAGGTGGTAAAGTGATTCATAATAGGATTATTAAATGCCAGATGACCATGACTCTCTCTTTGATACTGACCAGTAATCTGCTTCATATCTAAATGACACGAGACAGGGGGTTGATAAAAATAGTAAATCATTTTCAGTACTGCAAGGCCTATCTCTTCCATGTGATAAAATTGGGATTACCTTGTTACATTTTATAAGTGTAATTCAAACTTGGGAAGAGATAGACTTTTTGAGTTTGGTGTTTTTGGAATCACAATTAAAAATCCAAACTTATGGTGAAGTCATATTTTAAATTGCAATTCTGAAAATGCCCTTTTTAGAAGGTTAAAGACACCAAAATGATGGACGGAATGCAGAACAAATCAAACATTCACCTCAAGTCAAGAGATCTGAGTTAAATCCATCATTCTTTTACTCACCACGCTTCCCCAGTTTAGACTCATCCATATGTGTATCAGTCTTGGACCTGTTCCTCATGGGAACAATCCAGCCAGAACTGCCAAGCCAGGTCCTCCCTGGACCAGAAAGCATCCTGGGACCGGTTTTGCGCATCACCCCTGATCAGCCAGAGTCGCTTTGATCCGGTGGTATAGGTGAGCCTAGGACCCACGTTTGGGCATACCTGATGCACTTAGAGCAATAAAGCAAAAGTCTTAACAAATCAAACATTCACTCCCAGTCAAGAGATATGGGTTAAATCCATTGTTCTTGCTCACCATGCCACCACAGTTTAGGCCCAGCCATATGCAAATCAGTCTTGAACTTGTTCTCATGGGAACAGTCCACCCCGAACTGCTAAACCAGTTCCTTCCTGGTGCACAAACAAGCATCCTGGGACCGGTTTCAGAACATCACCCCTCATCAGCCAGGCTAGCTTGAATCCAGTGGCACAGGGAGCCCGGACCCACGCCTGGACATACCAGGTGCACTTAGGTTGAGAAAGGAAAAGACACACAGATGGTGGACGGATTTAACCAAGATCTCTTGACTTGGGGTGAATGTTATGATTTGTTCTGCATTATGTCTATCATTTGTGTGTGTTTTGCTTTCTCACCCTAAGTAAGGCGGGTATGCCAAGACATGGGTCTCGGGCTCTCTGTGCCACTGGATTCAAGTTAGCCTGGCTGATGAGAGGTGAAACCCCGAAATTGGCCCTATGATTCTTGTTTCTATTCTAGGGAGGACCAGGCTTGGCAGTTCAGGATGGACTGTTCCCATGAGAAACAGGATCAAGACTGATATGCATATGGCTGCGTCTAAACTGGGATGGCATGGTGAGCAAAAGAACAATGGATTTAACCCAGATTTCCTGACTGGGGATGAATCTTTTGATTTGTTCTGCATTCCGTCCATCATTTGTGTGTCTTTTCCTTTTAAAAAGTTGCCATTCTTTTACTTTAGCCATTTGGTGCCTGCTGCCTTTCTCTGATCACATGTCTGGGTGTGTGACAGTTGGGCTTGGTGTACTCCCCCCTAGACAACTACACACAATAAGAGCTTAGGTATGACTTGATGGGTCATTCTGGCAGGATGGGAGGGAGGAGCTGATCCAGCATCACTTACACCTGAATAGGCTGTGTTCCGTCCCCACACAAAGGGCTGCACACCCCCCTGTAGCGAGTCTGGGCAGGAAGGGAGGACCTCTGTGCACTTCAAATGCTTGTCTTTGAAGTCTGCTCCACTTCAAAGGCACAACTGGTTGTAAGTACATGACTAGGCCTGGGTGGTGAACTCCACTCCATTCATGGAGTTGCAGGGTTTTCTGCACTCCGCACACCACCGAGATTTCCTAGGCATGGGCGAAGAACTCCGCTCCGCTCATGGAGTTTGCAGAGTGTTTCGCACTTCCACTCCACAACGCTTAGGGAGTTCAGAAAAACTCTGCCCCACAGAGCGGAGTTTTTCCTCGCTCATGCTCACCAACGGTAATTTGGTGAGCACGAGCGAGGAAAATCCAATGCTAGACTACTTTCCAGCGGGGCACCACACCCAAGCCAACCGACCACGCACGCAGCCTGGGCTTCATCCTGGACCCCTCCCTCTCGATGACCAGACAAGTCAACGCCGTCTCCTCATCGTGCTTCAACACCCTGCGTATGCTTCGCAAGATCTTCCGCTGGATCCCGACCGAGACCAGGAAGACTGTCACCCAGGCACTCGTCACCAGCCGACTGGACTACGGAAACGCCCTCTACGCCGGAACCACAGCCAAGCTACAGAAAAGACTCCAGCGCATCCAGAACGCCTCCGCCCGACTCATCCTGGATGTCCCCCGACTCAGCCACATCTCCAGCCACCTGAGGAACCTGCACTGGCTCCCCGTCGACAAGAGGATCACGTTCCGGCTCCTCACCCACGCACACAAGTCTCTCCACGACCTGGGCCCCAAGTACCTCAACGACCGCATGACCTTCTACACGCCCACCCGCCAGCTACGGTCCACCAGCCTCGCCCTCGCAGCCGTACCACGCATCCGAAGAGCCACCGCCGGAGGAAGATCCTTCTCTTACCTGGCTGCCAAGACATGGAACTCCCTCCCCATCCACCTTCGGCTGACCCAGGACCATCTCGCCTTCAGGAAACAACTCAAGACCTGGCTGTTCGAGCAGTAGCATACCCCTTCCCCAAGCGCCTTGAGACCGTCCCGGGTGAGTAGTGCGCTATACAAATGGCATGATTGATTGATTGATTGATTGATTTATCAATGCGGGCCATCGTGAATGGTCACTAGCGCTTGCGTTGAGAAACCTTCCTTTCATGTTGAGGAAGTTACCACTTGAGTAGAACTTCTACTCGAGTGGCTGAAAGAAGCAGCGCCCTCTTGCACTGTGAAGGATGCCGATAGTGCTGATTTTACAGCGTGGGACAAACACCAGGCGCTACATATAAGTGCAAACGCTGCTAGGTACTGCACTCCACCGCTCGTGGATCTCTCCATAGCTTGGCACAGTTTTTTGTCACTTTGCCGAGGAACTCCATGAACTCCACCCATGCCTAGTTTTTACCTCACTCACGCTCACCAATGTTAAGTTGGCAAGCGAGGAAAATCCAAAGCTAGACCACCCTCCTAGCGAGATTTCTCAACATGAGCGGTCACGGATGCTCACAACCTCTTGTATTGAGAAACCTTCCGTTCACATTGAAGAAGCTGCCGCTTGAGTAGAAAATCTACTTGAGCGGCAGAAAGAAGCAGACCCCTCTTGCACTGTGCATGGTGCTGATTGCGCTGGTGTGGGACAAACACCCAGTGCTAAAAATTAGCTCACTCCACTGCTTGTGGAACTCCGCAAAGGTGGGAGGAGTTTTTTGGTCGCCGGAACTCCACAAGCTTAACCCACGCCTATACTAGAACGCAGAGACCATCACTTCAGTATAGTTCTGGACCTGTGAAGTCTCTGCCAGGAGGAAGGACTGCTGTGCTGCTGAAAGGACTGCTACTTTGCTTGACTGCTGTTTTGCTAAACTCCTGCCTTGCTGTGCTGACCTGCTACCTGCTGCTTGCGGCCCTCTTTTCTGGGTGATGGGGCTGGACTTGCATAACTTGAACCCAAAGTGACTCCATGACTAGCTGGCTGGCCTCCTGACCTGAAGTCTAAGGCACATAAAATACTTCCAACCAACCTGCTTCTGCACCTATAGTCTGCCATGTATACGTCTGCACTGCCAAGTGGTGCCACTCCAGTTCTGGACCCTTGGAAGTGGGTCTAATGTGTATCTTCAGCAGAACGGACTCATCCATGGCTGAGCGATGCATCCTGAGGAGAACCAAGGCATCTCCTCAGATAAGCAGTGCATCTTCGAGCAGAACTGATACATCGCTGTTGTTGCAAAGATTGGGCCCATCTCAAAAGACTCTCATCGCCTCAGCCTTCTGCATCTGGGACCAACTAATCACCTTTGGAGCTGGGGCTATGTGACACTTTACCCGGCGCAAACGTCTCACATCCTTCTTCAACTGCAGCCTTGAAGTCAAGGACGGATCTCCACATCTTGGTCTTCACAGCTTATCGGAACCAACGCTTTTTCTCTGCTGCGCATCGCATCTTCGACACCAGACTTTGCATCGCAAGCCCCGTTGATAGGCTACTTGATGTCGATGCATTAGAACCTCACACCCCAGCCTCAGCTCACTTCGAAACCGACACATCGCCTTGGTTGCACGACGCATCTTCAACGCTGTTCCACACTAACGCTCAGCAACTAGGATTAAGGTAATTTGCTTCAGCAGGTCTAACTGGGTCCCTGTAGCCGACTAGCACTCTGTCACGATTGGCCTGAACTTTTGCCTTTGTCCAGCGTCACCAGATATCCCTAATAACGCTTTTTGCTTCTAAGCATTATTTTTCCCCATAAACTTTAAAATTCAATATCTCAAGTTCTACTTAATACATTTCTATCGTTTTGATCTCGTTTTACTTAATAAGCTAAGCTCTGTTTTCAACCTAGGGTTGATTCTTTTTGTGTGGTATTTTCACTGTTTTCCTGTTTGAAGTGTCGCAAAAAGACTTTACCCATTGCTTTTAAAGCTAAGCCTGACTGCTCTCTGCCAATCTACCGCAGGTCGAGCACAGGATAATTTAGGGCTTCTTACCCTGACTAGGATTGTGGCTGATGCTTGACTAGGGATCATACCCCAGTCAAGCCCCAACCCAATTTCTAACATACAGTTTAAAACTGGTCACAATGGCTGGAATGGCAGGTGTGGGACATGTTTTAAAAGGCTACTTAAGTGAGTGGGACAATCTGTGCTGCAAGCCCACTAGAAGCATTTACAGTGCTGCCACCACTGCCAGCCTCTCTCAGTCTGGTGAGAGGACAGTCATCATTCTCCCTAACTTGGCTGCACTTTGATGTCTCGCTTGACCGCAGATCTATCTGGACTCTCAGCTCATTTATACTGGAGGCTGTCAGCAGAAATGTGGAATTGCCATGTTCAATGAGGCAAAAATCAAACGCGTGCAGAGGAGTACTTTAACTCCATGAGGAATCCATCAGAGGGCAGGTGAGCATGCCCTCCAGAGCCATGAAGGGGACATTTCTGTCTTGCCAGTGTATTTGGCCAGGTGCAGCTTTCAGTCTATCTAAGCTGGTCTTGTGGTCATCTTTCTCCTTTGCAATAGCACCTTGACGCCTTCAGGAATTTTTTTCGCACTTTTCAAATTAAATAACATTGGGCATATTATCAAGGGATTTATCTCCGCTTTTTTGGCTTTAAAAGCCAAGAAAGCGGAGATAAAATTATCTCCCTATCAGCAACAGGGTGCTAACACGCAAATTCGCATGTCAGCACCCTTTTTCTCCACGCTTCCCCTTGCATCTCTAATGAGATGCAAAGGGGGCGTTCCAGAGAAAAATAATAGGAGAAATGTTGTTAAGCGACATTTCTCCTATTATCAAGGATTTCGCTAACCCTGTTAGTGATAAAAAAAGCTGCGCTAACTGTGGTAAGCGCTGCTTATTTTACGCCTGGTATTTTCCTGACTTAGCCATGATATCCTATGGAAGGTGGATATCATGGCTAAGTTTGTGAGCCCCTATCATCAAGCTAACGCCAAACTTCGAGAGATTATCGTTGGTTTTCCAGCAATAATCTCTCATTTGGCAGTTAGCGCGAGGATTTTTATCACTTCTGAGATAAACCTTGCTAATAGCAAGTTATCTCTGCGATAATTTCGGGCGATGCTTAGCGTTAAAAAATTAGTTGCTAAGACTCGTTAGCGATAAATATCGCTCATCGTTGGTAATATGCCCCATAATACTTCCCTTAGCCCAGGACTTCGCACTTTCTCCATGCCTACATCTTGCCTCTCCACCAGATCCGGTTGTGCAACAAATCGTGGGATTTTTCTGGGTGGTCATGATAACAACATAGTTCAGGAAAAAATAATAAAACAACCTGTTTACTAGATGCTGATCCTATTCAATTGACCAACTTGCACTGTAATAAAACCCGTCCTAAGCACCATGATGTCCCGCGGGATGATTGATACGCTCTATAAATAGTAATAAATATAAAAAAATACTAATACATCGCATCAAGCAAAGGAAGCATGCCTATGGTACTATGTGGTGAGCGATGATAAGTCCACACCTTATCTCTGACCAGTATAAAAACATTTTTTTCACTTTTGACGACAGTCTGCATGGCATTAATAAAAACTCTATTGAACCTTTCCACTAACCCATTCAGGTGTGGCGAGTATAGAGCCTTTTGTGAATAATAACTTACCTGTGAATGCTCTTGTGATTTTGGACACCATTAGCTATAGTAAACAACATTACTTTAACAAATCATCACAGAATCAGATCTGAGTTAAAAAATCAACTCAACTTCCGCCCCATTTGAGAAGTAAATCAATTAAAATCAGGCCGTACGTTTTCCTATATGTTCACTAATTGTATGGCGTTAGTAAATCTCCGGCCGATTTCTGTCATAGTCTTGTTGGAAACTCACAATTTTTAATGCCGTGATGCATAATCTTAAAAACCTATTCACAGTAACATACACAGACCACTTTGTGACAAATTCAGAAACTCGCATGTCCACGTTGCTCGGATATGAGTTTACCTTAAATAAATGAAAAGTCGAGAGGCGTTTGGCAAAGCAGGAACACGTTGGTTTAATAAACGCTGCCTTCAGGAGACCTTCAACAGAGTGCATCTGCTCAAAGTCTCATGGCGTCTGTTATATTCAGTTCATGAGGCACAATAAAGCCATTTTCTACATTGCAAGAAAGCATCCCAGTCATAACTCAACAAATGTGGGCATCTGATAAGGACACAGATGGCTCTTGACTTCAGGGAGAACTAGTGTGGGCCAGTGTGTGTGTGTCCAGATGACAGGCATGAGGAGAGCGTGATTGCTACATGTGGTGTGCATGTTGTGCCTGTAGAAACGTGGGTTTCTGTTGCAGTACCCCCCCACTGACTTTGATGCATCTCTGACTGAATGTGCACTGGGTTTCTGCTAACCAGGTCGCCAGTTCTTTCCCAAAACTTTACCATTATTTCCATAATTGACACTCCACTGGCTCACATATAAGTCCCTTGTAAAAGGTACCACTGGTAACAAGGGTCTTGTGACAAGAGCGGATACATAAGGGCTGCAGCATGTATTGTGCCACCCTAAAAGACCCCTCACCAAACACAGGCATACTGCCACTCCAGCCTGCGTGTTTTGGTGCAGATAAAAGTGAAGCGTCAACCTGTGTGCAAGGCCTACAAGCACTGCAAGAGGCATAGGTAAGTCACCCCTATAGCAATCCTTACAGCCCTAAGGGAGGGTGCACTACACCTCTTGTGAAGGCATAACTGCATGAGCAGATATGCCCCTATATTGTCTAAGTTCATTCTTACCCGGCCAACTAAAGACCCATTTCCCTGTTACCTTACCCGATTAAGATTCTAGAAAGGGTAGTAACTAACAGCCTGATTCATCAAGCCGAAATCGGCTCGCAAAGGGCCAGATTCTGAGAAACTGGCCCTTTGCGAGCGCTATTTTTGCATTTGGAATTCATCGTCCCAAATGCAAAAATCGGTAATAGCGATTTCGCTATTTTGCGAGCAATTACATTTAAGGAATCTCTATTTGAGATTCCTTAAATGCAATTCATCATCCATTTAAAAATTGCGAATTCGCAATTTCGGCCCGCTATTTACCGCGAGGTCAAACCTCGTGGTAAATAGCGAAAACTTAGAAAAATGCTTTTAAAAGCATTTTTCTAAGTTGCATGTTGCACACACACATGTCCTTTGGACATGTGTGTGCGCAACACCTGTTTCAATTTGCATTTAAGGGGTGCTACAGGGTGTCCTTTGGACACCCCTGGCACCCTTTAAATCGCTATCTTATTTGCGATTAGCTAATTGCTAATCGCAAATAAGGAATACTCCCCATTCATTCCTATGGGCCTTTTGGCCCGTAGGAATGAATGGGGAGTTATTCCTTATTTGCGATTAGCAATTTGCTAATCGCAAATAAGGAATGTGTAGGAATCGCAATTCTTTATGCAATTTCTACATGAATCCCGTTTTGCAAGTCCTTAATAGCGATTCCTTATGAATCGCTATTAGGGGCTCGCAAAACGGGAGAATGATGAATCAGGCTGTAAATCCCTCTCTAAGTATGTTGAGGAAAACCAGCTGCTGGACGAAGTCCAGTTTGGGTTTCGCCCCGCACATGGGACCGAGACTGCCTTGGTGGCGGTCCTGGATGACCTGAGAATGCGGGCGGACAGTGGTCAGACAGCCTTTTTAGTGCTGCTTGACATTTTGGCTGCATTCGACACAGTTAATCACCAGATACTGATCAGAAGGCTGGAGGATTTGGGTATTGTGGGCAAGGCCCGAGACTGAATCTATTCTTATCTCTCAGATAGGCAGCAGGTAGTGTCTCTGCCGCCTTTCCTCTCCAAATACAGTGAGGTTAAAAAAGGGGTTCCTCAGGGTTTGGCCATCACCCCGATCTTGTTTAATCTAAACCTTCGCCCTCTCATTGTTTTAATAAAATCGTTCAGAATTAATGTTATCAACTATGCGGATGACACTCAGCTTGTCTTCACTTTTGAGGGCAACAATGCAATGTCCATGGAAAAGTTTCATGACTGTTTACATCAAATGGCAGGCAGGCTGAAATTGAACTCCCTACAATTTAATGAGGAAAAAACGGAAGTTTTGTGTTATACGACAGGCCGTATTTAGCACCCTTTTCCTACAGATTTTTGGCCTGGCCCGACCAACAATTTCTTACTGCCTACTAAAACCGTGCGCAATTTAGGGGTCCTGGTGGACTGTAACCTCCAGCTAGACTCCCAGGTGAATAAAACGGTGTGCACCTGTATGGCCTCACTTCGAGCTCTGCGTAAGATCCTCCTGTTTTTGACGATTGCCACCAGACCTCAAGTGGTTTGGAGCACTGTGTTAAGCAGAATTGATTACTGTAATGTGCTGCTTTTGGGTGCTCCAGCCTCTCTGCTCAAGAAGTTACAGAGAGTGCAGACAACTCGCATTCAACCGGCCAAGGGGTGTGTCATCTTCTCTGGCCCTTAGGGACCTGCATTGGTTGCCAGTTGTACAAAGGATACAATTTAAGGCATTATGAATTGTCTATAGGGCCGTTCATAAAATCGGGCCTATGGCACTTCAGAGAAATTTCGCATGGTATGTGCCTGCTAGATCTTTACCAGGGGTGGGCGGAATTTGCGGGATTGCGTTACGCAAATCTCTGCGAAATGGTAAAAAATCTCCACGAACACGCAGAACTTCCGCGAGCGCACTGGATTGTGCTTGTTCGCAATGCTTTTTTACTGTTCGCAATCGCTGTTTGCGTGCTCGGGAGGAAATATCTTGCGAACACACATTTGAGAATGCGAACAAGCAAAATATTTCACGAACTCACGGAACGCAGCATTTTTGGGCAATTTCGTGTTTTCCGCGGAACACGAAATTACCCAAATTCCGCAAATTCGGCAAGCGGAATGGAATTTACCACCCAGGCCTAATCTTTGCGTTCTTCTTCTGCACACCTACTATGCATCCCCGATGTCAAGAAAGTGCGAACAGGAGGTAGATCTTTTAGCTTTATGCCTCCAGACTCTGGAATGCTCTTCCCCTGAAGCTTAGACAGTTGAACACCTTGTCCGGCTTCAGGAAGAAACTGAAAACCAGCCCTTTCCCTAGAGAGTAGATCATGCCTTTTCTGTTGCTCCTGCCATTCTGTAATCTAAGCGCCAGGGTACCCTTTGGGTGATAGTCATGCTATATAAGTGTACCTTACATTACATTACATTACAAGTCCATTCTTAGACATTATAAGTGCACAGTGGAGCCATACTGAGTACGTAGACTGGGAGCTTGTCAATACGTGCTCCACAGCTCCATGATGGTACCAAACATCTCAGCTTAACCAACCCACAACGATACCAGTGTTGGATTTAGTACAAACTGCACCCAGAGGGCACCTCAGAGGTGTTGCCTGAAATCCTACCAGCTCGCTAGTGTGTGCCTGACTGGACGCCACCAGCCGGCTACCTCCAGACATGTTTCTGACCCCCTGAGGTGGGAGCCTTGTGCTCTCATGGGCCAGAAACAAAGCCTGTCCCTACCCACCAGCAGGAACAGTATAGAAAGGCAGTGAGCCTCAAAAGCTTCCTGTCCTTTGTTGTGCTGACCAGGGCTGCTTCAGCTAGTGGAGATGCCTGCCCCCCTGACCAAGCCCCATTTCTGGTGGCAAGGGCGGCGGGAACATTTTTGAGCAAGAGAGGTGTGTCCCCTCTCAGCCAGGACCACCCCTAAGGTGCCATGACCTGAAGCGACACCCTCCTTTGAAAATCCTCCATATTGCTTTGGAGGATTCTAGCCAATAGGGTTAGGGATATGACATCTCTCCAGAGTGAATGGTCATACAAAGGGTGTAGGAACCCTAAAGCAAGTATCCCATTGGCTACTACCTTCTTACCCATGTAATACCCCTAAAATTAATATTTAAAGGCAACCCTGAACCTCAATCCTCAGATTACCAATAACCTGCAAAGAAAGGGACAAAGAATATCCATGCACCTGCGAAGACTGAAGACCCAACTGGGTTGGTCCCAGCTCTACTGGCCTGTCTGCAGACCGCAAAGTTAACCACCTCTGCAGCCAATATCCATGGCCCGAGTCCAAGAGGCCCACCAGTCCAGAGAAGGCTCCCCAGTGATCCTAAGCAAGAGTCCCTCATGGGTTGACCCCTGCCGAACTCCACGTCGGCGCCTGCAGCCTCTCGGCTGATGACCTCCTCTAACCGCGACCTCACTGGTAAGCTGGCTTCCAACTCCAAAGAACACCCCTGTACCGGGAGTCCCTAGACCTTGGGGAGATTTAACAACAGTGCCCCAATGCTCCAGGACATCCCAACTTACCTGTGCTGGCTTTTCCAAGTTTGAGATTCCCCATTGGCTTGCATTGGGCCCAATGCTGTGTTGGTGCTCTGCACCCAGCCTCCCCTGTGCCAGGGGAGGGGGAGTTTGGTGCTGCCTTGTGGCCCCCGTGCTTACCGTAACACCTGGAGACTGGGTTCCAAAACTGTGCTACTCACCTGCAAGTAGTACTACCATTAAAATTGCCCCATTTCTACACTGGATAACATCAGCACCAGATCCTGAGTTTGACCTCTGCATCCGGCCGCCCCAGTGCCGCTGGTGATGCAGTGGCATCACTTACCTGACCCTTACCTGGTACTGATTCTTCATCCAAAAGCTCAATATCATAATTTGTTTACTTACCTGCATATTGCTGATTGTGTTTCCTCCCACAGGATAACATTGCACTGATTGAAAAATGCAGTATCCACTTTTTACATTGAAAAATAGTGATATTGCAAAATCCATTTCATAGCAACAAAGTATCTCTAGTTCTATAAAATAAGTAGACTAAAAGTAATATTTTTACAAACCCTTGGGCTCGGATTTAGTCATTGAGCGTGTGTAATCATTTCTTGCCTGTGTGTTTACAACAAATGCTTAACAGAGCCCTCCGACAAGCCTAATTGCTCGCACACACTGCCACAAAAGAGAGGATTAGTATTATCTTCATTAGCTTCTGTAAAGCCTCTGGGGATCCACTGGACTCTGTACACACTGTACCCTTCTTTGCTTTATTATATATAAAGCCAACTTCCTACAGTGTCCTGATTGGTTGAGTCTTTCTAGCTACATGTGGTATCTAGTTGTGTGGTATTTTGGGGAATGCAAGCTCTTGTTCAAACATGTTCGTTTGGGGCCAATTTCCTCAGACCTGTTTGTGGTGCAACTAACCATCTGTGGGATCGATCAGGGATTTCCCTGGGAAAGCATTTGACTTAAGGTTTTAAGAGAGACCCCACCTGTAACCTGGTATTCAATGGACGTGGCTTGTAGAACTTGTCTAACCATATATCTCTAACTTGGTTTGATGGGGAGGTCACCTTGTGTGAATCCGACAGCAATGGTATGAGTTTATTGGAATGCCAAATAATAGTGTTGTTTTTATCGACATACTTAACATTGTGCAGACAGTTGTCATAGCATACATTGACATTATTCTTACTGGTATTGACACAGTTATGTTTGCTTAAGTCATAACATATATCGGCATTGTTATTACTAGTAACAGTATCGTCTTTTGAGCATGGATTATGACGTACATTGATCTCGTCATTTGAGCATGGATTATGACATATTTTGATCTCATCATCGTTGGTGTCGGTGCTACAGTGTGGGTACAGGTTATGACATACATTAACATTGCATTGTAGGGTACAGGCATGGTCATGCGGGCACAGGTTATGGCATATGTTGACATTGCAATGATGGGTACAGGCATGGTCATGCGGGCACAGGCTATGCCTAACATTGACATTGAGTTTATTGGTATTGCCGTAGTCGGGCCTACACACATCACGGTAATCACTGACATTGTGTTCACCCATTCCAACATCCATATAGGGCCATCAAATATTAACTGTTACTCTTTTCTTGCCAGTTGTCCCTCCCAATGAATGACATTGCTTTGCTACCATGCAAACTAGCTGAGATGAAGCTTTGCCTCTGCCTTCATCGCTGAGCATTGTAGGAAGAGGTTTGAGATTCCTTTTGATATGATTTGTTTTACCCAAGAGATAATTCTTAAAAGTTCTTTAACCAAGTAACAGGCCAAGTCCTCCTTTTCAATGGTAATGTAATTAGTCTAGCACCAAAAAGGTGTCTAGGGTCAACAACAATTATTTTTTTCACTCCCATTAATTATTTTGACACAATCTATCACCTAACCAGCACAATGTGAATGAACAGTCTCAATATATTTGGCTATGTGGCAACACAAGGTCAAAGAATGTGCATCTAAAATATCCTTTTTTATAAAACTTTCAAATGCTCTCTGATGCTCCTCGCTCCATTGAAACTTCTCCCCTTGCAAAAACCTCCAGGGCATGGCAATTAATGAAAATGTATTGATAAAACAAGATTAAAACTCATACCAACACAAAGATCATCACAGTTGGTCTTTGTTGGATGGAGCTTCCATTTTTATCAAAGGACAGAAAAGATTGTATTTGGGGCATATGCTCTCCTGCATGATGGAATGACCAAAATATTCCTTTTCCTTAGCTAAATAAATGCATTTCTCCATCTGCAGGGTCAATCCTCTGTCTTGTAAGATGTTTATAACTTTAGACAACAGATAATAGTGGATTTCTATGGTGTGAGCTAATATTAAAACATCATCTTGGAAATCAAGAATTAATTAAGGTCCCAAACAAGATGGACACCAATTTCCTAGATACTGATGCCACTGAGGCTAACCCAAATGGCATTCTGTTAGGTCAAAATGCCCGACCAGTGTAATGAATATAGTTAAATATCTACAATCTTAATCCAGCTCGATCTGATGTTAAGAGAATCCCAGGTCTAGAATTGAGAAAACCCTTGTAACCTCCAATAATGCTAATAGCTCTAGAATTTAGTTTAAGTAATGGGTGCAATCAACTTTAATTTTCTTGTTAAGAGATAGGAGATCTGCATAGAACCTTAATTATCCTTGTGGCTTTCATACCAAAACAATTGGTGAAATCCACTCTGAAGAGTCAAATGATTCTGTAATGTTCTCTTACTGTAGCTCCTTCACAGTGCCTAATTTTATTTAAGGGTACATCTCCAAGTTTGTGTATAGTCATAAAAATGCTGGACTTTAACTTGAACATAACCCCTGTAACTTTTTCTACTTTTTGTATTTATAAAGAATAGGTCTATGCTGGCTAATAATGTCCTCCATACTTGAAGCTTATACAATATACAGATATTTTTGGATGTATGACATTACAACGCATGCTTTTACCGTGCATGCCTTTACAACGCGGTTTTTACAACGCATGCCTTTACAACGCATAGTGCTTTGAGGCGCTGGATAGTGAATAGTTTAATTTACTATTCCAACTCCAGTCCCCGTGGATAGTAGGGAAGGTGTAGGATAGTAAATTAAACCTATTCCCTATCCTAGAGCGCCCCCCAGCACAATGCGTTGTAATGGTTTGCGTTGTAAAAGTTGCGTCGTAAAGGCACTGCGTGGTAAAAGTTGCGTTGTAAAGGATGTTTCCCGATATTTTTGCATATGGGTCTAATATGATCACAAAATTGCTGTGATGTTTCCAATCAAGAATCCAAGGCCGCATCCATCTTTCCTAAATTTGCCCTCTATTGAAAGCAATCAATATACACAAAGTATTCTAAAAAGTCAATAGTTTTCTTTCCCTAACCATAATCCTTAGGTTCAAGAGACATGCTCTTCCATTTGTTTTAAACCACGTTTTCTAAAATAAAACTCAAAGGCAAGCCAGAGTCAACCAATGCATCCAGAGAATGCTCATCCATCACTTTGCACAAAGACTGTGTCTGCAGAGCTGCATGAAATGACAATTGAAATAGAAGCAACTAAACCAGTTCTGAAGCCTCAGACAGTGGATTCACACTTCCTGGCTTGAAAATGTTTGCACAAGTGGATTCAAAATCATCCTAGTATATTACAATACAAAGGTCTTCTTGACCAAGGAAGGAGATACTCCACAGGGTGAGGGGACAATACTTGAAGGCACAACTTTCTGCTAAATGTGAGTAATTCAGGAGTAACTTGTGCTCACTCTGGACTTGCCCTAATCTGTTGGCGCAATTTCTGAGTGAGCTGCATCAAGATATTGCCTGAATGTGTGTTCCCATGAAGCTCAGTAGTCGGATGCAGGCTTGAAAGACAGGTAATGCCACTGTTGATGAGAGGAAAAACGGTGTCACTGCCAAAGCAATGTGCCCTGATCGCCCCTGAGGATGCGGCTACCCCCAGTGGAGGCCACAACTGACACTGCTGAATGCCTGACTGCAGCTGACCATGGAGGTTGCTGCTGCAGGGGTCAGGTGCAGCCGCACACCCACGTCTACAAGGCTGGTCCATGAGCCTTGACCTGAACTAGGTTGCTGCTACAGTCTCTACAGTGAACGAAGAGTCAAGCCGGGAGGGCAGAAGTTCAACCTGCACCTACTACCCTGCCCAGACTACTACCAGTCACTAGTAAGTAAACCTCAGCCTGCACCCGGGGTCAATAGACTGGGGTGCCTGCCCTATGCACCCGGGTGGGGCTATTTGTCAGTGAGAACTTTTTGAGACATATGCACCTGAGCCTAATCTTGGCTGAGCCCATAGAGTGTTGAGGATTTTAATAACAGAATATCAACTGAAACAGGAGGGAGAACAGTGCTAGGAAAGTGGGGAAAGGTCTAGTATTAGGCGCCACTGATATATTAAAGAACTTGCCTTTCCTGAAAGGCATGCACTAGGCTGGACACTGCAGTTCCTGCATTTGATAGTTGAGTTCTGAGCTCTCCATTACCTCCCTGAGAAGCCTGTGACTGCTTTCAGTTGCTACCCTAAGAGTCAAGTGCTGCAGTGGTTGTACTTGGCCAAGTTTGTAGAGCCACAGGAAGATGGCCCCCTGGACACCAGAGGCAAATACCCTCAACCACCACAGTAGGGGCCTGGTAGCATATGTCCTCCCTATAACCCCTCTGGATGGCGATTGACACTGGACATGACTGGAAACGGTACATCTTGGATCCCCATGTGGCACGCTTTCCCTATAAAAATGTTTGTTCTTGATCATATTTAAGATGATCTGCATTCTGTTCACATTGACTAGGGCTACCTCACCATGTATTGTCTTTTCTTCATTGAGACCTTACTACATCTAGCAATGCTTGGGGTGACCTCAGTAACTTCTCTGAAGTTTGGATTCATATGCCTCGACAGCTGTTCTTGCAGTATTTTTACTGAAGCAATGCATCCTTTTCCCACATACAGGTGGCTCTTCAGTAAAGTGCAACATAAGTCTATTCAATTCAATTCAATTATAACTTTATTTCGGTCTTTTAGACCATAAAAGTACATAAAAAGATAAACATTTCCATCATACACTTAAGCGATAGCTATTTTTTGTCACAATGGTTAAGTGGTTGAAATCACAATTTCCCTGATCCATCCTAGATTTACAATTAAAACCGATTAATCCATAAATACAATAAATATAATAAAAAATGTTTTAACAATTAAAATCATCACATAAAAAATTATATATAACATTTTTCAGTCGCACTCCTCAAAATTTCTATTTATCAAAAAATATATAATATCTAATTGCTCCACCAATTTTGAGAGATTGAAAAATTAATCACTGGGTTTTTTAGCAGATATGAAATATAAACTATGGACACAAAATGTGTCAGTTATTTACTAGAGTTATATACAGCGATGTTATAGTTTAAAACCAATTTTAGCTCTAATAAACATCACATTACACAGTAATCTGGATACACAAAAAACCACCAATTGCATGGTATCAGTCCTTAATAGACGCGCTGCCTCTCTGCAATGCCTGAAGTTTAAAGTGATGCAGAGGGGTTCAATCCATCTTTTTCTTGGAGAGTCATATAAGGGACAAAAAAAGAATATATGTGCATTATCTTACTAGACCTCAGTCACATTTTTACAAAATGTACATTTATCATAGTCTTTATCATCGCAATTACTACCCCATTTGGATTTATTATTGTTTGTTTGTAAAACCCCATATCTAAATTTCAGGTACAGGGATTTGGCAATTTGCGGACGCACCTCATCCAGAAGTGGTTGAAACTGAGCTATGTTTTTAAACAGGAGAAACGATGTAGTTAAGGATCCTAAATTGGAATCATGCAGAGATTTACTACTCATATAGGTCCAAAATGATTACTTTACAACATTACTACATGCCATAGTCAGATCTGAAGGCTCCTCCCAGTAATGTGATAATCCTATTTTTTTAAACCAGGTTGACACATGTTGGAGCCACGGAATGGCCTTTAAAAGACCAATACTCATTATCTCCTGTAAACCTTTTTTGTAATGTGGAAGCTCCGCTGTTGACCAAATTCTTACCCAAAATAAAATGGGGTGTAATACAGCAAGGTTATCAGTACATTTTAAGTTAAGGTCCAGTGTTACCGGAAGCAACGTGGTCCTATTAGGTAAAGACAATAATTTACGGATACATTTATTTTCTCCAATTTCAGAATTACGTTTACAATAGGGTCCCCATAATTCTGCTCCATACAAGGCAGCTGACTGAGCCTTGAATTTAAAAACCTCAATGGCAGGAGAAATAGCCTTAGAGGTACTCCTTCCATACTTCTATATGATGGGGGTACAATTTTGGAGCAGAACTATTCTATTTTTTTCCAATTCTGGCTTCCAGGTCAATTTCGTGTCCATTGTGATGCCTAAATAGTTAAAACTGTGTACATATTCTAATCTTTGACAATTTAACTCTAGATTCTTTTTAAAAGATTTGTGTGGATTAATAGACATGTATTTGATCTTGCTGGGATTTATTTCACGTCCTTTATTAGTACAGTACAAGTGGAAGGAATTCAACAAATTTGGAAGGCCACTGGGAGTTTGCGAGATTAAGATGGTGTCATCTGCAAAGAGTAATGCGGATATCACTTCACCCGCCAGCTGAGGGGAGTCGTTTTTGCAGCCTTCCAGGAAATGGGGAATGTCATTTACGTACAAGGTGAACAAGGTGGGCGCCAACACACAGCCTTGACGTACACCCTGTCTCACAGGTATTTCCCTGGTAAGTTCTCCCCTCGGCCCCATCTCACTTTAGCGTAGTTTCCCTTATGTAGCCTAATTATCTGGACAAACAGTTCGATTGGTACCCCTAGGTCTTTCAGGCAGCCCCAAAGCCGGCTCCTAGGTACCAAATCGAACGCAGCCCTGAAGTCTACGAAAGCAATATATAGACTACCTTGCCTTAGGGTTATGTATTTCCAGCAAAGACACAGATAAGTCTATTCATAGATTCAGTATATTCATCACATATTCCATCTGGGGAGTATCTGAGGGGGTTCAAATCTGGCAAGTGATCAAACATCTCTCCTCTGCTGCGAATAAGTTCAAAAGGATTCCTTTTGTCCTTTCAGGTTGGAAAAAACATTCCATGAGCTGCCAACATATTATTATTATGATAACACCCAAGCCATTTGTTCCATCTCATTATCTGCTCCTCAGAATTCTGCAACATTGGTGGGGGCTGATTGCCACACTGATTCACAATGCAGCTGAGGACAGATGTGAATACTGGTCCACTGTGTTTGCCTGGATGGATGCTGAGAGTGGACCATTGGGAGGGGAGAGTCTCACTTGAAAATATAAAAAAATGTTATGGGTTCACAAAGAAATAAAGCAACCTTGCAATTGACAGGGCTTGTGAAGCAGTTGGCTTGAGGAACCTTGATGAAGCATACTAGTAAAACAGATAAAACAAAATGGCTGCACGCAAGGCCCCCTGCTCCCGGGAGCCTTCCATCTTCTATGGCACCAGAAGCAGTGCCAATGACGTGTTAATCTACGGGCCACAGAGAAAGAGGGTGACATCCCTGCACCTGTTGAAGGATCTGGATTTGAGAGAGGGATGTTTCTGACACCGAGGAACTGAGGATCCTCTTGGACGATGCTCTACATATGCATCCTCGATACAGCCCGTCACACGTTGAGCACCCTCCCTTTACCACTCGTGACCACAATCGGCACACTGGCAGGTCGAGGACTTGAGTGGTGACATCAATGCCATTTATATTGGCAAGAGAGTCCTCTTTAACTGCCTGTGCCCAGGGAAGTTGCCTACTGGCCTCTCCCATCATGTTGTAAATTGGATCCCACTCAACACCAGAAAGAAAGTCACTCAGGCCCTCGTCAACAGCCGCCTCGACTACTGCAATGCCCTCTACACCGGCATCTCCGCCCAGCTTCTCAGAAGACTCCAGACCAAACTGAATGCAGCAGCCAGACTCATCCTGGACCTCCCCAAATGAACCCACAATGCACCTCACCTGAAAGACCTCCACTGGCTCCCCATTCAGAAGAAATGCTAGTTCAAGATCCTCACACACGCCTTCAAAGCCCTCCATGACCTAGGACCTTCCTACATCAACAATGTACTGCACTTCCACCAACCCTGTAGACACCTGTGCTGCTCTTCACTCGCCCTCGCACACACCTCCTGCATCCGTTGCAGCCGCAGTGATGGCCACTCCTCCTATATTGCTTCCAAGACCTGGAACGACCTTCTCAACAGCTCCGCACAGCCCCCCCACTGGCAGACTTCAGAAAGAGACCCAAGACCGGGCTCTTCAAAGGAGACATAGCGCCCAGAAACCCCTAGGGGTGACAGTGCTGTGCTTTACAAATGCTGTTTGATTGAACTAACCTGCAACTGGGTCCTTCTCACATCCAAGTGGGACATAGGTGCTGTTTGTGGGTACCTTACTGTGGTTATAGAGGATGCATTTATGAAGTGTAGGTGATAGATAGCTACTTGAATCCATTTCATATTTGCTACATCAAAGTATTACTTAGGATTTAGGGACAGAGAGAGCTCAGATAACAGATGTGAATCAAAAGGCTCTTCTACTACATTAGAGGGATCCTTTCGAGGGCCTCAGACGCGTGAGTACGAAGAGACACAGGCCCATTTAAAGGTAGGTAATTTTTTCCATTCTTTTACAATCCAATTGTTCTCTGGAAGGGACACTCTGAAGGAGACCCTCATCAACCAGGAGGGACTCTGGAAGGGTCATACCCCACAGGGCAATAAGAAGATAAGCTGGGCAGTCTTTCTTGCTTTTATTGCTTTGGAGTTTTCAGAAGGCAGAACTGCTTAGAATCCCTCTCAGGGGTGACTGTTGGCGAAAACACCTACTCTCTGCAAATTTAGTATAAATATGGGTCTAAGGCTGCCATCCAGTAGGCCAAGATGTCCGCATCGGTGGTGATCAAGAAACTCCTTTGTACTCCAACTTTGGAGTATCCAAAATCAACTCCCCTTGTCAAGTTTAGGACTGGAACATGTGGAACTTTGAAAAGGAGAAACAAGGGGCCACCTGGATGCCTCTTCATGGAAAAGAACTGAACAACTGCTCAAGAGGGGCGTTGGAGGTTACGTTGCATGACGAAGATGCTGCTTATAAGTAGACTGAAGTTAGGAAGCTGAGGTGCAACAAGTGCAGGTAAGCCACTGCTGCATCAGGGAAGTACCTGCACTGCTCTGCAAGGATGAGGGTCAAGAATCCTGAAGTTACTCCATAGTGTGAGTGAAACCGTGTGCCTTCCCCATGGGCAGAGTAGTGAGTAACTCTTGTCCAGCTGAATTCCATACTGGAAATTAGCACAAGAAACCAAGTGAGACTCACACAGACTGGACTGTAGGCCATAATCCCTAGAGAGAAGAGAAAAGAGTACCAAAGGAGAACCACACTGATCAGGAGGCTTGCATCCAGAACCTGGGGCTCACGAACACGACAAGGATGGGCACCGCGCTTCTTTTACGTAGTAGTTTTTGTGTTTGGCCCTGAGGAAGAACCCAAGCCCAAAATCCTCAAACCAGCAGTGTGTGACTTCATTCTGGCCTCTTTTTTTAACTAAATATTATTGAGTTTAAGACATTACAAAGAACCATTACAGCATAGAAGTCCACATGTAACATTTGCAACAGATCATCTATTGCTTGCGATAGCCTCCTTGGCCGGTGCCTCCTTGCTCATGCATGTTGGTTCCAAAGATGGTTCACATTGGGTGAATGTGTATCCAGATGTCATTGGAATACACCATCTTTGTTAAAATACCCCTCACACACCAAAAGGGCCCTTGGTGTCATGCTTCATCATCGGGTTCTTCCCGTCCCGCTGCGGGGCGGGGCAGTGCTGCGACAAGCGGATACGCCGGAGCACCTTTAGATGGAGGTGCTATGTGTTGGGAGTGAGTGTCAGTGGGGTCAGGAGTGATATAAGTGTGGGTCGTTAAAAAATACCTGGCCTAGTGAAAAAAAGGAATTTTATTAAACACTGGCTGGTATTATTAAAAGAAAAGTGAAGCGGAGAGATGGAGCAGGTTAATGGGCTCTCTCTCCTAAGTGGGTCAACATGTTTCGAGGCACGAGGCACGGGGCCTCTTCGTCAGGACCTAGGGGAGATCCCCCTGTCACTCACTAGTGTTTCTCCACAGAGGTAGAAAAAGTGTATATACAAAAAGTGAAAAAAGGAAATAGACTATGTGAGTAACTACAATCAATAATTACAACACATATATGCTACCACACTAATAATGTAGTATGCTTATCAGTGGAGGGGTCAATGCCTCATGAGCCAGCTTAAGACAGAAGGGTATGGTGGGGTCCCAATGAGCCCCTAGCACGCTCGTGCTTCCTCCTTCGTCTGCGGCTTCCGTGGATGTCACATCATTGATTGTAGTTACTCACATAGTCTATTTCCTTTTTTCACTTTTTGTATATACACTTTTTCTACCTCTGTGGAGAAACACTAGTGAGTGACAGGGGGATCTCCCCTAGGTCCTGACGAAGAGGCCCCGTGCCTCGTGCCTCGAAACATGTTGACCCACTTAGGAGAGAGAGCCCATTAACCTGCTCCATCTCTCCGCTTCACTTTTCTTTTAATAATACCAGCCAGTGTTTAATAAAATTCCTTTTTTTCACTAGGCCAGGTATTTTTTAACGACCCACACTTATATCACTCCTGACCCCACTGACACTCACTCCCAACACATAGCACCTCCATCTAAAGGTGCTCCGGCGTATCCGCTTGTCGCAGCACTGCCCCGCCCCGCAGCGGGACGGGAAGACCCCGATGATGAAGCATGACACCAAGGGCCCTTTTGGTGTGTGAGGGGTATTTTAACAAAGATGTTGTATTCCAATGACATCTGGATACACATCCACCCAATGTGAGGTGGCCCTTTTTGATTAACCTGTATTCCTGATAAGAGGAGGACGTGCCCACCTCGGTGCCCACCGGCACCACCTCTTCACTCCCCCTTTTGATTTCCTTAGGGTCCAAAGATGGCTCTTGTGCACCAGTCATCAAGGCACAGGACCCAGGATCACGGCTTCTCATGGTGCATGGGTCATGCAGGGCACACGAGGATGAGCAGCGTACCCTCCCAGTGGAGCACAGGCCTGGCCTGCATCGCCAAAGAACTAGAGAATGGAGATTGAGGGCTTTTGGCAGGCTACATGAGGGCTGCTTTTTCCTAAGACTAGAGGTCCCCCAAGAGCTGTGCACCACTGTGTTCAGCAGTTTCAAAGAACTTTACTTGTAAACATTTCACCCTTGTGGAATATAGATCATGGAGCACATGCCCTGGGAAGCAGCTATACCCCTATGTGGACTTCCATGTCTGGTAGTTGGGTTCCCCTACAGACCGATATGGGGTCTTTTGACCCTTTTGGGAGATGTGGTGTGTGTAACTCCTGATAGGTTAGCTAAGACCAGAAAGCCATATCCCCCAAAGCAGCAAAGCAGCTGTTTTGGGTCAGGGGGGTATTGGTGTGACACGCAATCCTCCAATGCAGACCAACTCAAGGCAACTCCAGCGGACATCGCCCTGATGACCGTGTAGCTCACTCTCCCAGAAAACTGCGGCACAGTAGATCAAGGACTGTGGACCAGGGATCTCGATGGAACTGCTAAGTTCATTGTGCTGGCAAGCACCATAAAATAACAACAATATATAGGAAAGCATTAGGACAAATCAGTGCTTAATTTGAGTCAGTGGTTTCCGGTGCTCAGCACTGGCACTTTATTGCCAACACCTGGACTTATGACAGCTGCCACAAGGTGGTGCTGTTGTGTAAGATGAACAGAAAAACAGTTGTTTATTAATTCAATATAGAGTAAAAACAACTAATACTTGCCGCCCAAGGCATTCTCATAGCTTTGTGGTCTTGAACAGTCTGAATTGCCACACTTGTAGCAGAGTGATAGTTAGTTGCTTAAATACTGACATTGGCAGGGCTGGCAGGGGCAATGTGTGGTGCAAGCTGCAGTGGCCTCCTGACGAGGGGTCTGGCCGTTTTTATTTTTCAAATTAAGCACTGGGCCAAATACAATATGAAGAAGCTTTACTATCATGAACATCGACACAGTATGCAATACTTGCGCTCTGCATTGAAAGGGATTTGTTACAGAGGCCAGTCAAGGTACATGGGAACAGCAGACATAGGGTCCGATTATGATGGCGGGCGGACCTGAGTCCGTCCGCCACCATAGAGTAGGAGGGACCATCCACAGGGGCAGCGGCGGTCCCTCCATGCAGATTAGGATGTGACCGCCAGGGTGGCGGTCATATCCTCTATTTTTAACATTGCGGCGGGTGCAGCTTCAAGCTGCACCCGCCGCAATGTTAAAAATGCATGCACAGCATTTGCGTGCACAAAGCGGCAGGCACTGCGCTGTGCCTGCCGCTTTGTTCACGCAAATGCAGTGGGGTACCATAGGTACCCCCCATGTGCACCCCCCACCCCTCCTTCACCCAGGGGGCCCGCAACGGGCCCCCAAAGTGAAGGTCCGTATGCTTTTCCACGAGCCGCCGTGGAAAAGCATACTTTCTACTCCATCATAATATGGCTGGCGGTGTCTGATAGACACCGCCAGCCATGTTAATGCTTTTCCGATGCGGTCGGAAGGCGACCGCGGCGGAAAAGCGGCGGACAGATCCAAAGACCCACCAGCCATCCTAATTTGGCGGTGGGTCTTGGAAGCATCCGCGGCGGTTTTCCCGCATCCTCCGGGCCGGCGGTGGCTTCCGCCGGCCCGGAGGATGCGGGAAATCCGCGATCCTAATGACCCCCATAGTATGCAATCTTCGTGAAAACAACATTTGGTATATTTGTAGAATGTTTAAGTTCTCGTAGTATTCTGTAATATTGGATTCAGATTTGGGGCCAGATGTAGGAGGCCGAATTGCGATCGCAAGCGCTGAAATTCGCAATTTGGGCAGTGTGCTATGTAGCAGACTAAAACCCACTTGGAAAATAAGGAATCACAAAATTTGTGATTCCCTATTTTGCTAATGCATTTAAAGAATCCCAAATTGAGATTCCTTAAATGCAATGTAGGAAGCACCCAAGTTGTGCGATTTCGGCTTAAGGAATCGCAAATTACCACCAACTTCAGGTTGGTTGTAATTTGCGATTTCCTTGAAAAATGCTTTTTTTTTGCATTTTTCAAAGTGCCAAGTGGCTCACATACATGCCCTTAGCGCATGTATTTGGGTCACATGTGCACACATGCTTATTTCAGGGGTGCAAAAGGGTGTCCTAATGACCCTTGCAACCCTGAAATTGTATTCTTAATTTGCGATTCTCTAATTGGGAATCGCAAATTGAGAATGTCTTCCCATTCATTCCTATGGGCATTCTAGCCCATAGGAAAGAATGGGAAGATATTCCTTATTTGCGAATCTCAATTTGCGATTGGCAAATAAGGAATATGTAGGATTCGCAAAATATTTTATATTTTTTATATATATCCAAATCCTACCTACATTGTGTTATGTGATTCTCTAAGTGTTGCGATTCCCTAAAAATTGCAATTTGAGAATCGCAAAAAACGTTTTACCTACATATGACCCCTAGTCATGATTTATACTTCCAAGATGGAAGCCAAATTCAGAACTGTTACGTCTTCCCAAACTAAGATGGTGACCCCATTCACACAAGAATTAATATAAAAAGTGAGAACAAATGTGAAAGGAATGTGGCTGCCATTTTTTTAAATTTGAATATGAAGACATTTACCCTGAGGATCTTGCTTCCCAACGTATGTTCTTTACTTGCATCTCGCTCAGTTCTAAGACTGAATCATTCTTCCTTCATCACTGGATGTTGTTTCTTGTTGTTGCTCAGAGTTCTTTTCTGGAACAGATTGTCTTTAGACTCCTGCCTCCAGAGTTTGTATGGATTTGGATATTTCTTCAAAGGTGGTATTATTTTCAGAACTGATTATAATTATCTGGGTTGTGGAGTTGCAATCTTCACTTCCTTCAAAGACTTTAAACTATTTAATTGACCCAGCATCTCAGGACGTATTGCAAACTGCATCAATGTTATTCAGCTTACCTACAGACTACTTGTCATTTGGAGAGAGTGAGCAACACCGATTGATTTGAGGCTGGATTAATTCCTTCACACAACGGGCCAACTTCGCCTGCCGGCCTGAATTGGGTTCAGTGACCGGTCGCTCTCTGCTCTGCGTGTTTCAGACTCAGTCCTATACCAACGCGCTAAAAAATGTGAGCTGTTTCCATCCTTGAACGCTCTCGAAGCCAGACACCACGCCCAAAGTCCTGCTCTGCGTAAACTGCAGGTGTGACTGCGAATCACGCTATACCTACACTACGGCAATCTTTGTGCCCCCGTGCAGAATCTTTCTCCCAGTCCCCGTCCTGAAGAGAACCTAGAACATTGAGGTTCGAAACGCGTCGACACTACCACCCTGTGGCTACAATAAAGGGTGCCGCTAGGATGTAAATTATATTACCACTCTGTATCCTAGCCTTGCAACCCTATAAAAACACTATACCACAGGCTCTTGTAGACAGGCAGGCTTGGTTTTTCGATCTCAATCCCGCCTGTCGTTTGGTTTTTTAGTTCCTAGGACTGGTGCCCGTTTTTTGCTTATGTACTAATTTTTGCACTGTATATAATTGCAATTTAATTGGACTATCATATAGGTCATTGTTTTTTGGTGTGTTTAACCATTTTTGCTTGATTCATTGTTGCAAATTTGCAAATGTGTACGTTTGTAGATACTGTATATATGAACCTTTTGATCTGACAGTGGTTCTGTTTGTGCCTGTTTTTCTAAAATATTTTGTGGTAATTATATGAAAAAGAAAATAAATTCGTTTGGAATATAAATCCAGTGGTCACATGGTACATATTGACTGTGTGATTGGGGAATGGTTTTGTGAATAATCCTGTCCAGCCACCTTGTTCTGTTTTTTCCTCAATGTTATTCAAGGCAGTTGACTCAAGTTGTTCTGCAAGAGTGTTGACCAATCTTAAAAGGTACATCATTTATAGTATTCTAAGATAGTTTGTGCCGGGAGACTTTAATTGATGTTGTTATAGGAATCTGGCTCTGTATATACTGTACCAAAGTAAGGTATAGGGTGCACAGAGTCCGGTGGATCCCCAAAGGCTTTACAGAGGTAAAAGTAGATAATGCTAACGCTCTCTTTTGTGGTAGTATGGGCGGGCAGTTAAGCTTATCAGAGGGCTGTGCTGAGCATTTGTTGTACACACTAAGGCCATACATGATGACACACACGCAATGACTAAATCTGAGAACAGTGGTTTGTAAAATGGTGAAGGAGCTTCTTTGGCTCCCCGTGGCGCAGCGCTTCATGTTTAAACCAGGATGCATTTACTTTAAAGCAATCCACAGCAAAGGCTCCAAGTACTTATCAGCAAGGATCCACAGATATTCTCGGAAACGCTAATCTCAGATCTGCGCAAAGGATGGGTGGGTCACAGTTCTCCACACTAGGACCCAAACCCTGTAACTCTATGCCCATTAAAATCAGAGAAGCAGCAAACCACATGTATTTTAGAAAAAAAGGTGAAAACATGGCTCTTTACTCCAGCCTATAGCTAGGTGTGGATTCAGACAACGTGGTTAACTAACTCAGCACCAAGAGACCTTTGGTGTTCGTGCACTTTATAAATCTACCTTCACGTAACATAAAATTAATACTTTTAGCATATTTATTTTTAAGAACCAAAGATACTTTGTTGCACGTAAATACGTTTTGCAATATCAGTGCTTTTCAATGTGAGAAGTGGACACAGTGCATTTTTCAACAATACAATGTTATCCTATGGGAGGAAACACAATTCGCAATATGCAGGTAAGTAAATGATTTACGATATTACGTTTCCGGATAAAGAATCAGTGCCAGGTAAGGCTTAGGTAAGTGGCAAAACTGCACCACCAGCGGCTCTGGGGCGGCCGGGTGCAGAGGTCAAACTTGGTATCCGGTGCCAATGGTATCCAATGGAGAAATAGGTGCAATCACACTGCCACTACTTACAAGTAAGCAGCACGGTTTGGTAACCCAGTCTCCGTTGGTTATGGTAAGCATGGGGGAGGGATACAAGGCAGCCTCAAACTTACACCTCCAGTGGCACAGGGGTGGCTGAGTGCAGAGTGCCACTGCCAAAATAGTGTCCGGCGCCCAATGCAAACCAATGGGGAATCTTGAAGTCAGAAAATGGCTTCAAGCGTAGGCCAGGAGTAGACCTACAGCTGCCAAGGTAAGATGGGAAATGTACTTGAGCATCAGGACACCATTGATTGATGTCCCCATGGCCAAGGGGCTCCAGTGCATGGGTGTCCTTTTGCATCGGGAGACAGCTTACCGGTGCAGGTCGGGGTTGGGGGGGTCATTGTGCAGAGTCTGCAGGCGTCAACGTGGAGCCTGTCAGGGGTCAGCTGCCGGGAGACTCGTGCTCAGAAACGCTGGGGGAACATTGCTGGACTGGTGAGTCACTGGAACTTGGGTCGTGGGCAACAGGTGCAGAGGTAGTTCTTTTTGCGGGTCTTTTTTTTTTTGTAAACAAACTTTATTGAGTTTTCCCTTGTCAGCACAAAGTTACAGTGGGGCCGATTCACAGAACTAACTTAAGACAAAATCCTAAACGTACTACTTTTGGTATACACAGAAGTTAGGATTTTGTTTTAAGTCTGTCTTAAGACAAATTTAAGACAAACCTAAGACAGACTTAAGACAGACTTAAAACAGACTTAAGACAGACTTAAGACAAACTTAAGACATACTTTACACAAACTTAAGACAAACTTAAGACAAAATCCTAACTTCTGTGAATACCAAAAGTAGTAAGTTTAGGATTTTGTCTTAAGTCAGTTCTGTGAATCGGGCCCAGTAGGTCAAAATATGTTACATAATACTTCCCATCCAGGTAGCCCTGACACGCATATATTGTAGTGTCTTACAAATTAAAGTCTACGTTATATATCGGTGTTCCGCCCTTGTAGTGTCAAAGACAAAATGAAGAAATAATGAGAAATAGAAAGAACAGTCCTCGCTAGCTGGTGCCATCCCAGAGTTATAGTTACATTATAACTTCAAATCAATGCTACGCTAACCAAAACTCCCTAACCTCTCCCCACCCATCCATCCCCCCTAGGTATGTCACTTCTAACTCTGCATAATATACTCAGTATCCATCTTTTATGCATGGGTTTCGCCAGCATACCAAGGCTAACAGTGAAGTCGGATGTGCACCTCGGCAGTGTGCTTGTGTATCATGTTGGTGCTAGGGGTGTCAGTACTGCTACACTTGGGTGTTAGCCTTTCAATGTCCTATCACCAGTGCAGCAATCTCACGGTCTTCATCGCTGTCAGTGTGTGGGTCCTTTAATAATCCCACTAACCTTTCCCATGCTTTTGCCCCTTCGAATCCCTTTTCGCTACTCGTTATCGTTGCTAATTGCAACCGCACTATCCCATCACATTCTGCCCATTTGATGAATTCCTTCTTCCACCTAGTTAAGTTGGGGCCCCTCTGCGCTTTCCAGTGCATCGTAATTTCCCTTTTGGCCAGCAAAAGACCCAGGTCTTAAAATATGGTAGTGAGCTTGTTTTTAGCCGGATGTGGAAACCAATGGAGCCATCATGGACCCATTGCCAGCTCCAAGTCCCTATCCGTTACGACATTCAACAAGGTCACTACCTCGGCCCAGTAGGTATCTATCTGTGGGCACCCCCAGAACATGTGAAGGAAGTCCACTCCCTCCCTCTGGCAGCCTGGACAGTTATCCGAATCAGTGTTAAAATAGGTCTTAATCTTCGCTGGAGTGAGATAGTCTCTGTGCAATAAGTAAAAGTGCACCATTAGAAAACGGGGGCGTTCCCGGTGCTCTTCCATGCTCTTTCCAGCACCGCGGCCCAGGCCTCATCTGGCATCTCTTACCCCACATCTACCCTCCATCTGCATTTAAGGACATTTAGGGGGGCTAGCTTCTCCTGCGTCAGACGCCTGTACAGGCACGTGACTGCCTTAAACTTTCCCGCAGCAGTTACTATATATTGACAACCTAATGAAGTGTGTGGTTCAGTTAGGCCCTCCCTCCAGTGCCCACGGATGGCCGCGGTAAGGGCCGCATGGAGCAAAAAGTCCCCCCCAAGTAAATCAAAACAACCCTGCAGGTCGTGAAATGGCAGCTTTTTGCCATCTTCATACAGATTTCCTATGGTGGTCAACCCTTTCTTGCCCCAGTCCACCAAACACCACAATGCACCTCGGCGGGACAGTGCCACACACATGGATAGTGGTATGTCAGGGGCATATGGCACTGCGATACCTGCCCGTTTTAGGCTCCGTTTCCAGCATTGTCTCACCATTTTAAGTTCCCTGCGGGAAGGCGCCAGCACAAACAGGAAAGTCCAGTACGATTTGAGAAAGTAATCTCAAAGGCGGGGCTCTATCTCGCCTCTCTTCTGAGCCACGCGGCCAGTGCTTTGGTCTTTACAGTTCTTTTTCTTTTTCCCTTGGGCATGTAAACTGTCCACAAGAGGCCATTTTGGAAGGCAGGCAGTTCTCCCAGGGTTTTGGAGGTCTCTGGTCTGCAGGATAAATTCTATGAGGTGTAAAGTTTGAAGTTCACAAACAGGCTGGCAGGGCTGGGGCCAAGTCAGTGGCTGAAGCTTCTTGTCAGTAAGAAATCAGCTCTTTTTTGTCCTCTTCTTCATAGGTGGTCTGTAATCTGAGTATTAAGGTTCAGGGGTGCCCCTATATACTAAAATTAGGGTAATTTCAGGGGTCATAAGGTAGTAGCCAATGGGCTACTTACATTTAGGGTTCCTACACCCCTTGTATGCCCACTTCCTCTGGGGGTGGGGCATATCCCTAACCCTATTGGCTAGAGTCCTCCAAAATATGGAGGATTCTGAAAGGAGGGGTCACTTCAGCTCAGGGCAATTGGGGTGTCCCTGACTGAGAGGGGACACACATCCCTTGCTTACTAATGTTCCCTCCGACCTTGCCACCAAAACTGGGATTTGGTCAGGGGGCGGACATCACTACTAGCTGGAGAGTACCTGGTCAACATATCAAAGGAAGGGAACCCTTTGGGGCTCACCACCTTTCTATGCTGTTCCTGTTGTGGGGTAGGTGTGAAGCACTTCCATCCAGAGCAGACTTTGTTTCTGACTCGCAAGAGCAAAAGCTCTCACCTCAGTGGGTCAGAAACATGTCTAGAGGTAGCGGGCTGGGGAGAACCAGTCTTCTCACACCAGCGAGTTGGTAGGATTGCAGGGGCGCCTCTGAGGTGCCCTCTATGTGCATTTCTTAATAAATCTAACACAAGCAGCAGTGTGGGTTTATGAAGCTGAGATGTTTAGTACCAAATATCTTGTAATCTGGTGAAGCCATCATGAAGCTGTGGAACTGGTAGTGGCAAGCTCCCAGCCCATGTGCTCAGTATGGCTTCACTGTGCACTTAGAGTGTCAATGAATGGACTTAGACACCATAGGGGCATATCTGCTCATGCAGTTATGCACTTGCATGAGGTATAGTGCACCCTGCCATAGGGCGGATGGCCTGCTGCAGGGGTGGCTTACCTATGCCTCTTGCAGTTCTGGTGGACCTGGTTTACAGGGATGTGTGCCGGGCCAACTCTTCACCTTTACCTGCACCAAAACATGCAGCCTGCTGTGGCTGTATGTCTGTGTTTGGTGAGGGGTCTCTTATGGTGGCACAATACATGATCCCTCTCTGGTCACAAGGCCCTTGGTACCACTGGCACTTTTACAAGGTACTTACATGTGGGCCAGAGGTGTGTCAATTGTGGAAACAAAGGTACAGTTTTGGAAAAGAACACAGGCGCAGGGAACCAGGTTAGAAGAGACCCCGTGCTCACTCAATCAAAGATGCATCAGAGTCAGGCAAAAAATGGGGGTAACCATGCCAAAAGGGGCACTTTCTTACAGCTGTTGTTTACTTTAAGGTTCAACTCTATGAGTCAAATGCATACCAGATCTAAGAAAGGGTGCTATGCAGTGACATGTTTCGCTCCCAGTTCTCTTTCCTTTCTGTGTCCTTGCTTTTGTTAGCCTCGTCAGAGAACACGGTGGGTGAGATGCCGCGGTATCAACATTGAGATGTCTCTCAAAGGAACCATGAGACTGCCGTTTGTATTGTGTAAACATGTTTGATCGTATGAGCAATACAATAAGAGGGTTTGAACAATAAAATAGGTTGGGGTTTCCATTGTATTACCCTATGACAAAGACAAAAGGAACGGGAATTGAATTGTAAAGCTCTGTGACAAATCGTATACGAACTGCATTGTTTACACTGTTCATGATTTGTGTTACCCAGCTGTCTATTACAAGAAGGGCTACCGAGGCCTTAACTCCATTGGCCACATTTATTTTTCATGGATAGTTTTCACTCAGCTGTGTGTGCTGTAAATATATTTTCTAAGTGAATAAAGTCACTGAAGTAGTAGCATTGATGAATATTAATGTGCCTGCAGGGTTCTGGATTTTGACAACTCATCAGCTCCTTGAGTGAGGCTTGTAGTGCTCTGCTTCCCTACCCTGAGGGTGAAGTTCTAAAGAGGTGCATCTGGTATTCAGTTTGGTTTCAATAGCGCTGAAACTTTTCAGACACTCACCCCTAGTCACATATCTGGGTTGAATCGTTCTTTAGCTCACTTTGCCACCCCAGTTCAGACCCAGCCATATGCAAATCAGTATTGACCCTGTGCCTCATGGGAACAGTCGAAACCGAACTGCCAAGCGAGGTCTTCCCTGAACCGGATACAAGCATCCTGGGACTGGTTTTCAGGGTAACACCCCTCATCAGCCAGGCTAGCTTAAATCCAGTGGCAAAGTGAGCAAGGGACCCACGTCTGGGCATACCCTTCCAACTTAGGGCGACAAAGCAAACACAAGATGATCGACGAAGCACTGAAACTTTTCAGACACTCACCCCCAGTCACAGATCTGGGTGGAATCTATCATCGATCTGTAGCTCACTTCGGCATCCCAGTTCAGATCCAGCCATATGCAAATCAGTCTTGACCCTGTGCCTCATAGAAACAATCCAAATGGAACTGCCAAAACAGGTCTTCCCTGGATAGTGAACAAGCATCCTGGGACCGGTTTTGGGTTAATACCCTGTAGCAAGCTGGGTTTCTGTTGCAGTAACCCCCCCCCCCACTTTTTGCCAGACTACTGGTGCACTTTAACTTGATGTGACCTTGGTCCCTGTCAATCAGGTTCCCAGGGCCTGTGTTTTTTCCCCAAAATTGTACCTTGTACCCCCAATTGGTACCTCTCGGCCACATGTCAGTCCCTTATAAATGGTACCACATGTACCCAGGGCACTGTGGCCAGGGAAGAACCCTAAGGGCTGCAGCACTTATTGTGCCACCTTTGGAGGCCCTGTACCTTTACACACACACACACACACACACACTGCCATTGCAAGCTGCGTGTTTTGGTGCAGAACAAAGTGAAGAGTCGACATGGCACACATCCCTGTGTGCCATGCCTACAAGCCACTGCCCTGGCATAGTTCAGCCACCCCTCTAGCTGGTTGCACTATACCAGTGGTGAGGGTACAGGTGCATGAACCCTGTACCCCTACAGTGTCTAAGCCAATTCTTAGACATTGTAAGTGCAGTAATGACATTAAGAGTATATGGTGCTGGGAGTTTGTCATTACGAATTCCACAGCACCTTAATGGCTTTATTGAAAACTGGCAAGTTTGGTATCAAACTTCTCAGCACATTAAACCGACATTGATGCCGGTGTGGGATTTAATGGAAAATGCACTCAGAAGCCATCTTAGAGATGCCCCCTGAAAAACGACCAGCCTATGGCTCAATGGTTAGAGCGGCAGACCCTGATGCAGAGGTCTGGCCCGGGACCAGGGTTCAATTCCCCGCCTCGGCGGGTCTTGGGCTCAAAATTCCACGGACCTGATAATTCTCGCCTAGGTGCCTATTCCAATCATGGAGTCCCACTCTGCAACTCTGTGCAATAGCTTGCTTAATCTCCACAACGGCCCCCACAATGCTAAGGATGCCTGGCCTCCACCTTGGGGGTGCCCAGGAGTGGACACCTCACAGGGAAAGCCAGGATGGGTTCCACAGCGGTATTTGTACAAGCGCCCTGAGACCCTTGCGGGTGAGTAGTGCGCTATACAAGTATCAATTTACATTTATGGGGGTTCCCTGACTGGTACACACCAGCCTGCCACCACAAGACATGTTTCTGGACCCCTAGGGTGGGAGACTTCGCTCCCTGAGCCCAGAAACAAAGCCTTTCCTGGGCAGAGGTGTTCACGCCTCCCTCAGGCCAGGAAGAGCCATCTGTGGTAGGGGAGCTTCAACGGACTGGCAGCCTTTGTAATCGACCCTCAACCTCTCCTGCTATCAGGAGCAGGCCCCCTTCCTGTCTCCCCTCCTTTTCGGCGGGAAGACGGGAAATAATTAGCTAGCCCAGAATGTGTGCCCACCTCTGCCAACCCCACCCCTCAGGTGGGGGAGGAGAGGCGAAGCCCATTCTCCAGTGCCCGCCATCTTGCAGATGGCAGGCACTCCCCAATCAGGATTAGGGATTGTGCTCACTCCCCCACGTGGGGTGAGCACACCAATGGTGTAGTTACTCTAAGTTCAGGAGCCCATTGTCTTCTGACCTTGAGACCCCTAAAACGCCCCCTAAATACAGTATTTAGGGGGCAGCCCTGAACCAAGAAGTCAGACAAGAAACCATAACAAGAAAAGAAGAAGGACCAAACAGCCATGCTGAAGCTATCAAGAGGAGGACGTCCACTGACTTGGCCCCAGCCCTACCGGCCTGTCCCCACCTCGAACCTACAGAAGCAAAACCCTGGTGTGCTCTGCAGCCAGCAGCCTCAAGAACCCTGAGGAACTGCCCTGCCTTCAAAAGAAAAGACTGTGTCTCCGTGAACACCGGATTTGTTCACCAACAGACTCCAGCTCCGGCAGGATCCGCGAGTTTGCACCACTCTGCACCCAATGCCCACGGCCCTAGTTTGAGTGGCCCAACACCAAGAGGAGGTCTCTCCGGTGATCCTGACCCGAGATCTGTTGACCCCCCGACCTGCCTCAAGCCTCCAGCCGACGCCTGCAGCCTCAAACCAGAAGGTTCACCCAACCGCGACCAGGAGCTGGTAGGAAGATCCGACCCTCAAAGGCATCCCTGCACCCGACGCCCAACGGCCTTGGGTGGCCCCAACCGGCGGTGCCTAATCAACCCCCAGCATCCCATCTTACCTCTCCAAGTGGTGGTCGCACCCAGAAGACCTTCGTCCCCGAGCCTGCAGTGTGTTTGCAAACCGGCGACTCCCCATAGAAGCTACAGGGTGCCCGACGTCAAAACAGCACTCTGCACCCAGCTGCCCCCATGCCGCTGAGGTTGCACCTTTTGTGCTGGCTTGAACCCCCATTTGCCCTGAGCTTAAGTCCAGGAGCTTTGCTCCCACAACCCAGTGGCCTGCTTGTCAGCAGCCACCAACCGGAGGCACCCTATCCCCCATTGGATAATGTTGGGCCTTAGCACTCTCCACCTGGCCGCCCTAGTGCAGCTGTGGGTGTAACAAGAGTGCATCCTTGACTCTGTGGGACCCCTGAGTCTACCCCCAGAATACCAACTCCCACAACCAAATACTTACCTTTGAACCGATAACCAGATTTTCCTCAATAGGAAAACATTGACTGTTTTTCTGTGAAAAGTTTCTGAGTGTAGAGTTGGAAAATCGAAGAAACCTTTTAAAACTGTAACTAAATACCAAAAACGCTTTTACTTACCTGTTAACAGGAAATGTCCCAGTGCAGTATGCAGGTATACTGCACTGTGTAAGAAAAGTAATCTGTAAAGTAATCTACTTGACATTCAACTAAAAAGCCAATTCAAAGTATATGCACAGTATATCAAAAGCATTGCATTACTAATATCTCTACTGTAATCAAATCAAAGTGTATGTACAATTGCAATTCGAACTGTTTACAAACTGCATTACTACTGTAAAGTATTTATTTCTTACCTGTGCCAGGCTTGCTTGGTTCAAGAAAATAAAATATTTAAAAGAATATTTTTATACAAAACCGATTGGTCGGAAGTTGAGTGTGTGATATCATTTGCTGATTGAGTGTGTACAATAAATGCTTAACACTACCCTCTGATACAGACTTACTGCTCGACCACACTACAACAAACAGAGAGTAAAGTGCTATCTACTTTTGGGTGCCACTGGACTCTGTGCACACTACACCTGACTTTGGTATAGTACATACAGAGCCAGCTTCCTACATACCCCTTATCAGCCAGGCTAGTTTGAATCCAGTGGCAAAGTCAGCCAGCAAGGGACCCACGTCTGGGCATATCCTGCCAATTTAGGGAAAACAAAGCAAATACAAGAAGATAATGGACGGAGCAATGAAACTTTTCAGACACTCACCCCCAGTCACATATCCTGGTTGAATTCATCATCGTTCTTTAGCTCACTTTGCCACCACAGTTCAGATCCAGCTAAATGCAAATCAGTCTTGACCCTGTGCCTCATGTTAACAGTCCAGCCCGAACTGCCAAGCCATGTATTCCCTGGACCGGAAACAAGCATCCTGGGACCGGTTTCGGGCTAACACTCCTCATCGGCCAGGCTAGCTTGAATCCAGTGGCAAAGTTAACAAGGGACCCACGTCTGGGCATACCCTGCCAATTTAGGACAAACAAAGCAAACGCAAGGAGATGATGGATGGAGCGCCCAGGATACCAGGGATGAGCAATCCCAACTGGTACCCAGTAACAAGTCCTTCTCCTCGGCCCTCTGTGTCAGTTTCCTTATTCCATCCTCAGAAAAAAGTGACAATCTAAACTGATACCCAATAATCTGCATTTGTTCTGGACCCCCCATGGTAGTTCCCGCAGGCCATTCTAAGAAAAAATGGCAACCTCCAGACACAACCGGAGTCCAGCTGATTGCCTTCAGCAATGCCACAGGCACTATGTTGCACTTCTTCAAAAGAGCTCACTCTTGTCCATCAATCCAAAATTAGAAAATGTGTCTGAAATTCAAGAAGTAATCAGCTCGATCAGATGTCTGCAAAGTCTACCTGGGCCTTCCTGACATAGCTACTCTCATCACAAAAAACATATCAACACCTCACTCTTCCCAGGGAATGCACCAGACAGGCATGCAAACACCAAGGGCACTCTTAAATAAATGACCTACTTATCTGGACTGGAAAAACTGGCAAACTACAACTTCTCCCCTGGCTTTCCCTACATTCAAGTAGCATCAAAAACAAGGATTATAGCACAGTTGTAATTATTGCATTTAACAATAATTAAAGTTCTGAGTGACTTCATAATAAACTTTAAAAAACAATGGAAGCCATGTAAGTGAAATGACTGAGGACAGGTGCCGATGCCTATCCTGCCCGACCACCCTCAGAGGTCAACCACATGGAATACATGGGCTCCTCAAAAACCTGGTGGAATCAATAGGAGGGACATCATTACCATAGTGCACACCCTTTCTCAACAACCACACACACACATCAAGTCACAGATGCATGAATTCTTAGCAAGAACTTACATCAAAGTGTTCGCCTTCCTAAATGATGACTCCATTGCTCCAACTGTGATGCTACAGTATGGTGTATAATGGTGGACGGGGAAGAGCAATTGGTGGCCCGCGTCACAAATGTTAGGATGAAGAGTTTTACTATGGATGCTGGGAGAATTTACTAGATTCCCCAGTTTGCGGTGTTGCAGTATGGTGAATGGTACTGTATGGCGGAAGCAATGTCCACCAGACTCCTCCCAAATCCCAACACTTTTCATATGGAGCATGATGATGGATGTCAGGATCACTAAACCACAGGGTGCTAATAAAATAGAATGTCGAAGAGGCTGGTAGTTACCCATATTCAAAGCGAGGACATGAATGGAGTGACTCAGTCTTCTGTCTTCCTCCATAGTGTTACCAGATGGCGATGACAATGGATGGCACAAGGTGTCACCCATTTGCCTGGTATATTCATGAAAGGCACAAACAGTTGACCCAATTCTGAAGCTTAAGTATGCCGCATGTAGAGTTTGGTTGGACCGTGGCCACTGGATAGCAGAGCCAGTGGTAAGTTATAAAGTAATGACTTGGATGCGTTGTCTATTGCTGTACACAGTTATACAGAATGGTCTATGACCATTAATGCCCGGGTGCTCTCCTCTACTTGGTATGCTGTTGCATGGTTTTGGATATTGCTATCTAGGGTAGGAATAGCTGATAAGCTACCGGCTTCCATGATATTACTGTAAGCTTTAAACCCATGGATGGTAGAAATGGTGGCCCACCTGTCCTCTGCTAGTCTGATGGTATGGTTGAAACCCATGGCTAGTAGGCTCTATGACCCTGTCGTTCTCACAGTCTGATGGTCTGGTGTAAATCCATAGATACTAGGGTCTGCACCCCAGTCGCCCTCTACAGTCTGATGGTATGGTGTAATCCCACAGATGCTAGGGTCTATGGACCACTTGTCCTACTCTAGTCTGATGGTGTGGTTTAAACCATAGATGGTAGGATCTGCACCCCAAATGTCCTCCATAGTCTGACGGTAAGATGTAATCCCACAGATGGTAGGGTCTTTGGCCCGCTTGTGCTTCTCCTCTAGTTTGATGTTGTTATGTAAACCCATGGATGGAACGAATGGTGGCCCACCTGTTCTCTGCTAGGCTGATGGTTTGATGTAAACCCATGGATGGTAGGATCTGCGCCCCAGTCGTCCTCCATAGTCTGACGGTATGGTATAATTCCACAGTGGTAGGGTCTATGGCCCACTTGTCCTCTAGTCTGTCGATGGTAGGACCTGCGCTTCAGTCGCCCTCCACAGTCTGATGGTATGGGATAAACCCATATATGACAGCCTCAGCGGCCCACCTGTCCTCCACAGTCTGATAGTATGGAGTAAACCCATGGATGACAGGATCAGCTGCACAGTTGCCCTTCTCCTCAGCCTTACAGTATGGTGTAATCCATGGATGGCTGGATCACTGGAAGAGCTGACCACCCCCACCGTCTTACTAGATGGTGTAAATGCATTGATGGCAGGATCAGTGGCCCAGCTGCCCATAAACACAGTCTTACTTCATAGTTGTAAGTACTTGATGTAGTAATTGTGGTGGATGGTTGTCCACTGCAAGTAATAAAATCACTAACCTGTTAAGTTCCAGCATAGGCTTCAATCATTTAAGCCTGCGCTCAACCCCTGGTAACTATGGCACAGACAGGCTTAGCTTAGAGAAAATATGTAAATCTTTTAGAAGTAACAAAGCAACTACAAGACTCAAAACCACAACACAATAAAAATCACACTTTAATTTATAAAAAGAGAGAAATTTTGAATAAATAAAATGACGCCAATATTTTAATAAGGGGACTTGGATATCTGAACTTTAAAGATTTAAGAGAAAAAAACACCAAGAAAAAGTAAAGCAGTAAAAGAAGGTGCTGTTAGTGTGTATGTGACCAGGACCTAGGCACGTTTTCAGGTCGACCACAACGGAGCATGGGTTGGATAAACCAAGCTGCCTCATTCCAGAGAAAGATTTTACCTTCAGTCTTAGTCTCTGAAATGGATGTTAGCAGGGCAAGGTTGCAGACTATATCAGAGGAAGTTCTCTCAAAACCGGATAGCTGTTGGTTTTGGAAGGAAAGTCTCAGAGAGGGAAAAGTTCAAATTGGGCACCGAGGTAGGTACTCTCACATGCCGGACACTTTTGGTGTCTTCGTTCAGTCAGGAATTTTATCTATGGGCTCAATCTGTTTGTTAGCGCTTGGATTCCTGCAGCGCTGCAAGGGGGCAGACTGTCTCTAGGAAGGTCACACCAAAGTTGTATAGGCTTGCCACAAGGGCTTGCTTCAAGTGCCAAAAAGCTCCAAACAAGACCATCCTTGACCAGCAAGGTTGTGCCTTGTGCACATTCACTTGAATAATTGGTCTAGTTTCTCCAGAGGTCTGGAAGTCCAAAATGCTTCAAATCCATATTTTTCAGAGATCTCAGAATAAGTCATTCTGGACCCTACTATGGCACTCAGGAACATAGGGGCAGCACTTAAGGGTCAGGACTGACTCCAGCAGCAGAGTCCAGTACTCTTCTAGTTACAACTGGTTAGTCCAAAAAAGAAGCCTCTTGCACTTCTTGATATTCCTGTAGCCAAACAGGAGTTCAACCAATAGACCCTTGGAGTTTGCTTCTTTGTTCTGGGTACAAGTGGGAGCATGTCGAGTCCTTCAGACCTCCTCAGAGATTTCAGACAGCAGGTTCAGTTCTCTTCTATTCTTCCGCAGGTCCGACACGTGTTCTGAGGAGCTTGTGATGAGGTCCATTTTTTGTATAGCTCAATAACCAGTTGATGGGGCTAACTCTTGGAAACTCCTAAATCCATGGGGAAAATGTTCTTGGGGACAACGGGGTCCACTTTTACAGCACATCCAGTTTGCCTTACTGCAAACTAGCCCAGAGTGAACTATTCTAAGGGAAATCCAAGACGACATAGGCCTTCTGCCTTTGCTGGAACTTGTTAGCCAGTCATGGGTGTGTTTAGGGAAATAAGCAGTCGCTAACTTGGACCTAAAGTGCAAAGCCTGTCTCTTCCTAAAACCTCCCCAGCTGTCATACTTTCTATACCCAGCCCTCTCTATACCCAGTCCATCCTGTCACCGAGCAAGAGCCATTGTCTGTGCTCAGGGTACAGTTTTTACACCTCGATAAGGCCAACCACTGCAGGGTAGCTGCTGTCAGGCTAATGCAAATAAGTCTCAATGAGATGCAGGCAATAAAAAGGTAATATTCTAAAAAGGTATTTTTCCTAAATATTTATTAAAAATCCAACTTCACCATTGATTTGGATTTTTAATAAAAGTGTTTGATTCATTTCTCTAGTTTGTCCAAGCCCAAGACAGAATAAATAATATTTTTATCTGATCTCAGGTTTTCTTCATAGCATAGCCAGAGCTATCCAAATTGAAAATAGCTTTTGAGGGCTGATCACTGTAGCGATATGGCAACATTACATTTTTACATATGCTCATTTTTATTTAGCATGTACCCTATCTTTTCAGCTACAAGGTCTACATAGGAGTGACTTATCAATGTTTAAAAAATAACGTTTTTCCCCTTTTCAAGGGGGTATTTTGACAGGTTGGTCTGCAGGTTTAAAGTGCAGCAGTCAGCCTACTAACGGAGGCCTGAAGCCATGTTTTCCTTTATCACAGTACTGAACAGTACACTAAGTGTGGGAGTTCACAGGTCATATCTAACTTTCCATGCCATGGATGAATTTCTGCACCATATACCATGATGTATAGGAGAGTTAAATATGCCAATCGAGGACAAGCCACCTTTTTCTTGTTTTAAGGCTCTGAGCACCTACACTGGGCACTGGACAACAGTGCCCCTGTGTTCAAAACCTAAATCACAGCAATAAACTTCAGCAACAATGGGTGTGACCATGCAAAATGGGGTATTTCCTAACAATTATGTAAACACACGTATAGCAGCCGAGTTGCTGTCCTCCATACTATTACTGTATGATGTAAACCCATGGACCGCATGATTGGTGGCTCACCTGCTTTCCTCCATTGTCTTACTGTGTGGTGTAAACCCATGTACCGCATGATTGGTGGCTCACCTGCGTTCCTCCATTGTCTTACTGTGTGGTGTAAACCCATGGACCGCATGATTGGTGGCTCACCTGCTTTCCTCCATTGTCTTACTGTGTGGTGTAAACCCATGGACCGCATGGTTGGTGGCTCACCTGCTTTCCTCCGTTGTCTTACTGTGTGGTGTAAACCCATGGACCGCATGGTTGGTGGCTCACCTGCTTTCCTCCATTGTCTTACTGTGTGGTGTAAACCCATGTACCGCATGATTGGTGGCTCACCTGCGTTCCTCCATTGTCTTACTGTGTGGTGTAAACCCATGGACCGCATGATTGGTGGCTCACCTGCTTTCCTCCATTGTCTTACTGTGTGGTGTAAACCCATGGACCGCATGGTTGGTGGCTCACCTGCTTTCCTCCGTTGTCTTACTGTGTGGTGTAAACCCATGGACCGCATGGTTGGTGGCTCACCTGCTTTCCTCCATTGTCTTACTGTGTGGTGTAAACCCATGGACCGCATGATTGGTGGCTCACCTGCTTTCCTCCGTTGTCTTACTGTGTGGTGTAAACCCATGGACCGCATGGTTGGTGGCTCACCTGCTTTCCTCCGTTGTCTTACTGTGTGGTGTAAACCCATGGACCGCATGATTGGTGGCTCACCTGCTTTCCTCCGTTGTCTTACTGTGTGGTGTAAACCCATGGACCGCATGGTTGGTGGCTCACCTGCTTTCCTCCGTTGTCTTACTGTGTGGTGTAAACCCATGGACCGCATGGTTGGTGGCTCACCTGCTTTCCTCCGTTGTCTTACTGTGTGGTGTAAACCCATGGACCGCATGATTGGTGGCTCACCTGCTTTCCTCCGTTGTCTTACTGTGTGGTGTAAACCCATGGACCGCATGGTTGGTGGCTCACCTGCTCTCCTCCGTTGTCTTACTGTGTGGTGTAAACCCATGGACCGCATGGTTGGTGGCTCACCTGCTTTCCTCCGTTGTCTTACTGTGTGGTGTAAATGCATTGATGGCAGCATGGTGGCCCAGCTGGTCTCAGCCGCCATATGCTGTAAAGCCGTGGGTGGTGGATCGACATCCCAGCTGTTGTCCTCCACAGTCTTATGTATAATACATGGCAAGGATGGTGGGTTCAGTTACCCTCCCTCTGTGTCACTGTATGAAGCACAACCATGGATGGGTGGAGCATTCACTCAGCTTCCCAGAGTCGCAGTATGGGTCATGATGATTGACAGGGGCATTCTGCTATTTGTCCATCTCTATCTTTGGTATACATTATACTGCCGTAGATGCAGGACCGCTTGCCTGCTTGTCCTCCTCCATAGTTAAGAGGAGTGCTTAATTTGAGCCGGTGCTTTCAGGTGCTCAGCACCAGCACTTAGTTGTCAGCACCGGGGCTTGTACCAGTCTGCCACATCGTTGCGCTGTTAAAAATTACTATTGACTGATGCCCAGGCCTTTCTTATAGCTTTGGGGGGCTAGAGTGGCTGAATTGTCACACTTTTAAGATTGTGATGATTAGTAATTGTGTTGGTACTGCCATTGGCAGCGCTGGCAGGGACAATGTGGGGTTCAAGCTGCTGGGGCCTCCTAACGGGGGCCCTGGCACTTCTTTTTTTTTTACACATTTAGCACTGAAGAGCATGGATATGCACTGGTGTCCCAGTTACCTTCTCACAGAATACTATGGTCTGGTAAAAGCCCAGGAATGACAGGACTAGTTGCCCTCCGCTACACAACTGTCTGCACTTCCAGTTTCTGAGATTTTAATTTGTCAGGTAACCAAGATATGTTTTCTATATTTTTAACATCCCAATAAATTGTGTTCAGACTTTTGCTCTTTTGCCCTGATGAGGAAAAAAGGTGATATGAGGGATCCTTGGATTGATCTTAGACACTGGTGTTTACTTTGGTGGAATTCCTGTCTGTCTTTTTTATTCACTTTATTACTTCTGTTAAGGGGCAACATTATGCAAATCAGCATTGATCCTACCCAGATAGTAATACTCCAGTCATGTCATATCCACTGTCAATGGAAACACAAGCAGCCTAAAGATGGTCTCATCCTTGTGAGGCCTCCTCTGTGAGGTGGAGGTTGTGCCCTAAAGTACAGGAGCTACGAGGCCTACATCTGGCCATACCCTTTGCTCCTAGTGAGTGTCACTAAGAAGAAGAACAAGGTGAAAGGTTGAATGCTTGAATAAACTATTGAGTCTGGGAAATTTCTTCCATGATGCAACTATAATATTCTCTATTTGTCCTGACCTACCTTGGAGTGAATACTAAGCGTGGGCGTAAAATCTGTTTCGCGGGCTAATTTGCGATTTTTGACGATTTCGCGATCCGCGAATCGCACGAATTTGCCCGATAATCTGCAAATTCGCAAGCTACGAATTATTTTGCTTGGTCGCGCTTGAAAATTACAATATCGCGCGCACGGCGTTGACTCTGAGTCCGCTGAGTTGTTTTTCTCCCGTTTTTGCGTGTGCTGCGCCATTTTCGATCTTGCTGCGTGATCGCGTCAGAGTTTTTCGAACACAATTACGTTATTGCGGCTTGCCATCTTGCACAGCGAGAGTTTGACAACGCGAGTACGTCATAAAGACCCGCGATCACGCATTGCGGGAGTAAACAATGCCGAACTCGTAGATGCGGCGGGCAGCTGACTTCCGGCAGGAGATTTGAACAGCTCGCGTTCCCAAAATTGCAAAAATTGCAATTATGCACAAGAAAACCACGGCAGGAAGCATAAACCTTGTGAAAATGTTGACTTTGAATAACTCCTCAGATTGACATTTGGCTGCACTTTTTGGTGCAGGAGTCCATTTTTTGGGGTGGGGGTGGGAGGAAGGAATTGCCCCAGAGTCTTCAACTTCCTGTTCCTGTCCAGCAGGCTACTCCCAGTACTTTGTCCATGTCCTGGTCACTTTTCATTTGGCTGTGGTGCTGGAAGGATTACTTTTTGTGGCTGCTGCTGGATATTTGTATTTGAGGACTTTTTGGACTTTGGAGTTTGGATCACTTTTGGATTTGAGATTTTACAAGTAAGTTGGTGTTGTTTGTTTGAGGCATTGCAGTTGAGGCAACTCCAGTTCTAAAACTTTTTTCACAACTTTAACAAAATATATAATGTGGTGGGTAGACATAGTATTCAGTAGGCCCAGGGTTAGTCATGTGTGCATGATACAACTGTTTCTGTGACTTTTTTTTTAGCTTAATTCTCATTTATGTCATGGAATTTTAGCTCACTGTTATATGTTGATTTGTTTTTTAATTTTGGGGTGCCTGTAAAGCCTCACTAGCCAGTAGGCCCAGGGGTAGTAAGTGGTGCATGGACCAAGTCTTTCTGTGGGGTGTCTTGAATTTAAACATCATTGAGGGCATGGATGGCATTGGATTGTAGTGATTTCTGTGTGTTTTTTGAGTTTTGGGGGTGTTGTTGTGGCCTGGCCATGTGGGTGGGGGCCATTTTGAGGCCTGGTCCAGGCAGGGCCTGGCCATGTTGCTGGGGGTCAAGGGTCCATTTTGAAGCCAGGCAGTGTGCTCAGGCCTGCACCCAGTTTGCCTTGCTTTCAACCATTATGCCCAGGGGTACTCAGCGGTGCATGGGCCTAGTCTTTCTGTGGTGTGTCTTGAATTTAAACATCATTGAGGGCATGGATGGCATTTGATTGTGGTGATTTTTGTGTGTTTTTCGACTTTTTAGGTGCTGTTGTGGCCGGGCCATGTGGGTGGGGGCCATTTTGAGCCCTGGTACAGGCAGGGCCTGGCCATGTGGTGGGGATCAAGGGGCCTTTTTGAAGGCAGGCAGTGTGCTCAGGCCTGCCCCCAGTTTGCCTTGCTTTCATCCATTATGCCCAGGTGGTACTCAGTGGTGCATGGACCAAGTCTTTCTGTGGGGTGTCTTGAATTTAAACATCATTGAGGGCATGGATGGCATTGGATTGTGGTGATTTTTGTGTGTTTTTCGACTTTTTGGGGCGTTGTTGGGGCCTGGCCATGTGGGTGGGGGCCATTTTGAGGCCTGGGACAGGCAGGGCCTGGCCACGTGGTGGGGGTCAAGGGGCCATTTTGAAGCCAGTCAGTGAGCTCAGGCCTGCACCCAGTTTGCCTTGCTTTCAACCATTATGCCCAGGGGTACTCAGTGGTGCATGGGCCTAGTCTTTCTGTGGTGTGTCTTGAATTGAAACATCATTGAGGGCATGGATGGCATTGGATTGGGGTGATTTTTGTGTGTTTTTTTAACTTTTTGGGGCGTTGTTGGGGCCTGGCCATGTGGGTGGGGGCCATTTTGAGGCCTCGCACAGGCAGGGCCTGGCCATGTGGTGGGGGTCAAGGGGCCATTTTGAAGCCAGGCAGTGTGCTCAGGCCTGCACCCAGTTTGCCTTGCTTTCAACCATTATGCCCAGGGGTACTGAGTGGTGCATGGGCCTAGTCTTTTTGTGGGGTGTCTTGAATTGAAACATCATTGAGGGCATGGATGGCATTGGATTGGGGTGATTTTTGTGTGTTTTTTTCGACTTTTTGGGGTGTTTAACTGATGTTCCTCTGACTTCCATTGCTTTTAGGTGCACAAGAGAACCACCAGTGCCAGGAAGAAGTCCTGCAGCTGTGTGTGCAGCACAACGTCACGTGACGTCACGTGTGGCCACAGACAGGACAACTCTGCAACTCGTGCAACTGCGGCCTGCTGTTCTGACATCTGAAGAAGATGGCCCCAAAGAATGGTGGCCGTAGCGCCTCAGCGAAAAAAGTTGCCAGTGCCACTGCCAGTAAGAAGGAGCAGAAGAAGCAAGTGGCACCACCTACCAAGGAGACTGGTGTGCCCACCGACACCTTTTTTGGGGAAAAAAAACTACGCCTGCAGCAGCAGCGGTGTCCGCAAGGGACCAAGCTGGAAGCAGCACCTCCGCTTCATTGGGCTCAGTGCCACCACGCCAAGTTAGGCCCAAGCCCATGAGTGCCGCAAAGGCAGCCACTTTGGTTGTTCAATCACCATCGACCAGTGATGTTGGCTCATCACAAGAAAGTACCATCCAATCAACGCCGGGTGTAACTCAGCTGGCGAGTGTTCAACAACCACAGCCGCAACGACAACCACAAGTGCAACTAGTACAAGCGCAAGTACATGGACAAGGAGAGGCGCAAGTACATGGGCAAGGAGAGGCGCAAGTACATGGGCAAGGAGAGGCGCAAGTACATGCACAAGGAGAGGCGCAAGTAGAGGTGCATGGAGCGGCACAACTGCCTTCAACGCTTGTTCCTCCAGAAGTAGGGACACATCAGGAAATTGATATTCAAGTGGAGGTATCATCCGAGGAACCCACTCCTCCTGAGGATGATCCATTGTCTTCCAGATCCCCAGCAAGAAAAAGGTCAATGAGGGGTGCTACTTCTACTACTACAAGTTCTTCTTCAAGCCCCCTTCATTCTGATGAACTTGATCGTGATTGGAACCAAGCAATGCAGTCTGACAGTGAGGCATGCCATGAGCCGACAAAGGTAGCTAAGCCTAAAAGGAAGGTTCCCGCAAGGCTTCGGCTTATGGTTGATGACGATGAACAAGAAGTGGTGTCTTCTGCTGCTGATGAACAGTCTGACGATGACCCAGTCATCACAGACGTCACTCCAGCCACAGCGGGCATGCAGCAGACAAACATTTTCACCCATCCCGAATGGATGCTTAGCGGGATGTGGGCGATGTGGCACTGGTACCACCACCAACGCAGTTAACTACAACACCAAAACGACCTACAGCTTCCATATTTTCTAGTCAGAAGGGCCGGCAGGGACCTCCATCCAGCTCGACCTCCATTACCTCAAGTAGTGGTGATGAAAGTGAACAACAGAAACAAATTCAGCCACGCCCATCCTCCACTTCATCTGGCATTGCAAGTCAAAGTAGCACCTCCACCACCAGCAGACATTTCCAGTCACTGTTAGCCAAAAGGCGGAAAACATGGTCATTTGTTCAATTTGTAAAGTATCAGTCGGGGTAAGCTTGGTACCAACTATGGTACCAGAGGCCAGAGAGGTCATCTAAAAAAACACCACCCTATCCAGTGGTATGCGCACCTAAGTAAGATCGAGGAAGCCAAAAGAAAAACAAATCTAAATGTATCTCTTGATATTGCATCTGATGATGATGATGAGAGGCTGATCGTGCATGGGGGAAGTGAAGAAGCGACAGACATTTTTTCTGGTACACCCAGTACCCCTGGCAGCAGCACTGCAGTGCTTTCGCCCATACCCTCTACCCCTGCAACATGTATGAGGCACACTAAGAGTCTGGGAGAGACACCAATGTGAAAAACTACATCACTGGGCCTAACTGGTTTGAAGAAGTCATCATCATCATCACGTAAAATGGTCCAGCCCACCATTAGCGATTTGTTCTGGTCGGATGTGCCATTTGAACGCAACCACCCAACGGTACGTCTGTATAACGCAAAGCTGGCTAAAATGCTAGCGCTGGACCTTCTCCCTTTCTCTTTCGTGGAAGGGGTGGGTTTTCGTGAATTTATGGCAACAGTTTGCCCTAAATGGAAGGTTCCTAGCCGGTCCTATTTTGCCAGGGTTGCTGTTCCAGCACTACATCAAGATGTGCTGGAGGTGATTGACGCAGCTATTCTGAAGAGTGCTGTTCACACTATCCACATGACAACAGACATGTGGACCAATTGCCAAGCCCATGATTACATGTGCATCACTGCACACTGGGTCTCTTTTGCGGGGGTCGAACAACAGTTAAAACAAGCAGGTGTTGACACAGAGAAAGTTTTTCAAGCTACTCGCAGACATGCAACAGTAGGCATGTTTGCCATGGAGAAATATCACACTGCACCTAACCTTTTGGAGGAGTTTAACAGGAAGGTCAATGAATGGCTGCATCCAAGAAATCGCACAGTTGATTATGTTTCCACGGATAATGGCAGTAATATAGTTAGGGCCATGACTGATGGTGGATATTTCAGAGTGCCGTGTTTGGTGCACAGTATTAACATCGTGATGCAAGAATTCTTGAAAAAAGAAGAGCCAGTCACCAAATTACTGACCACCTGCCGAAGAATCTGCACACATTTCAGCCATTCTTTTAAGTCCCGGAAGGAGCTGAGGAGCATTCAACATGAACGTAAACTGCCAGTCAAAGGACTAATCCAGGAGGTGGCAACACGTTGGAAATCAACCTTTTACATGCTTGAGCGTCTGTCTGAGCAGTGGGGGGGAATAAATGAGTATGTCTATAAACTGGGGTCTACTCACAAAGAAATGAGGCTAGAGTTGGAGGAATGGAAGGTAATTGCAAGCCTGACAGACATGCTTCGTCCTTTTGAGGTCTTCACGCGTGAAGTCAGCAGGGAGGACTGTTCTTTGGGCAAAGCTATCCCATTGTTGGTCATGCTAGAGCACAAACTGAAGGAGGTGTGTTCAACGTTCAGAGATAATGCTGAAAAGCGAGAAGCATATGGTTTGGCTGAGAAGTTATTAAGGCACCTACTTCACAATGAAAGGCTTCAAAACATACATACAGAACAACATTACATTTGTGCCACTATTCCTAATCCACGGTACAAAAAAGCAGTGGCAAGCAAAGCATTCATTCCTTTTGATGAAGCAGATGTTTCAAAGTACAAACATTGGCTCGCTGTGTCAGCCACCCGGTTCGAAAAAGAGCGGATGAAATTGTACGGAGACAGCACAAGTACAACTGAATCAGCAGGCCATCCGGCGTCAAGTTGCACGTCTGAATCCGTGGCCGAAGGGAGTCACTTTCCCTCGCAGCCGTTAACGACACCAGCAACCGTGTCATCATCATCCTAACCTGCACCAGGCCCAAAAAAAATATTGTCGGAAGCGGATTGGCTTAGTAAGCATGGGTTTGCTCGGTCCACTGCTGCAAAGGCCAGACGTTTTACGCAAAGTGGAGCAACCCTGGAGAACCTTCAGTCGGTGGTGCAGGCCTATCTGGATGACCCAACAGATGTCTGTCTTAATGAGAACCCATTGGTGTATTGGTATAGGAAAAGGTCTGGATGGCGAGTGATCAGCAACCTGGCTCTAAATTATTTGTCTTGCCCACTCGCAAGCGTGTCTTCTGAATGTGTTTTCAGTGCTGCTGATGCCAGAGAGGTTAACAATAATCAAGATGAATCAGCACTTCATACCACCTGATTACAAATACGTGAATGCACGCAGGAAGAAGAGGACACCAACTTAGGTGACGCCGACTGAAGTTCTTCTCTGTCACCAGGCCTACTCCCGTCTCAATTCATAGACTTTGAGGACGAGCTCTACTTCCCTGACACAGAGGCCTGAAAATTACTTCCTTTTTTTCCGTACTTATTCACTTTTATTCCAGTGTGTCTTTCTTTGTTTTGCAACTTTTACCACAACAAAACTCTAATCACCTAATCACAACAAGTCCATCATCAGCACTGTCTTCATCTTATTTTCCTTATTGATTTGAAGGTGCCGCAGTCTGCATTCCTGATGTTCACAAGTTCACAACTCAATCATGCTCCTCTATCCTCCTCCACCAGACTCCTCCTATCCATTTCCCTCAAGGCAGAACGATGGATTATGGAGAATAAATAAACTTTGTCTTCGTAGACGAGTCCCCTCAAGTGGGACTGAAATTACTGACTGACTACATGCTTGCTGATTGTTGACAGACTTACTTCTGAAATTGACAGGAGAGGCTGCCCTGTGGGCCCTCACTTTGCGAAGAAGATGCGGACAGAAAAAAGAACAGGTAATGAATAATGAGAAGAAGGCATGCAGTGGACAGCAATGGCTGTCTGTCTCTGTTGAAACCAATTGCTGTTTGTTTTTTGTGTTTTTTGTGAACAGCGCAATTTGCCATGTTTAGATTATACCTGTATTGCAGGTTTTTGGGGGTTTCTTTGGGGGTGTTCTAGATTTGCGGTGCTGGGTCGGGGGGTCTGGAACCACTGCTGGCACAGTCTAATTTTGATTGCATTTGTTTTTAAGGAAATCCATGGTGGAAAAGTGGAGTTAAGGCCTAGCTGCACAGCGCGTTTGGACAGAATTGAAAGAAGGCCGAAAATATTCTAAGTATGAGATTTTCCATTTTTGATTTTTGCCTGTTTGGGGGTGTTCTGCTTTTTTGCGGGTGGGTTGGCGGGTCTTGGGGCATTGCTGTAAAGGTCTAATGCCGGATAAAAGTGGTTTGGAGAAAATCGGAGGTGAAAAAGTTTTTAACTTTTCAGAGTTTTTGCTCACTTTCGTGTTTTTGGGGGGCTGCTTGGGGGGGTTCCTGGTGTTTGTGTGGGGGGTTTTGGGGTCTTGGAGCAACGCTGGGTATGGATACTTTTGATTGCAAGTGGTTTGGAGAAAATCCATGGTGACAAAGGGGAGTTAGGGCCTAGCTGCAGAGCGCGCACGGAGTGAATTGGGATTGAGGGCTAAATAATTGTGTCACTTTTTGCGGTTCTGCTTTTTGGCTGTTTGGGGGGGTTAAACTTGTTTCCGCCTGGGTTGACGGGTCTGGGGGCATTGCTGTGAAGGTCTAATACCGGATAAAAGTGGTTTGGAGAAAATCAGAGGTGAAAAAGTTTTAGCGTTTTTGCTCACTTGCCTGTCTTTGGGGTGCTGTTTGGGGGACTTCTAGGTTTTTGTGGGTGGGTTTTGGGGTCTGGGAGCACTGCTGCCACAGTCTAATGTTGATTGCATTTGTTTCCTAGGAAATCCATGGTGGAAAAGGGGAGTTAGGGCCTAGCTGCACAGCGCATTTGGACTGAATTCCAGGTAGGCCCGAAATTTGCTGTCTCACTCTTTGCGGTTTTGCTTTTTGGGGGTGTTAAACTTGTTTTTGCCCGGGTTGACGGGTTTGGGGACATTGCTGGGAAGGTATAATACCGGAAAAAAGTGGTTTGGAGAAAACCCATGGTGGGAACGTTTTTAACTTTTCAGAGTTTTCGCTCACTTTCGTGTTTTCGGGGGCCTGCTGGGGGGGGGGTTCCTGATGTTTTGGGGGGTTGGGGGGTCTTGGAGCAACGCCGCTGGGTATGGATACTTTTGATTGCAAGTGGTTTGGAGAAAATCCATGGTGTCAAAGGGGAGTTTGGGCCTAGTTGAAGAAAGCGTTTGACACTATTTTTAACTTAGGGCTCGTTAGGGTTAGCAGTATTGCATGTGTTTGTGGGTGTTCGAGATTTTGGCAACTGGGGTCTACTCTTGGAGCACTTGTCGAGAAATGTCTAATTTTGGTTGCAAGTGGTTTGAAGAAAATCCATGTGGAAAAGGGGGGATTTGGGCCTACTTTACTTTCAAAGTACGTTTTGTCACCATTTTCCACTAGGCCTCAGACAGGTAGCAGTATCGCACGTTTTCTGGGGTTTGACTGGGGGTATTCTACATTTTAGCGTCTCGGTTTAAGGGTCTGGGAGCACTGCTGGGAAAGTCTAATTTTGTCCTAAAATCGTAGTTTACAGTACACCTAGCTTGAGGGGAAAGATCCGCAAAATTCGCCCATACTTATTTAGCCTTCAAAAGGAGACTCAGAGTACGCCCTTTCGAAACTATTGTACTGTTGATTCTGAAACTGAAAGTGTGACTTTTTGCACTACACAGCGTACGTACCTTATATTTTTTTCTCAGTGGTGTTTTAATATCACTTCCTGTTTTTCCATCAACATTTACAGGGCGGCTTTCACCCTCTGCAATGGAAAAAAGGATGAAGTCAGGCTTCACATTAGCGCGCCGCAATTCAACATCCGCCAGGCAGGCAGTGGACAGGGAGTCTTCTGGTCATCCAACATTGATCGACGGAGCGTCAGATGGAACGGAGGAGTACCGCAAATAAGAGGAATGGCTGGAAGCATGCAACTTCCCAAATTCAACAGGACAAGTACAACAACATACAGTAACAGTATCCATTCATTTCTACTTATCTTTTAAGTAATGTTATTGCTGTGAACTTCTATGAGTGTGACTCTGCATTTCTTTGCTCTCTGCTTATAAATTTGCTATATTTTTGCTATGTTTAACGGTAATTTAATGTTCTAAGTGTTTATTCTCTCTGAGGGCAGAGAGGCAAGTGAAATTGCGTAATGACTGCAGCCCTGTACTGTCAACTTGTTTCTTCGTAGTTACTAGTAAGTTGCAGTAAGTAGTAGTGCTACTTTGCAGTAACCTAACCATCCATTTAGTAAACAACTTCTGGCATGCAGTAGTGCACTTCCTTTATGTCCCTTTAAAGATTTATCAATATCTTCAAACCCAAAGATTTGTTTCTCTCCATTTGTTGTTTGGCTGTCCATGCTGTGTTTTTTTCCTCTCTACCAAACTTTCCCAAAAAACCCCAGTCCCATCCAATTTTCAAACCCTAACCCTCTTCCCCCGGGCTGGGTGGTATTTCATTGTGGTGTGACTGACAACAACAATAAATTCCACACACTTGCTGGGGAGGATAAGGTCAAAGCAACCAAAATCATTACAATCAGAACTTCATGTGCGCCCTCGTGGATTGATAAGAGCATCCTCCTCCTACACGACGTGAACAATCAAATGCTTAATGCTTATTTTACGTTGATGACGTGTCCTTTGCCTTAATTTCTTATAGCAGTCAAACTCCACGCAACTACTACTTATTATTTACATTAATTTAGCACTGCTCAGGCTACAATTTAGGGCACTGTTCTCTACCGTACTATTTAATGTACTGTTTCTAATGCTATGCTCAGGCCACTCAATGTTTAATTTCCTTTTTTTTCATATGGTGATACTGCCAGTGTGTACCACTGCTGCTACCAGCACTACAATGATATTGCATCCGTGGTTGATTCAAGTCAACAACCAACCTTAATCACCATTTGCAATGCAGGCAGCCCTGGGGCTACCCCGATTCTCAAACACAAATCACAGGTAAGATAAGCATATCGGAGAGCTAGTAGAATAATGGGCTAGGACTAAGTTGGGAGGAGAGCAGAGACTGACAGTACTACTAGTAAAGTACTGTAGTAGGGCTACTGAATTGACTAACTTGGTTACTTGCATTTTGGTACATTTCAGGACTAGATGTTTCATTCATGCTGGTAAGTTTGAAGAAACCAAACGTCCAGTGACCACCGCCAACCCCCACACAAAATAATGTGAGTGCATATACTGTGTTTTGGTATGAAAAATATAATTATTAAGAAAGATAAATTATTGATGTTGTTGTCACAAAAATAAAATAAATTACCCCAACTCACCCTCCCTCACTAACCAAACCAATGTCCAAAAATCCAAAAGTCCCCTTTCCCAAAAACCCAATTCCCCCCCCCCCCCAACAGTCTTTAAAAAAGGGGCAAGGGACAGTCACTTCCTCCGGTGGCGTTGTGTGGACTGCTGGTGCTGCACGTCCCGCAGCTCTTTGCGGAGGTCCCGGAGCTGGCGCTGATGTTTTTCCCCCAACCGCTCCAGGTAGTCCAGTTGCTTTCTGAGGCGGCGCAGACGTGCCATCTAGGCTCTGGGGGGGGGGCAGCTGTTGTTTTTGCTGCTGTGCGGCAGCGGCGGAAGGCTGTTGTGCCACGGCTCCGTTTGGCTGGAGGCTTCTGACTGGTGGACCCGGGCCGGTGTAGGAGGATGTGGATATGTCCTCAAGCTCCCGAGCCCACAACCGCCGATACTCGGCACAAATAGACTCCAGCTTACGGGTCCTGGCCCGGACAGCCATCTCCTTGCGGGCGAGCTTTTTTGGAGTAGCATCTATAAAGAAAGAAAGAAAAATCCTGTAGCCATTAGTCTTTTATCACAAAAGAGTATCAGAGGGTCAGATTCCTACAGGTGATTACTATGAACAGGGGTGGTTACCAAAAAGCCAAACAGTGAAAGTTATAACAGCCAGGTCAGGTTTGCGTCCGGTCTCTGGCACCCATCAGTCACCACTCGGAACCGCCCTTCATCATTTGGGGCTCCGAGGACAGACAACGCACCTGTTATCTGTCCTCAGAGCCCCAAATGATGAAGGGCGGTTCCGAGTGGTGACTGATGGGTGCCAGAGACCGGACGCAAACCTGACCTGGCTGTTATAACTTTCACTGTTTGGCTTTTTGGTAACCACCCCTGTTCATAGTAATCACCTGTAGGAATCTGACCCTCTGATACTCTTTTGTGATAAATGTAATTAGGGCTTGTATTCAGAGCTGGTCGTTAAATTGCCCTTGGGTCCCCCTTAATTATATGTGTTGTTGATGCCATTAGTCTTTAACATAAAGTCAAAATAATTCAACAGAAAGTTGACACTCAGTAACACCAGCAAGTAGCAAACACAGTATAACATTTTGGCATGTATCTTTCCGCCGTCTTTGTAAGCCTGTGACATTACTGGGAGTTTCAGGAATTCCACTAGCAGCACTATGGGTGGACTCACTACTACATACATAGTCGGAGAGTACTAAAAAAGGCCTTTTTTACTTTTTTTCTCTTGTGTTGCAAAATAAATTACTGGTACGTGAACTTGTGGTAGCCGCCATAATGGCAGCTCACTCAGCTTTCACCCACCAGGAATGTCTTACTTTTCTATAGGGGTGGCACTGCCACTGGCCATACTTCATCCACTCAGCGTCTGCTCTACTACATCATACACCTCTGCTATCGATGAGGATAAAGAAGATAACATCCAGGCTTCCAAAGTACGTCTATGATTCTTCTTAATGTCTCAAATGTACCAAAATGTCTTTTTGTCAACAACCAACTAACACCCGTTTCATTATATTTTGGAAACCGCCGTCTTCTTATCTTGAATTGCATTCAACAAAACCATTCTTTACAGTCATAAATATTAAGACTCGCTGGTCCTTCGTTTCACCCTTCTTTAATTTTTAGTTTTTCACATCCCTAAACTACATCTGATATGACTTGGCTTCACAATAAAAATTTGCCAGCTGAGTTGAAGTGAAATAGAGGGGGCCATTGGTTACCCGAGAAGTACCGCAGCTAATGCTATTACAAGTCAAGGTTGACTGTCTTCTCCGTGATAGCCCAAAACGTAGTTCTAAATTAGTAACTGTTCTTAACAGTACAGTCTACTTATACTAGTGTACTGTGTACTACTGTACAGTACATCATACACTCCTTTGCGAGCCTACTCAAAAACATTTCAATGAGTAAGGAGTATAATAACTTACCACCGTCCGCCGCCGCTGAGTCTTCCCCCCAGCTCCTCCTGTTGGCGCCGCCGCATCCAGAGTGAACCCCTCCGCACTGCTGGCCCCGGCACTGGTGGTCATCTGTGCCGCATCAGATGTTGTGACGTCTAGGATAAACATGTCATATTTTCAGACGCCATACACAACCCCCTATTTTGTCTCGTTATGGAAGAAAATGTTACATAACACATTTTTTATTACTGGGATTGAAAAAAGTAACGGTTTTGGGGAGGAAGTGTTAACCTTTTATATGCTTATTCCATTAAATGCTGCACTTCTTCTTATGACAACTGATGAATGCTTGCTTAATGTGCACCATTTTTCTCATTACAGAAAGAAGATTCCATTGCCCTTCTGCCAGACGATTCACCAACTACTAGTAAGTCATCACCAGCAGTACTTTAAGTACTTTAAAGAAGGTGGGGGCTCCCGCACAGTTATTCTAATAATTTCATGTGTCTGTTAACTATTATTAAGTTTGAGTCATAGTAATTTCATTCATGGGAATGTTGTTTAAACTTTAAAGTCATCTTCATTGCTCGCTCCGAATATTACGCTATTAAAAATAAAGAAATAATGTTTTCATTTCTTAACTGAAAATAAAACTTTAAAACTAACAAACACTGTGTGGTTTTTGTTCATGAGTGAGTGAGCGGAAGGGTTTGAACTACTGTACTTGGCAGTCATGTTTCAGTGACTCAGATAGGCCAGGACTCGGCGGTAGTCTTCTTCTGTTCTTCTGGGTCGTAAAATGATTGGTCAGACACACTAGATAGTCGGTCAGGGGATTGGGGGTTCAATTTCTGTTCGGACTGAGCTATGTCGAAAGTCGAACTGCACCTATCATCAACAATGTCCTATTTCTCTTGTCCATACTTCTTTGTGTGCAGAATAGTCCCTGAAACACTAGCGTTATGGGATGTGCTCCTCTCAAATCAAAAAGGCAACTGCTACCTTTTACTTGGTGTAAACAATGACATTTTGTTGTTGGAAATTGTCAAAGCACTTACATTAAGAAGACTGGAATATACAGCAAGGGCAACCCAGAGGACAGCACTCAGTGCCTAGAGCTATTGCTGGATCAGAGTTTTGTTTCACACCGTTTGCCGACTGGGCAAGCTTAGCTACCTACACAGACCAACTCATAATCGTAAATAGTAGTAGCACAGAGAATGATGGTAGAGGCAGGATAACAATGTAGAAAGTAGTCTACATTAGAAGAAGATCAAAGACTATTTTGTAAAACATAGAATTATTAGGAAACAGTTTGTAATGAATAGGAGCTGTAAAAGTTAGGGAACTATAAGTATTAATATAACAATAGAACAACTTACTGGGGCCAGCAGAAGAGCCTGCAAGGGACTGAACCTGTCCACCTTCTTCCACTGGAGTCTCAGTCGCCGCCGGTGCCTTGCCCCTGGGAGGTTCTGGTGAACATGAAATAAAGAAACACAACATGGATGATTGTTTTTTGGGAAATATTTGATTTCTTTGAACACAATCTAAAATTATGTTGGGGAAACAAATTAACAACAATTGCATCTGATCTGGTCAACTAGGAGGATAGTAGTACAGTATTGCAGGATTCACAGACCGTCTAATAGGAAAGTTATGTAATTCACTAACTACCCCAACAACAAAAAGGTTCTACTACGACTGCCATTACTCAGCAGCACGAGACGTCGCGTGACAGACACAGTCCGTCATCATGACAGCAGACCACTAACAAATGTCCTATAACTAGCAATAAATAATGTACTCAACGTATCAATCCACCACTATCTCTTCAAAGTGGCAGCAGCAGGAGTACAAAGAAGGACTAGACTTGAGTCTACTGTCTCTACCATTAGGCAGTAATGCTCTCAAATGAGTAAAAAGTTGCAAACAAGTAAGCATAGTAGCAACGCCAATAACCAGGCGAGCACCTGCAATGACAGAAGCTATTTAAAGATTAATTTACCTGCAATGTAATCGAATCAGCAGCATTCGTACTCTTCAAGAAAAAAATAGATTAGCAATATAACAGAGCAAAAGAAAAATAGTAGTTATTAAATAGCTACTTACCAAGGCCAGGGATCTCCAATCCTAGCAGGTTGAGCATGTCATGCTCCCGGTCCAGGATGTCAGTCCACAGGTGCGTCGCTTGCTGGTAGGTGCGCCGGCCCCCAGACTCCTTCCACATGCCCCGGCACACCTTCTCCCACGGCTGGCGACGCTCCCAGAGGCTGTAACCGGAAGCAATCCGCCCACCTGCTGCCACGGTCTTAGGGAGGTGGACTTGGACAAAAACCATCAAGGAGGCCACCTCCACCGCAGAGAAGATCTCCCTGGCCTGGACTTGCTCCCCCCTCAAACGCCCGCAAGGGAGCCGGGTACGGGGTGCTGGGCCCTTCCCCTTGCCCTTGTCGGCTCCCTTTGCCATGGTCCTGGGCACAAGAAAAAGGAAAGAAGAATAGGTGTGAAAAAAAATAGGAGAGAGAGCGAAAGAAATAAAGTAGGTTATAAAGTAACAAAAAGTTAAAAAAACACAAAATATAGATGTAGGAAATTGAAGAGATAGATAATAAGCAAAAAAAATTCAGAAAAACATAGGATTACAAAGATGTAAGATGGATAGAAAGGTAGCATGCCCAAAAACCATAGCAATGAATGAAAAACAAGATGGCCGCGTCCATAGAGGACCGCGTGGGTAAGTTCACGCGATATTTTTCCAGCGAGTACGCAAAAACACAGGCGAACTCATAATAGCGCGCCGCACACAACGCGAGATTGCCAATAGCGCCCGGAACACGCAAAAAAAACCAATCCGCTAATTTGCATGAATTCGCGGATTGCGAGTTCGATTTAGCACGAATTCACACCCCGCGAATCTCGCGACATTGCAAAAAAACGAATTTTGCAAAACTGAAAGCACTTAGCAGGTGCAAAAGTTCAAGCTAATTTGTAACCATTCCCTGTAGTGCTTCCTGAGAGGCCCCTCCAAAGTTCAGTTGCCTACTTGCAACTATTCTCTGACCCTGCTTTGACCCTCAAGGCAGGGTCAGAGAATAGTTACAAGTATGGCACAATGCTCCTGTAAAAAAATTAAACTGCAACAGGAAGCACTTACAGCTAAGGAAGCAGGTGCCAGACTTGAAGCTCAAATTCAGTGACACATTAATCAGCCCCAAATTAATTCATCTCAGTTGGGCAGGTGTGCTTTCCCCCCATAAACTACAGTGGTGAACCAGAGGGTGCTGTGATGAACCAGAGGGTGGCAGTGCTGAACCAGAGGGTGGCAGGGATGAGCCAGAGGGTGGCAGTGGTGAACCAGAGGCTGCTGTGATGAACCAGAGGATGGCAGTGATCAACCAGAGGGTGGCAGTCTTGAACCAGAGGGTGGCAGTGATCAACCAGAGGGTGGCAGTGATGAACCAGAGGGTGGCACTGGTGAACCAGAGGGTGCTGTGATGAACCAGAGGGTGGCAGTGATGAACCAGAGGGGTACAGTGATGAACCAGAGGGTGGCAGGGATGAACAAGAGGGTGGCAGTGGTGAACCAGAGGGTGCTGTGATGAACCAGAGGATGGCAGTGATCAACCAGAGGGTGGCAGTCTTGAACCGGAGGGGGCAGTGATCAACCAGAGGGTGGCAGTGGTGAACCAGAGGGTGGCAGTGATGAACCAGAGGCTGGCAGTGATGAACCAGAGGGTGGACGTGATGAACCAGAGGGGGACAGTGATGATCCAGAGAGTGGCAGTGGCAAACCAGAGGGTGGCAGTGATGAACCAGAGGGTGGCAGTGATGACCAGAGGGTGGCAGTGATGATCCAGAGGGTGGCAGTGGCGAACCAGAGGGTGGCAGTGATGAACTAGAGGGTGGCAGTGATGAACCAGAGGGGGACAGTGATGAGGGTGGCAGTGGCAAACCAGAGGGTGGCAGGGATGAACCAGAGGGTGGCAGTGATGATCCAGAGGGTGGTAGTGGTGAACCACAGGGTGGCAGTCTTGAACCAGAGGGTGGCAGTGATCAACCAGAGGGTAGCTGTGATGAACCAGAGGGTGGCACTGGTGAACCAGAGGGTGCTGTGATGAACCAGAGGGTGGCAGTGATGAACCAGAGGGGGACAGTGATGAACCAGAGGGTGGCAGGGATGAACAAGAGGGTGGCAGTGGTGAACCAGAGGGTGCTGTGATGACCCAGAGGATGGCAGTGATCAACCAGAGGGTGGCAGTCTTGAACCAGAGGGTGGCAGTGATCAACCAGAGGGAGGCAGTGATGAACCAGAGGGTGGCACTGGTGAACCAGAGGGTGCTGTGATGATCCAGAGGGTGGCAGTGATGAACCAGAGGGTGGCAGTGGTGAACCAGAGGGTGATGAAACAGAGGATAGCAGTGATGAACCAGAGGGTGGCAGTCTTGACCCAGAGGGTGGCAATGGTAAACCAGAGGGTGCAGTGATGAACCAGAGGGTGGCAGTGGTGAACCAGAGGGTGACAGTTGTGAACCAGAGAGTGACAGTGGTGAACCAGAGAGTGGCAGTGGTGAACCAGAGAGTGGCAGTGGTGAACCAGAGGGTGTTGTGATGAACCAGAGGGTGGCAGTGGTGAACCAGAGGGTGATAGTGATGAACCAGAGGGTGGCAGTGGTGAACCAGAGGGTGGCAGTGATGAACCGGAGGGTGGCCGCGATGAACCACAGGGTCTCAAACAGGCTGGACACGTAGAAACAACATGGTCGTGACCGTTGCGACCACACAAGTAAGTTTGTGTTCCCGAACTTGTAAAAAACCCTCGCAAACTGGCAAAAACCCTTGCGAACACGCAAAAAAAACAAATGTGCACGAATTCGCGGATTTTGCGAATTGCAAATTCGTTTTCATGCGAATTCGCGTAACGCGAATTCGCAAATTTCGCCCATACTTAGTGAATACGTGCTGCCCTGGGGCAGTGCATTCAAGTGATATACAGAGAGGCTTTAAAGCTGTTGCTCCGTGTTTCACTGTGCAGGCGGCAACCCGCCTGCACTTTTAAAGGGGATTATAGATCCCCTTGCAGGCGGGTGGAGTCAGTGATCCCTATTACCCCCTCCAGAGGGCTGCAATCAGGGGGCCCACGGACAGCGCACTGCCTTTTAAATGAGGCACTTCGAGTGCACCTACTGAGAGCTTCTTTCCCTTTGCACCTACGTCTGTAATACGGGGGTACAGAGGCAAAGGGATCTCCTCATTTGCATGGGGAATGCCCATGAAGATAGCGCTGGCGCTTTATACGTGTAAGCGCTATCAACATTACAGAAGGGGCTGCACACGCGTCTGCGGGCCCTTCTGTAATACCAAAGTGCCACAGGGGTGTGCAAAGCTGCTGCACCCTCGTTGCACTCATGTAAAACGGCCCAGGTCATTATTGTTTAGCTCAGTGTGCTAGAGATGGGACCCAGCAAATGCAACTCAGCCTGGGACCTCCTGTAGAAAACATACAGAATACTGAATATTATGCCTGTTGTTTAATCTAGGTCAAATTGTCAAGACCATCTTAGGTAATTTATTGCTGCCATTTGTATTATATTCTGTATGATTGTACTTTATGGCTAGGCTTTTATCTTTTTATCTCTTGTTGGAATGTGTATGTACTGCTTTTTAAGATATTTTTGTATCGAAATAAAGCCAATTTGACTGACTACAGAATACTGGCTTTTTCTCCTTTATTAATTTTTTCTTCTAGTTTAAACAAGAAAATGCTGGCCATATCGATACAATACTAGCCAGGTGGCTACTCTAGAGGGGTGACCTCCCTCCTCTGGGTTTTGCAGATATATTTTAGCACTGCGAATCCCAAGGGAAGGAGACGGTTAGCGAATCAGGGTTGCACAATTGCTCTATTGTATTTGGTCTTGTGCTTTCCAGGTGTGCTGCAAAATTAGGAAAACTGTTTGTAAGCAGGTGAAAGGGGATATATCTCAAAAAATTGTCATTGAATCGGCATCATGCTAACTTACAAAAGGAAATACACCCTGGAGTCGCCTAAGTGTCTATGGATAATTGCTGTCAGAACTTTTAGAGGCTGCACGGGGCGTTGATCAGGTGTTGTAGTCATGGCTCAGCGTACACGCCATTGAACCCTCTAAGACTCCATAACATTGCATTTGGGTACCTTCACATTTAACAATGTAAGTTTGGACTGAAATTCCCTAAATGGTAATCGCTCTGAGAGAAAACACTAAGGGGCATATCATCAAGGGCCGGAGTTAAAATTATCGCCGCTTTAGCGTCCATTTTCGGACGATAAGTGGCAATAATTTTAACGCCCTATTAGCAAGAACACGCTAACGCATGCTAACGCATGAATCCATGCTTCTTCGCACTTTCCCTTAACCCCCAGCTTTGCATCTCTAATGAGATGCAAAGTGGGCGTTCCTCCCCAGAATAACGGGAGAAATGTCGCTAAGCGGCATTTCTCCTATTATCAAGCCTCACGCAAAGATGCATAGCGACTAGAAAAGTAGCGATAACCTCTGTTATCGCTACTTTCCTTACGCCTGCTTTGAAACTGACTTAGCCATTGATATCCTAAGGAAGGTGGATATCATGGCTAAGAATGTGTAGCCCTATCAGCAAGCTATCGGCAAAAGTTGTGCGATTATTGCTGGATTTGCAGCGATAATCGCACAGTTGGCAGCTTGCTCTCTGAATTTTATCGCTTTGGAGATAAGCGTTGCTGATAGCACGCTATCTCTGCGATAAAGTTGGCCGGCGATAATTATCCTCACGCTGAGAGCGCTGAGCGATAATTATCGCCGGCTGATATACCCCCAAATATTGATACTTTGTTTGTGTGGCACTCTGCTGTCCTGTTCCTAGCACAGGCCAGAACTTTATCATCTTTCAAATAAAAAGGTAAATGTATCAGAACTGAGATTTATCTCCCTCGATCCCATTGCTAACTTTTACAGTGACTTTGGCAGTGATTTAATAGAAGTCAAGAAATGTCCAAATGATTTGTTTGGAGGGGCGTGGCTAACATGGCGGCCTGAACGGACGTGCTTTGTGAGGCTCCCCGGCCCAATGCCCCAGAGCACGGTGTAAACGGCGAAAACCCCCCCAAAACCTAGCTTACACGGGTGTCGCTGAGGGGCACCCCGCCGCAGCACCCCCCTGGCCAGAATCCGGACCGGCGGAGACACTTCATCGCGTCCACGGCTGCTGAGGCTGAGGGGACCGGCGCAATGGCGGCGCGGAGCTGAGGCTGCCCGGCAGGGCCGGAGAAGGTGGAGCAACCGGTGGATCTGCGGCGCTACCCAGCCGGAGACGGTGAGAGGCACTTGGACCCCGGCGGCGGCTGCGCACCTAGTACCTGACACCCTCTGCACTCGGGGCCCGCGCTCGGGACCCGCACGAAGGTCCGGCGGGCACCCGCAAATCCAGCCCCCGGCTTCGGGCCTCAGCTTCGACCGGAAGGGACCCCCCCCTGGGGGTCGGGTCCGACCAGGCCGGCCGCGCTTCACCTGCTGACTGCCCCGCAACCGGCATCTGGCTCCGGCCCCACGCCTGGAGCTCTGTGACGGGAGGGGGCCCGCCCCGGAGCTGGAACACTGCCCGCCGCTACTGGCTTGCCTGCGAGGACAGCGCCATACTAGAGGCCCCGGCGCGAGGCCTATCTTAGTCACACAGAAGAGCGTCCTCGCTCAGCACACCGCGGGGCCCGCTGCCTTTGGCCCCCTGGGGAACAGGAGCCGCATGGGAGTCACGTGGGACCATTAAGGGGGCTCTGCCACTGTGGTCCCCCAGCTCCGACCTGAAGACGCCCCTGCGCTGCCACGCGGCACGCGCTCTGGAAGAGAGCACACCGGAGGCCCCTGTGGTGGAGGACTGTGCCCCTGACGCCGGGGCCCGGCGGATGGCCGGCCTGCTACCCTACTCCCCGGCTTGGGGCCTGCCCACGCCTGTGAGGTGTCAACGCCTCCCACGGAAACGCGCCTAACCTGCATCTCGACTGCAACGCTCTAGGAGCTGGTCTGCCGAGGCGCTGCTTCCCGACTCCACCGGAGTAGCTGCCGGGCCTCGCGAACCCTGCACCTCGCGCCAATAGAGCGCCCCTCACCTCCTCTGTCCGTATCTACGAGATCCTGACTTGGACATCATGGCGTACTCCAGCCGGAAGGGGAATCGGAACATCGTGGACCTCTTGAATAAATCTGCACCGAAAGTGGAGAAGTCACAACCAGCGGCCTCCCCGAAGCCCCAGGGGAGCCCCCGGGGACAGGAAGAGGACAATGCCCCCATCACCAAAACCTTCCTGGCCTCCCTCTTCAACACCCTGAGGGAGGACTTTCAAGCCCTGAAACAAGAGCTGACGGGGGAACAGCGGGAACTGCGCCGAGACCTGGACGGCCTGGGTGAACGGGTGGCGTCGGTGGAGGAGTCGGACCAATCGCGCAGCATGGAGGTGGAGAGGCTGCAGCAAGAGATCATTAGACTACAGGACCAACAGGTAGACTTACAATCGCATTCTGAGGACCTTGAGAACCGCTCTCGGCGGAACAACATACGGGTCCGCGGAGTCCCGTTGAAAGCTGTAAAAAATGATCTAATAGACTATTTGCAAGCACTGTTCCGGGAGATTCTGGGCGAGCCTCCAGACTTTGAGATACGAATCGATAGGGCGCACAGAGTTGGCCTGGCGCGTCGAGAGCCGGCCCCTCCACCGGATATTCTGGCTTTCCTCCCGGACTTTCCCCTCAAGGAGCGCATTCTTCGGGAGGCCCGCAGGGCACAGCCTATTCGATTCCGCGACGAACCCGTGGCTCTTTTCCAGGACCTTTCTCCCATCACTCTGCTGAAGCGCAAATCCTTCCGGATAGCGACAAACTTCTTGAGAGACAATGGAACACCCTACTCCTGGGGCCATCCGTTCCGCCTGATCTTTAAATGGAACGGCTCGCTTCATCAACTCAGGTCGCTCCACGACACCTGTGCCCTACTGAACATTGAAATGCCGGAGGGGTCTGAATCCAGAGATGCATCCCCACGTAGATCACAGGACGACCCGTCGCAGCGGCCGAGGGGCAGCTGGCAGACAGTGCGAAGACGGCGCTCCCCGAGAAACTTCCCGAAGCCGGACCCCGCCACGGTCGCTCAGGAGCGGGAGGCAGCGGTGCAAGAAGTGGCGGACAACACCGCAACAGATCTGTAAGCTTAAGAACTCTTGGGGGTTTTCTCTCACGCTATAATGACCTGGGGTGACAGGTCGGGGAGCCGCTAATTCGGCCACTGCCATGGTACCCCTTCTATTGACTTTCTACGGACCTGTGTCATACACAATTAGGCCCGAGACTTTGACTAGTTCCAGTTTTGGGGTTTGTTACGGGGAGGAGGGAGGGACGGAAAGCGGGGGGGAGGGAGGCTATGTTGTACCTAGAGGGGCGCATCCTGTTGGGGTTAGGGAGGCTTTTTTGGGATGGGGGGTGAGAGGGACGATGGGGGGGTACGAAGTTGTGGGTGGGGTAAGGGAGGGGGAGTGGGTGGGGACCAGTATGCCAAGGGACTCCTACTGGATTCAGATGTTGACCAAGGCATGTCGTGCACGGCGGCGATACGCAATGCTCAGCTTAGGTTTTTTTGTACTCTTACAATATGACTGACACACTCAAAGTACTATCCCTCAATGTAAAGGGACTCAACAATCCAATCAAGCGGAGGGCTGTCATCTCATATCTCGAAAACTCGGGGGCTGATGTCTGCCTACTGCAGGAAACCCACCTCCTGATCAAAGATTGGCACAGAATGCGCTCCCGGGCTTTTCCTCAGCAGTACTTCTCCTCCCTTCCGTCCAAGAAAGCTGGGGTGGCCATCCTAGTGTCCCGACATTTCAGAGGCCGGGTGGGGACCAAGGTAGGGGAGATTAAGGGACGCCTCCTGGCCTACTCCTTCCTCATTGGGAACAGCGCGCTGACAATAGGCACCATATATGCCCCCAACACGGGTCAGGAACCATTTCTAAAAACTGCACTCTCCGAGACACTACAATCACCTCCCTCTAAACTGCTCATTGGGGGGGACCTCAATATAGTCATGGACACGAACAAGGACAGATCCGGGCACCGCTATGGAGATACTGGCGCTCTCTCGGAGGAGGGTGGGTCCTGGCTGCAAGAAAGGGGCATTCTTGATCTCTGGAGGGCGGCGCACCCCAACGCAGAGCGCTTCACCTTCTACTCCCATGTACACCATACATACGCGCGTCTAGATCACTTCTTAGGCTCTTCGGAACTGCTCCCTCAAGTAGCCGACGTTTCCATTGTCCCAGCGGCCCTTACAGATCACGACGCGGTGGAACTGACGCTCCGTATACCCATGGTACCACGCACTCCTGGCTCTTGGCGACTCAACGAACCCCTATTGCAGAGGCCGGCTGTTGTTCGGCAAATTCACAAATGCATCTCGGACTACCTCGCCACCAATGACACCCCTGCAGTTTCGGTGTCGTCTCTCTGGGGCGCCTTGAAGGCAGTAGTCAGGGGGGAGCTGATCGCCATCGCTGACGCTGACGCCAAGGTCCGCAAAGAAAAGAGAGCTGAACTCTCAGCACAAGTAGCTGAACTTGAAAGAGTTCATAGCCGCACCTGCGCCCCGAGGATCTGGCGTCAACTGAAAGCCGCCAGGGCCCAACTAGCCGGCATCGATACAGACAGAGCAGAATTTGCCGCTCTTCGCCTCCGCCATACGTACTACGTAGGAGGTAATCGCACCGGACGCCTTCTTGCCAGTGCCTTAAAAGCCAAAACTCACCGCTCAAAAATCACTACCCTCTTGGACGACTCCGGTACCGCGCTCACTGAAGACGCGCAGGTAGCTAACGCCTTCCGCTCCTTTTACGCTTCTCTGTACAGTGAAGATAGAGTCTCGCCGTCCGACATTGACGCATACTTGCAATCGGCGGCAATCACGCCACTATGCCCAGCATCAGTGGAGGCCTTAGATGCTCCCATCCGCCCTGATGAGGTCCTGGCCGCCATCTCACGCCTCCGCCCGCTCAAATCACCGGGCCCTGATGGCTTTTCCTCGGGCTTCTACAAGCTCTTCGGCCATACACTAGCTCCGGTACTCACGAGATTGTTTAATTCTTTCGAAGGCCCAAGCTCCATCCCGCCGGACATGCTGGCAGCTGACGTAGTGGTGCTGCCCAAACCGGGCAAATCCCCGACGCACTGCTCTGCGTTCCGTCCAATCTCCTTACTCAACTTGGATTTAAAGCTATTCACTGGGGTGCTGGCGGCCCGCTTGGGCCCCTGCCTTCCGGGTATCCTCGAGCCGGATCAATCGGGCTTTGTCCCGAACCGACAATGCAGTGATAACACTAAACGATTACTGCACCTCGTGGATAAATCTCACTTTCAGGTCTCGGACTCGGTGCTTCTGGCCATCGACGCGGAAAAAGCGTTCGATCGTGTCGACTGGACCTACCTACAAAAAGTCCTGCAGCGATACCAACTGGGCGGCCGGTTCCAAGCATGGATCGCGAGCTGCTATCACCATCCTATGGCCCGGGTCCGGCTGGGCGGCCTCAAATCGGACCCCTTCGAAATTCAACGAGGCACACGTCAGGGGTGCCCCCTCTCGCCCCTTCTGTTCGCCCTGTACGTGGAACCCCTGGCGCAGAAAATCCGAGATAACCCTCGCATTAGCGGTATCTCCTTTGGCCATGAACCCCACGTGGTGGGACTGTACGCCGATGATATCATCGCTGCTTTGGACCGACCGTCCAGCTCTATACCTGCTTTCCTGGAGGAAGTGGAGAGCTTCGGAGCGGTATCGGGCTTCAAAATCAACCGGGGGAAATCCTTGATCTTACCCCTGGGCAAGAACGCCCTCCCTATTACCCCACCACCTGATTTTGGCTGCGACTTGCAATCCTCCGCGCAGCTTCCATACCTGGGGATTACCCTCACTGCTTCCACGGACTCAACGGTGACCCTTAACTATAAAATACTTACCTCTCAAATTCGAGCCGACCTCGCGCGCTGGTCAAAGCAACCCCTCTCCTTGTTGGGCCGCATAGCGGCTGTAAAAATGTCAGCCTTGCCCAAGATCTTATACATCTTCCAGACCCTTCCGGTCACGCCGCCGCCAGGTACGATTGCTGACTTGCAAAATGCCTTCCACCAGTTCATCTGGGAAAAGAAACGCGCACGACTGCACAAACAGGTGGCGCACAGACGCATTGACGAGGGGGGACTCGGGATCCCTAACCTCAAGCAATATTTTCAGGCCTCACAGCTCCGCTATTTGGTGGAATGGTACAGGCCAGAGTCGGAAAAGAGATGGCTCTTTCAAGACAGAGCGATGGCTCAGATGTCGCTGTGGAAGGTACCGTTTCTTGCCCGCCAGCATAGACCGCGATGCCTTCCCTGCTCCCCGGTTACTCGCACCGTCATGAGGACGTGGGACACGGTGGCGGTCAGGCGGGGCCTGACGACCTTCCCCTCCCCGCTCACTCCGCTCTTTGATAACCCGGACTTCCCGCCGGGCACCGATCCCCGTGCCTTCCTGCAGTGGCGGAGCACAGATTGCCGCTCAGCCGGTCATCTCTTTGACCTAGAGGGCTTCCTCCCCCTTGCCGACATCACACAAGGCTACGGAGTGACTAAACCTCACATGTTCCAATACTTCCAGCTGCGCCACTGGCTCACGCACCCAGACCACGCTCCCCTAGTTGCTCGACCAATGACGCCGTTTGAGAAATGGCTGATCACGAAAGACTCGGATAGGCACCTGATATCGGACCTTTACAAAATGTTATCACCTGTGGCCGGCCCAGTTAAAACGGCGGGGCAAAGGCGCTGGGAATCGGAGCTCGGAAGAACACTTTCGCCCATGGAATGGGGGTTTGTATTCTATAGAGCGGCACACACCACCCGTAACACTGCGGCCAGGGAGTCGGCGATAAAATTGGCCATCTATTGGCACCTTACCCCGGCGAGACTCAATCAGGGCAATCCTCTCCGAAGCGCTCTGTGTTGGAGAGGCTGCGGCGCAAGGGGCACTCTGACCCACCTCCTGTGGGACTGCGACGCTCTGCAAGGGTACTGGAAAGCGGTACTGGATGATATTGATTCCACCTTTGAAACTGAAGTCCCGCGCTTTCCTGCATACACTATCCTAGGGCTACCCAATGCGCTCACATTTCCCTTAAGGTCACTGCGAGGCAAACAGATGGGAATCGCCATGCAAGCAGCGTCGCAACACGTTCTGTCACTCTGGGGTTCCACCACATTACCCACCCACACTGGCTGGTTACACAAACTGTGGTTCACACTGGGCATGGAACGCATCCAGGCCACACTCACACAATCGACTGACTCCTTCCAGAAGACCTGGCACCCGCTCCTGTCCCTCTTATCCAGGGAATTTCACGAAATCACTTGCCCCAAATACCTTCGCATTCTGCGGCTCACAGACCCACCACAGGCTCCGCCACAACCTTAAACACCTTGCTACTTGTCAGCCCGAGAGTGCACTCAGGGAGACTCCGAACTACTGGCATACTGGTCGGGGAGGGGGGAGGATGGAGGGGCTGTTGGGTGGAGGGTGGGGGGTTGAGTTCTTCCTTTGGTTTTGTTTGGTTGTAATTCTTACATGGCACCTTCAACTATATGCCGGCATCGCCATACTGTGTAGGTGTGATTTATATGCTTCTGAATGGCCTCTCAGAGAAGACGTGCCTGTCTGTCTCGCTCGCTACATAACCCTACTGCATGCTTACCGCCTTACTGTGCCTGTTATTCTTGCTCTTGACCTTAATAAAACAAATTTGAAATTCAAATGATTTGTTTGCTTTCATGTCTTTCTTGCTCAAAAATCTTGAGGGGGAGGGATTTCGACAGACAACGAGGGGAAAATGTATTTAATTTTCCCCTCCTCGTATATAAATCACAGATCGTTTGCTCGTGATTTAAAACTCTGACTCGGACGAGGCAGATCATGTCAGAAGATAATACACCACACATTGGAATTGGAACTTTCGTGGGACACCATTCACCTTTTATTTCTCTTACACCAAGACACTGTGCTTTTTTGAAGGACAAATCCAACCATGATGAAGTCCTGTCGGACGAAACGCGTTGGCTGGGCTGATGTGCATATGTAATACAACTCAATAAAGTGGATTTGACATAGACGAACTAGACTCCGCGATGAATATCATTGGATGTGATTGATTGCTGTGGTCTATTGTACTTGGAATCAAGTTTATATATATATATATATATATATATATATATATATATATATCCAAAACCACACGCTCACCTCCAAAGAAACTAAGCAGGACACAGCTCCGAGTGCCAACAAAGGATTTATTCAAGCAGAACACAGCTTTGTCCTCGCAGTCCGTGAAACGCTATGGCAGACGCATTTCTAGCCGGAAATGGCCGTCATCAGTGCCGGCTTCACAGGCTGGCTGGTAAGTCCTGGACATAGAGACTGCCCCCTAAGTAGCAGTCTCTCAGCTCCTCCTCCTAAATGCAGGTACTTGGGTGGATGCTTGTGATTCAAAAGAGTGATGCATGGTGGGAACTGGAGTCCATCGTGGTGCCGCATACAGTGATGGGGTAAACCAAACACCTCCGTGGTGTCCCAAATTCATGGCGCAGGACTGTGTGCCTCCATACTACTCCCAGGTTTGTTTTTCAGCTTGAACCTCCGTTGGCACTCTTATCAGGCAGTATGATACTGCCTACTCTCTCCCCTTGCGTGAAATAACTGCCTGGTGGCAATGACTTTTGCTTGGGGGGGCGCCGCGTTGTGCACTCCTCGTGCTATACCACAGTTTTTGCCTTTTAAACGCGGAGCACCAGATCGAGAGGGTGTGTCCTTGTACCGGTATCGGCAACCCGGTACTATACATCCAAAACCACACGCTCACCTCCAAAGAAAGTAAGCAGGACACAGCTCCGAGTGCCAACAAAGGATTTATTCAAGCAGAACACAGCTTTGTCCTCGCAGTCCGTGAAACGCTATGGCAGACGCGTTTCTAGCCGGAAATGGCCGTCATCAGTGCCGGCTTCACAAGCTGGCTGGTAAGTCCTGGACATAGAGACTGCCCCCTAAGTAGCAGTCTCTCGGCTCCTCCTCCTAAATGCAGGTACTTGGGTGGATGCTTGTGATTCAAAAGAGTGATGCGTGGTGGTAACTGGAGTCCATCGTGGTGCCGCATACAGTGATGGGGTAAACCAAACACCTCCGTGGTGTCCCAAATTCACGGCGCAGGACTGTGTGCCTCCATACTACTCCCAGGTTTGTTTTTCAGCTTGAACCTCCGTTGGCACTCTTATCAGGCAGTATGATACTGCCTACTCTCTCCCCTTGCGTGAAATAACTGCCTGGTGGCAATGACTTTTGCTTGGGGGGGGTGCCCCGTTGTGCACTCCTCGTGCTATACCACAGTTTTTGCCTTTTAAACGCGGAGCACCAGATCGAGAGGGTGTGTCCTTGTTCCGGTATCGGCAACCCGGTACTATACATCCAAAACCACACGCTCACCTCCAAAGAAAGTAAGCAGGACACAGCTCCGAGTGCCAACAAAGGATTTATTCAAGCAGAACACAGCTTTGTCCTCGCAGTCCGTGAAACGCTATGGCAGACGCGTTTCTAGCCGGAAATGGCCGTCATCAGTGCCGGCTTCACAGGCTGGCTGGTAAGTCCTGGACATAGAGACTGCCCCCTAAGTAGCAGTCTCTCGGCTCCTCCTCCTAAATGCCGGTACTTGGGTGGATGCTTGTGATTCAAAAGAGTGATGCATGGTGGGAACTGGAGTCCATCGTGGTGCCGCATACAGTGATGGGGTAAACCAAACACCTCCGTGGTGTCCCAAATTCATGGCGCAGGACTGTGTGCCTCCATACTACTCCCAGGTTTGTTTTTCAGCTTGAACCTCCGTTGGCACTCTTATCAGGCAGTATGATACTGCCTACTCTCTCCCCTTGCGTGAAATAACTGCCTGGTGGCAATGACTTTTGCTTGGGGGGGCGCCGCGTTGTGCACTCCTCGTGCTATACCACAGTTTTTGCCTTTTAAACGCGGAGCACCAGATCGAGAGGGTGTGTCCTTGTACCGGTATCGGCAACCCGGTACTATACATCCAAAACCACACGCTCACCTCCAAAGAAAGTAAGCAGGACACAGCTCCGAGTGCCAACAAAGGATTTATTCAAGCAGAACACAGCTTTGTCCTCGCAGTCCGTGAAACGCTATGGCAGACGTGTTTCTAGCCGGAAATGGCCGTCATCAGTGCCGGCTTCACAGGCTGGCTGGTAAGTCCTGGACATAGAGACTGCCCCCTAAGTAGTAGTCTCTCGGCTCCTCCTCCTAAATGCCGGTACTTGGGTGGATGCTTGTGATTCAAAAGAGTGATGCATGGTGGGAACTGGAGTCCATTGTGGTGCCGCATACAGTGATGGGGTAAACCAAACACCTCCGTGGTGTCCCAAATTCATGGCGCAGGACTGTGTGCCTCCATACTACTCCCAGGTTTGTTTTTCAGCTTGAACCTCCGTTGGCACTCTTATCAGGCAGTATGATACTGCCTACTCTCTCCTCTTGCGTGAAATAACTGCCTGGTGGCAATGACTTTTGCTTGGGGGGACGCCGCGTTGTGCACTCCTCGTGCTATACCACAGTTTTTGCCTTTTAAACGCGGAGCACCAGATGGAGAGGGTGTGTCCTTGTACCGGTATCGTCAACCCGGTACTATACATCCAAAACCACACTCTCACCTCCAAAGAAAGTAAGCAGGACACAGCTCCGAGTGCCAACAAAGGATTTATTCAAGCAGAACACAGCTTTGTCCTCGCAGTCCGTGAAATGCTATGGCAGACGCGTTTCTAGCCGGAAATGGCCGTCATCAGTGCCGGCTTCACAGGCTGGCTGGTAAGTCCTGGACATAGAGACTGCCCCCTAAGTAGCAGTCTCTCGGCTCCTCCTCCTAAATGCAGGTACTTGGGTATATATATATATATATATATATATATATATATATATATATATATAATATGCTCCTTTTCACTTTTGTCCATGAGTATTTGTATTATTTGTGACTTTTATGCAATGGGATCATTAAAAGTAGAGCACTTAGAATTGATACATTGACTAGAGATGTATACTAGTGCAACATTGAATGGCCCATACTGCTAATATTTGTATTTTGAATATGTTACAGTACTGTGTAGGCCCATGGATAGAGGTACTGGTTACAGTAAAGTGTAGGCCCATGGATAGAGGGACCGGTTACAGTACTGTGTAAGCTCATGGATAGAGAGACTGGTTACAGTACTGTGTAAGCCTAGGGATGGAGGGACCGGTTACAGAACTGTGTAGGCCCAGGGATGGAGGGACCGGTTACAGTACTGTGTAGGCCCATGGATGGAGGGACCGGTTACAGTACTGTGTAGGCCCCTGGATAGAAGGACCGGTTACAGTCCTGTGTAAGCCCATGGATAGAGGGACCGGTTACAGTACTGTGTAGGCCCATGGATGGAGGGACCATATACAGTACTGTGTAGAACCATGGATGGAGGGACGGGTTACAGTACTGTGTAGACCCAAGGATGGAGGGACGTGTTACAGTACTGTGTAGGCCCATGGATGGAGGGACTGGTTACAGTACTCTGTAGGCCCATGGATGGAGGGACCGGATACAGTACTGTGTAGACCCATGGATGGAGGGACGGCTTACAGTACTGTGTAGACCCAAGGATGGAACGACCATATACAGTACTATGTAGAACCATGGATGGAGGGACGGGTTACAGTACTGTGTAGACCCAAGGATGGAGGGACGTGTTACAGTACTGTGTAGGCCCATGGATGGAGGGACCGGTTACAGTACTGTGTAAGCTCATGGATAGAGAGACTGGTTACAGTACTGTGTAAGCCTAGGGATGGAGGGACCGGTTACAGAACTGTGTAGGCCCAGGGATGGAGGGACCGGTTACAGTACTGTGTAGGCCCATGGATGGAGGGACCGGTTACAGTACTGTGTAGGCCCCTGGATAGAAGGACCGGTTACAGTACTGTGTAGGCCCCTCGGATAGAGGGACCGGTTACAGTACTGTGTAGGCCCATGGATAGAGGGACCAGTTACAGTACTGTGTAAGCCCATGGATAGAGGGACCGGTTACAGTACTGTGTAGGCCCATGAATAGAGGGACCGGTTACAGTACTGTGTAGGCCCATGGATGGAGGGACCATATACAGTACTGTGTAGAACCATGGATGGAGGGACGGGTTACAGTACTGTGTAGACCCAAGGATGGAGGGACGTGTTACAGTACTGTGTAGGCCCATGGATGGAGGGACTGGTTACAGTACTCTGTAGGCCCATGGATGGAGGGACCGGATACAGTACTGTGTAGACCCATGGATGGAGGGACGGCTTACAGTACTGTGTAGACCCAAGGATGGAGCGACCATATACAGTACTATGTAGAACCATGGATGGAGGGACGGGTTACAGTACTGTGTAGACCCAAGGATGGAGGGACGTGTTACAGTACTGTGTAGGCCCATGGATGGAGGGACCGGTTACAGTACTGTGTAAGCTCATGGATAGAGAGACTGGTTACAGTACTGTGTAAGCCTAGGGATGGAGGGACCGGTTACAGAACTGTGTAGGCCCAGGGATGGAGGGACCGGTTACAGTACTGTGTAGGCCCATGGATGGAGGGACCGGTTACAGTACTGTGTAGGCCCCTGGATAGAAGGACCGGTTACAGTACTGTGTAGGCCCCTCGGATAGAGGGACCGGTTACAGTACTGTGTAGGCCCATGGATAGAGGGACCGGTTACAGTACTGTGTAGGCCCATGAATAGAGGGACCGGTTACAGTACTGTGTTGGCCCATGGATGGAGGGACTATATACAGTACTGTGTAGACCCAAGGATGGAGGGACGTGTTACAGTGCTGTGTAGGCCCATGGATGGAGGGACCGGTTACAGTACTGTTTAGGCCCATGGATGGAGGGACCGGATACAGTACTGTGTAGACCCATGGATGGAGGGACGGGTTACAGTACTGTGTAGACCCAAGGATGGAGCGACCGTAAACAGTACTATGTAGAACCATGGATGGAGGGACGGGTTACAGTACTGTGTAGACTTAAGGGTGGAGGGACGTGTTACAGTACTGTGTAGGCCCATGGATGGAGGGACCGGTTACAGTACTGTGTAAGCTCATGCATAGAGAGACTGGTTACAGTACTGTGTAAGCCTAGGGATGGAGGGACCGGTTACAGAACTGTGTAGGCCCAGGGATGGAGGGACCGGTTACAGTACTGTGTAGGCCCATGGATGGAGGGACCGGTTACAGTACTGTGTAGGCCCCTGGATAGAAGGACCGGTTACAGTACTGTGTAGGCCCCTCGGATAGAGGGACCGGTTACAGTACTGTGTAAGCCCATGGATAGAGGGACCGGTTACAGTACTGTGTAGGCTCATGAATAGAGGGACCGGTTACAGTACTGTGTAGGCCCATGGATGGAGGGACCATATACAGTACTGTGTAGAACCATGGATGGAGGGACGGGTTACAGTACTGTGTAGACCCAAGGATGGAGGGACGTGTTACAGTACTGTGTAGGCCCATGGATGGAGGGACCGGTTACAGTACTGTGTAGGCCCATGGATGGAGGGACCGGATACAGTACTGTGTAGACCCATGGATGGAGGGACGGGTTACAGTACAATGTAGACCCAAGGATGGAGGGACCATATACAGTACTGTGTAGAACCAAGGATGGAGGGACAGGTTACAGTACTGTGTAGACCCAAGTATGGAGGGACGTGTTACAGTACTGTGTAGGCCCATGGATGGAGGGGCCGGTTACAGTAATGTGTAGGCCCATGGATGGTGGGACCGGTTACAGTACTGTGTAGGCCCATGGATGGAGGGACCGGTTACAGTGACCGGTTACAGTACTGTGTGGGCCCAGGGATGGAGGGACCGGTTACAGTTCTGTGTAGGCCCATGGATGGAGGGACCGGTTACAGTTCTGTGTAGGCCCATGGATAGAGGGAGCGGTTACAGTACTGTGTAGTCCCATGGAAAGAGGGACCAGTTACAGTACTGTGTCGGCCCATGGCTAAAGGGACCAGTTACAGTACTGTGTAGGCCCCTGGATAGAAGGACCGGTTACAGTGCTGTGTAGGCCCAGTGATGGAGGGACTGGTTAAAGTACTGTGTAGTCCAATGAATAGAGGGACCGGTTACAGTACTGTATAGGCCCATGGATAGAGGGACCGGTTACAGTACTGTGTAGGCCAATCGATAGAGGGACCGGTTACAGTACTGTGTAAGCCCATGGATAGAGGGACCGGTTACAGTACTGTGTAGTCCCATGGATAGAGGGGCCGGTTACAGTACTGTGTTCATCGATGGTGGGACCGGTTACAGTACTGTGTAGGCCCATGGATGGAGGGACCGGTTACAGTACTGTGTAGTCCCATGGATAGAGGGACCGGTTACAGTACTGTGTAGGCCCATGGATAGAGGGACCCGGTACAGTACTGTGTAGGCCCCTGGATAGAAGGACCGGTTACAGTGCTGTGTAGGCCCAGGGATGAAGGGACCGGTTACAGTACTGTGTAGGCCCAAGGATGGAGAGACCTGTTACAGTACTGTGTAGGCCCAAGGATGGAGAGACCGGTTACAGTACTGTGTAGGCCCCTGGATAGAAGGACCGGTTACAGTACTGTGTAGGCCCCTGGAAAGAAGGACCGGTTACAGTGCTGTGTAGGCCCATGGATGGAGGGACTGGTTACAGCACCGTGTAGACCCATGGATGGAAGGACCGGTTACAGTACTGTGTAGGCCCATGGATAGAGGGACCGGTTACAGTACTGTGTAGGCCCCTGGAAAGAAGGACCGGTTACAGTGCTGTGTAGGCCCATGGATGGAGGGACCGGTTACAGTACTGTGTAGACCCATGGATGGAAGGACCGGTTACAGTACTGTGTAGGCCCATGGATGGAGGGACGGGTTACAGTACCGTGTAGGCTCATAGATGGAGGGACGGGTTACAGTACTGTGTAGACCCAAGGATGGAGGGAGGGGTTACAGTACTGTGTAGGCCCATGGATGGAGGGACCGTTACAGTACTGTGTAGGCCCATGGAGGGAGGGACCCGTTACAGTACTGTGTGGGCCCAGGGATGGAGGGACCGGTTACAGTTCTGTGTAGGCCCATGGATAGCGGGAGCGGTTACAGTACTGTGTAGTCCCATGTATAGAGGCACCGGTTACAGTACTGTGTCGGCCCATGGCTAAAGGGACCAGTTACAGTACTGTGTAGGCCCCTGGATAGAAGGACCGGTTACAGTGCTGTGTAGTCCAATGGATAGAGGGACCGGTTACAGTACTGTATAGGCCCATGGATAGAGGGACCGGTTACAGTACTGTGTAGGCCAATGGATAATGGGACCGGTTACAGTACTGTGTAGGCCCATGGATAGAGGGACCGGTTGCAGTACTGTGTACGCCCATGGATGGTGGGACTGGTTACAGTACTGTGTAGGCCCATGGACGGAGGGACCGGTTACAGTACTGTGTAGTCCCATCGATAGAGGGACCGGTTACAGTACTGTGTAGTCCCATCGATAGAGGGACCGGTTACAGTACTGTGTACGCCCATGGATGGTGGGACCGGTTACAGTACTGTGTAGGCCCATGGACGGAGGGACCGGTTACAGTACTGTGTAGTCCCATGGATAGAGGGACTGGTTACAGTACTGTGTAGGCTCATGGATAGAGGGACCGGTTACAGTGCTGTGTAGGCCCAAGGATGGAGAGACCGGTTACAGTACTGTGTATGCCCCGTGATAGAAGGACCGGTTACAGTACTGTGTAGTCCCAAGGATGGAGAGACCAGTTACAGTTCTGTGTAGACCCATGGATGAGGGACCGGGTACAGTACTGTGTAGGCCCCTGGAAAGAAGGACCGGTTACAGTGCTGTGTAGGCCCATGGATGGAGGGACCGGTTACAGTACTGTGTAGGCCCATGGATGGAGGGACCGGTTACAGTACTCTGTAGACCCATGGATGGAGGGACCGGTTACAGTACTGTGTAGGCACAGGGATGGAGGGACCGGTTACAGTACTGTGTAGGCCCAGGGATGGAGGGACCGGTTACAGTTCTGTGTAGGCCCATTGATGGAGGGACCGGTTACAGTACTGTGTAGGCACAGGGATGGAGGGACCGGTTACAGTACCATGTAGGCCCAGGGATGGAGGGACCGGTTACAGTTCTGTGTAGGCCCATTGATGGAGGGACTTGTTACAGTACTGTGTAGGCCTATTGGTGGAGGGACCGGTTACAGTACTGTGTAGGCCCAGGGATGGAGGGAGCGGTTACAGTACTGTGTAAGCCCATGGATGGAGGGACTTGTTACAGTACTGAGTAGGCCCATGGATGGAGGGACCGGGGACAGTACTGTGTAGGCCCATGGATGGAGGGACCGGTTACAGTACTGTGTAGGCCCATGGATGGAGGGACCGGGGACAGTACTGTGTAGGCCCCTGAAAAGAAGGACCGGTTACAGTGCTGTGTAGGCCCATGGATGGAGGGACCGGTTACAGTACTGTGTAGGCCCATGGATGGAGGGACCGGTTACAGTACTCTGTAGACCCATGGATGGAGGGACCGGTTACAGTACTGTGTAGGCACAGGGATGGAGGGACCGGTTACAGTACTGTGTAGGCCCAGGGAGGGAGGGACCGGTTACAGTTCTGTGTAGGCCCATTGATGGAGGGACTTGTTACAGTACTGTGTAGGCCTATTGGTGGAGGGACCGGTTACAGTACTGTGTAGGCCCATGGATGGAGGGACCGGTTACAGTACTGTGTAGGCCCATGGATGGAGGGACCGGTCACAGTACTGTGTAGGCCCATGGATGGAGGGACCGGTTACAGTACTGTGTAGGCCCATGGATGGAGGGACCGGTCACAGTACTGTGTAGACCCATGGATGGAGGGACCGGTTACAGTACTGTGTAGGCCTGTGGATGGAGGGACCGGTTACAGTACTGTGTAGGCCCATGGATGGAGGGACCGGTCACAGTACTGTGTAGGCCCATGGATGGAGGGACCGGTTACAGTACTGTGTAGGCCCATGGATGGAGGGACCGGTCACAGTACTGTGTAGACCCATGGATGGAGGGACCGGTTACAGTACTGTGTAGGCCTGTGGATGGAGGGACCGGTTACAGTACTGTGTGGGCCCATGGATGGAGGGACCGGTTACAGTACTGTGTAGGCCTATGGATGGAGGGACCGGTTACAGTACTGTGTGGGCCCATGGATGGAGGGACCGGTTACAGTACTGTGTAAGCCCATGGGTGGAGGGACCGGTTACAGTTCTGTGTAGGCCCATGGATAGAGGGACTGGTTACAGTAAAGTGTAGGCCCATGGATAGAGGTACTGGTTACAGTACTGTGTAAGCCCATGGATAGGGAACCGGTTACAGTACTGTGTAAGCCCATGGATGGAGGGACCGGTTACAGTACTGTGTAGGCCCATGGATAGAGGGACCGGTTACAGTACTGTGTAAGCCCATGGATAGAGGGACCGGTTACAGTTCTGTGTAGGCCCATGGATAGAGGTACTGGTTACAGTACTGTGTAAGCCCATGGATGGAGGGACCGGTTACAGTACTGTGTAAGCCCATGGATGGAGGGACCGGTTACAGTACTGTGTGGGCCCATGGATGGAGGGACCGGTTACAGTACTGTGTAGACCCATGGATGGAGGGACCGGTTACAGTACTGTGTAGGCTCATGGATAGAGGGACCGGTTACAGTACTGTGTAAGCCCATGGATGGAGGGACCGGTTACAGTTCTGTGTAGGCCCATGGATGGTGGGACCGGTTACAGTACTGTGTAGGCCCATGGATGGAGGGACCGGTCACAGTACTGTGTAGGCCCATGGATGGAGGGACCGGTTACAGTACTGTGTAGGCCCATGGATGGAGGGACCGGTCACAGTACTGTGTAGACCCATGGATGGAGGGACCGGTTACAGTACTGTGTAGGCCTGTGGATGGAGGGACCGGTTACAGTACTGTGCAGGCCCATGGATGGAGGGAGCGGTTACAGTACTGTGTAGGCCCAGGGACGGAGGGACCTGTTACAGTACTGTGTAGGCCCATGGATGGAGGGACCGGTTACAGTACTGTGCAGGCCCAAGGATGGAGGAACCGGTTACAGTACTGTGCAGGCCCATGGATAGAGGGACCGGTTACAGTACTGTGTAAGCCCATGGATGGAGGGACCGGTTACAGTACTGTGTAAGCCCATGGATGGCGGGACCGGTTACAGTCCTGTGTAGGCCCATGGATGGAGAGGCCGGTTACAGTACTGTGCAGGCCCATGGATAGAGGGACCGGTTACAGTACTGTGTAAGCCCATGGATGGAGGGACCGGTTACAGTACTGTGTAGGCCCATGGATAGAGGGACCGGTTACAGTACTGTGTAAGCCCATGGATAGAGGGACCGGTTACAGTTCTGTGTAGGCCCATGGATAGAGGTACTGGTTACAGTACTGTGTAAGCCCATGGATGGAAGGACCGGTTACAGTACTGTGTAAGCCCATGGATGGAGGGACCAGTTACAGTACTGTGTGGGCCCATGGATGGAGGGACCGGTTACAGTACTGTGTAGACCCATGGATGGAGGGACCGGTTACAGTACTGTGTAGGCTCATGGATAGAGGGACCGGTTACAGTACTGTGTAAGCCCATGGATGGAGGGACCGGTTACAGTTCTGTGTAGGCCCATGGATGGTGGGACCGGTTACAGTACTGTGTAGGCCCATGGATGGAGGGACCGGTCACAGTACTGTGTAGGCCCATGGATGGAGGGACCGGTTACAGTACTGTGTAGGCCCATGGATGGAGGGACCGGTCACAGTACTGTGTAGACCCATGGATGGAGGGACCGGTTACAGTACTGTGTAGGCCTGTGGATGGAGGGACCGGTTACAGTACTGTGCAGGCCCATGGATGGAGGGAGCGGTTACAGTACTGTGTAGGCCCAGGGACGGAGGGACCTGTTACAGTACTGTGTAGGCCCAGGGATGTAGGGACCGGTTACAGTCCTGTGTAGGCCCATGGATGGAGGGACCGGTTACAGTCCTGTGTAAGCCCATGGATGGAGGGACCGGTTACAGTACTGTGTAAGCCCATGGATGGAGGGACCGGTTACAGTACTGTGTGGGCCCATGGATGGAGGGACCGGTTACAGTACTGTGTAGACCCATGGATGGAGGGACCGGTTACAGTACTGTGTAGGCTCATGGATAGAGGGACCGGTTACAGTACTGTGTAAGCCCATGGATGGAGGGACCGGTTACAGTTCTGTGTAGGCCCATGGATGGTGGGACCGGTTACAGTACTGTGTAGGCCCATGGATGGAGGGACCGGTCACAGTACTGTGTAGGCCCATGGATGGAGGGACCGGTTACAGTACTGTGTAGGCCCATGGATGGAGGGACCGGTCACAGTACTGTGTAGACCCATGGATGGAGGGACCGGTTACAGTACTGTGTAGGCCTGTGGATGGAGGGACCGGTTACAGTACTGTGCAGGCCCATGGATGGAGGGAGCGGTTACAGTACTGTGTAGGCCCAGGGACGGAGGGACCTGTTACAGTACTGTGTAGGCCCAGGGATGTAGGGACCGGTTACAGTCCTGTGTAGGCCCATGGATGGAGGGACCGGTTACAGTCCTGTGTAGGCCCATGGATGGAGGGACCGGTTACAGTACTGTGTAGGCCTGTGGATGGAGGGACCGGTTACAGTACTGTGTAGACCCATGGATGGAGGGACCGGTTACAGTACTGTGTAAGCCCATGGATGGAGGGACCGGTTACAGTTCTGTGTAGGCCCATGGATGGTGGGACCGGTTACAGTACTGTGTAGGCCCATGGATGGAGGGACCGGTCACAGTACTGTGTAGGCCCATGGATGGAGGGACCGGTTACAGTACTGTGTAGGCCCATGGATGGAGGGACCGGTCACAGTACTGTGTAGACCCATGGATGGAGGGAGCGGTTACAGTACTGTGTAGGCCTGTGGATGGAGGGACCGGTTACAGTACTGTGCAGGCCCATGGATGGAGGGAGCGGTTACAGTACTGTGTAGGCCCAGGGACGGAGGGACCTGTTACAGTACTGTGTAGGCCCAGGGATGTAGGGACCGGTTACAGTCCTGTGTAGGCCCATGGATGGAGGGACCGGTTACAGTACTGTGTAGGCCTGTGGATGGAGGGACCGGTTACAGTCCTGTGTAGGCCCATGGATGGAGGGACCGGTTACAGTACTGTGTAGGCCCATGGATGGAGGGAGCGGTTACAGTACTGTGTAAGCCCATGGATGGAGGGACCGGTTACAGTACCGTGTAGGCCCAGGGATGGAGGGACCGGTTACAGTACCGTGTAGGCCCATGGATGGAGGGACCGGTTACAGTACCGTGTAGGCCCATGGATGGAGGGACCGGTCACAGTACTGTGTAGGCCCATGGATGGAGGGACCGGTTACAGTACTGTGTAGGCCCATGGATGGAGGGACCGGTCACAGTACTGTGTAGACCCATGGATGGAGGGAGCGGTTACAGTACTGTGTAAGCCCATGGATGGAGGGACCGGTTACAGTACTGTGCAAGCCCATGGATGGAGGGACCGGTTACAGTTCTGTGTAGGCCTGTGGATGGAGGGACCGGTTACAGTACTGTGCAGGCCCATGGATGGTGGGACCGGTTACAGTACTGTGTAAGCCCATGGATGGAGGGACCGGTTACAGTTCTGTGTAGGCCCATGGATGGTGGGACCGGTTACAGTACTGTGCAAGCCCATGGATGGAGGGACCGGTTACAGTTCTGTGTAGGCCTGTGGATGGAGGGACCGGTTACAGTACTGTGCAGGCCCATGGATGGAGGGAGCGGTTACAGTACTGTGTAGGCCCAGGGACGGAGGGACCTGTTACAGTACTGTGTAGGCCCAGGGATGTAGGGACCGGTTACAGTCCTGTGTAGGCCCATGGATGGAGGGACCGGTTACAGTACTGTGTAGGCCTGTGGATGGAGGGACCGGTTACAGTCCTGTGTAGGCCCATGGATGGAGGGACCGGTTACAGTACTGTGTAGGCCCATGGATGGAGGGACCGGTTACAGTACTGTGTAAGCCCGTGGATGGCGTGACCGGTTACAGTACTGTGTAGGCCCAGGGATGGGGGGGGGGGCGGTTACAGTACTGTGTAGGCCCAGGGATGGGGGGGGGGCGGTTACAATACTGTGTAGGCCCATCAATGGTGAGACAGGTGCCCCCCCTCCTCTTCCTTAGTGTCACGTCCAGTGTAGGTCCACGGACGTCCGTCCGGTGGCCCGGATGTCTCCCCCCACGTCCCTCCAGCCACCCCCCCCCCCCGCCCCCCTGCCAGCCGGTGATGGATGTGCCGAGGCCGCGGCACTTTAAACAGACTCCCGTGTGCAGGGACCGCGTCCCGGCTCCGGGGGGGTGACGGAGCTCGTGACCCCCGGGGGCCGGGGGAGCAGATTGGAAAGCACTCGCTCTCCTCGAGGCGCTGGAGCGGGGCCGGGCCGGTCAATGCGGCAGCGGAGCGTGGGGGGCTCCGGGGGGGCCCTCGGATCCTCGTTAATCCTGGGCGCCCAGTGCAGAGGTCGCCCCCCCGCCCGATCGATAGCGCCTTCTCCATGAGTGATGATCGCCGGCGCTGGAGGAAGATGTATGCCGAAGAAATTAGCGCCTCCCGTGTCGGACGTCGGACGCGCCGCCGGGCGCGAGGCGCTACATCTGGACGGATGGAGAGCGATCGCCAATTTCCAATCAGCCCCCGCCCCTCCTCCCCCACAGATTAGCCTCCCTCCCCCGGACACCTTGTTCGCCAATATGCAGGACAGAGCGCTATAAAAGTGTCGTTACTCAATCATTCACTCATCAAGGGGCGTTGGGGACAGCGGAACAAATCGGCTTTAAAGAGCTGCGCTCGGGCATGCAGCGGCCTGTGGCGGCAGAGCGGCCCCTGAGGATTAAAACCCTTAAGGGGCCCCGGAGCACATCCGAGAACATCACCAGCGTCGTAATTATGTTATGATGGTCGTGTACGCGTATTTAGAGGGTTCACTATATAGTCTTTAAATAAACCACTAATAAACTTTTAATTAAAATAAAGTCCTATCCGATAAATAAATTCAATGACCCTCTCGTGGCGTTTTTTTCAGATATTATTGGCTCACAGATACAAAACATTGGGGCATATTACCAAGGGGGGGCGATAGGCAATTATCGCCGGTTTAGCGGCCGTTTTTTGGCCGCTAAGCGGCGATAATTCTATCGCTCTATTAGCAAGCTGTTGCTAACTGATGTGAGCGACAGCTTTTAGGCGATAGCGAGCGGTTTGGGGCCCTCTTTGCATGTCAGCGATATTTATCGCTAATGACATGCAAAGTGGGCGTACCCAACCTGTTAGCAACTGAAAGCAGGCGCTAACACAGCTATCGCCTATTAGCAAGGCAGGCGTAGCGATGGAAATATTCCCGCTATCGCCAAAAACCAGTTCTTAGCCATGGTATCCAATGGGAGGTGGATAACATGGCTAAGAGCATTTCGTCGCTAATGCGTGAATATCGCTGTATTCTCAGCAATATTCACGCATTTCGCCGCTATCGCTGGATATTTTAGCACAATGGAGAAAAACGTTGCTAATAGCATGTTTTCTCGACCTAACATAGGCAGCAATAAAAAAAACGTCGCTAAGCCTATTTAGCGATAATTATCGCTACTTCTTGGTAATATGCCGCAGCATTTTTTTTTTCTGATTGGGGTGGCCGTGCACTCCAAAGCGGGTTTTGTGTATATTTTGGGTTGTATCCGTGCTGTGATGGTCAGTTGTGTTTGGCGGACGTATCTGGAGATTGCAGACAGCCCTCCAATGGAGATCACATGATGAAACGTGGAAAAGCGTTTACAAGTGGGGGCTCTGAGGTCACGAGAAAGTCTGAAGACAACTTTGGGACGGATACAGAAATGAAAACTCCAACCTCCAAGGAAACGAATTCTCACATTTCTGTCCTGAAACGTCAGGTATTGTATTGTAATTGCATTTATATAGCGCTTACTACCCCTGACGAGGCGTCAAAGCGCTTTTTTGGCGACTAGCACGCTACTCCGGGACCCATAGAGGATTAGTGTTGAATTAGTATAGTGAAACATGCAAGTACAGTTCAAGTGGTGGATAGGTTAGTCAGTTATTTGGATTTGGAAAGATAGCAGAAGAATAGAGGAGGACAAAGGTTTGTATTTATGTAGCGCTTGTTACCCCTGATGGGGTGTTGACGCACGCGGCTCCGGAAGCCTATAAAGGATTAGTGGTGAATTAATATGATGAAAAATGAAGTAATTTCAGTGGTGGATATTAGTCGGTTACTTGGATTTAGAAGGATAGCGGAGGGATAAAAGGGGAAGAAAGATTTGCATTCATATAGCACTTGTTACCACTGATGAGTGTTGAAGCGCTTTTCTGGCGAGTAGCACGCTACTACGGGACCCATAAAGGATTAGTGTTGAAAATTAGTATAGTAAAATATGAAGTAATTTGAGTAGTGATATGTTATTCAGGTATTTGTGTAATCTATGTTATTAATGGCACAGACACCCTTTGAAGGCGTGCCTGGCGTGAGTAGGAATTGGCGCCCCAGTTACACTCAGGCTAAAGGGGCTTATTTACAAGACCCTTGCACTGCCAGGACGTCACTTTTTCCCTTATTAAAAGTGACGCAACGGCAGCGCAAGGGTCTTTTAAACAAGCCAAAAATGTTTTAAAGTTGACCCAGTCAGTCGGGCACCCCCAGCTTTTGACCCGGGATGACCCCAGGGGTGCCGAAACATATGGATTTCGACAGAGACGGCCTCTCAGTGGACCTGGCCAATCTGCAGCTTTCAAAGGCTGCTCAAGTGTTGGGGTCCTTCAGAGGGGTGTCTGTAGATAAGTCACCCCCAAAACAGCAAGGACCACGAGCGCCGCCGTAGACATGGGACTCCAGCGTTTTCACAAATCTTTCTAACTTTTTGAGCATTTCATGTAATTTCTGCAAAGGAAATGATGCGCACTTCACCCAGGCCCACAGAGGACGCCCCCCCTGGGCCTCAGTGTCTCATCACTGGCTGGGGAGGGTGTGGTGTCATCTGTGTGCTGGCAGGATGATGTGCGGCGCCACCACCCGCCCCTTGGCACCGCCTGGGAGTGTTGAGGTCCCAGAGCGAGGATCCTGGTACCGGGCACAGCCTTGGTCAGTACTGCTTCATAATGTCTTATGAATCTAACCCCTCGCTCCCCCCATTCTAGGCCTATTCCGGACAAGCATGCTACTGGAGCAAGACACACCCCAGGGGCCACACCCCCTAAGTGTGGAAACAGCAGCTTGTTTTCCTCGTCTAGTGCCTTGAAGCTTAAAGGCACATTTTCACCGGCAGGGGGTACTGCCAGGACCCAAGAAAAATTTTTCTCAATTGGGAGACGTTTTAAAATGCTTTGATTCTTTCTGTGCCCCCACTCCTGATCTGAAGGTGTATGTACACCTATCCTGCCCCCTAGCCACGGGGGTACTAGAATATTCTGGCGGTAAAGGTCAGGGCGGAGGTAAGGGACTGTTGGACTTGGCCCTTCTGGCAGGTTCACCCCTGAACGTTTTGCATTGAACTCTGAGATAATTATAGTGATTTCTGGTCTTTGAGCACTTTGACACTGTGTCCCAGTGTAAAGTGCGTGGGCTCTCTGAGTGCGTGTGTGAGATTGGCCTGTCCTCCCATAGGAATGCGTGGGGGATATGTGTGTCCATGGTTGTTCCTGATGTGTGGGGAGTGCAGGCTTGAGTTTGGTATGTGCAGACTTGTGTGATTAAATGCTGCGCGATGATGTGTGTGGATTTATTGTGTCTAGTGTGGAAGTGCCACTTCTAGAAGTTGGCTTGTCTGTGCAATTAATGTGATTTGACTGTCTGGCTTTTGATTGGCTGGAGCTGGCTGGTGTGCCTGGCTCCCGGAGTCAGGATGGGTCTGCCCCGGTGGTGAATGGGGAGATCTGCATGTTGATGGCAGGGAGGGGTACACCTGGGACCTGAATAGGGCTGGGCTTTCCCTCCACAATGCTGGCTCCGCCCCCTGTGGTGCGACTGATGTCCCTAGCCTGTCCTGTGAATAGGGAGAGGGGCTGAGCAAAACAAAGTGCTCCAGAACCAGCTGCGTCTGGTTTTCCCCCACCCTGCACCCTTGAGACAAAGGGATTTGGTGTATAAAAAGAGGCTGTGACCCCATAAAAATGTTTTTGTTTCCTGACTTGAATCTACCAGGGGCGTGCTACTGCTGGGGCCCTGGGAAAGGCTTGCCTCCCTGGGCCCTGCCCAGCCCCATGATTGCTGATGGACTTTGTGCTGGACCCCTCTGCCTTGCCTGGGTGCTGGGTGACTTCTTTTGGACCCTGCTGCCCTCTGCACCTAGGAGGACCTTGTTGATGGGGCCCTGGTTGCTTAAGGGGTCATTCCTTAGGGGCCTGGTGCTGTCTGTGCCCCCAGCACCTTGAGAGCGCTTTATTTTTCATTTCTAGTCAGAGCGCTGTCGTTTTCCCTCGGAGGGAAGCGCTCGTGGCCTTTGTATGCCCCGAGTGCGCAGGTGCCCACCATGCGTCTTCATTTTCATTTTATTCTTATTTACGGGTGCCCACGCCGTTTATGTGCGCCTTAATGGGTGCCCACCCCGTTTCTACTTTTGTTTTATACCTCGAGGGTGCCTACCCCTCTCTGTGCCCCGAGAAGTCACCGCCGCGGCCCTCGCGCCGCAAACAGGAAGTCAGGCACCGTAGTGCCTGACGAGGGGCGGGACTTCCGGTTTTAGAAGTAAGTTCTGCCCACCGCCGCGCTGTGATTGGCCGGCACCCGAAGAGGGGACTGCTGCCCCGGAGCCACGAAGGCTCCACATCAAGTCCCTGTCCTGAGATGGGGGACCGGGTGAAGAGCGGGCAAAGCGGGCGCATGGTGAAGGCGGGGCTCCCATGAGGAGAGAGAGCCCCGCCGAGCGCTACCGCCACCCAAAGAAGAGGAGTCTTGCCGAGCCGGTGAGTGGGGCCCAGGTGTTCAATTGTGGAGAGGGGGGTGTCAGGGCACATTGCCGGTGCCCGCCCCCCCAAAGGTGCTAGCTTCATTTTGGGGGCATCTAAGAGGGTAGAGCGGCCCCGGTTGGCAGCGGGCCGCTCCCCCCCAGTGTTCAGCAGTTGTCTCGAGCCCTCAAGGCTCAAGTGAGGGGGCATTTTGCTCATAGAGCCTATGAAGCTCCAACGTTTGGGGGCATGTTTGTTAGAAGAGCTGAAGTAGCTCCCCCGCCCCCATTAGTTGTCCGAGCTTGATGGCGCCAGCAGGGGCCATGTTATTTGAAAGAGCCCCCAGCCAGGCCCAGAGGGCACAGTTGTGCCAGGGCCCATTTTGTCCTGTCCCCCGCAGTTCTTTAGGGGACATCTGCCATTTTCAGAGCCGGAGGGCTCCCTTGCGCACAGTTATTTCTAGAGCCAGAGGGCTCCAACCTTTTTGCGCAGTCTTGGCTAATGAGGGCCCATACCGCAGTTCTGATTTCCAGCTGCCCAGCAAGTAGTGGGCAGCTGCACCGTTTAGGCTTTTCTCCCTAGGGACATGTCTCTGGACTCAGCAGTGAGTCGCACTTCTTCGCCCCTACATTGGCCTTCCACAGCTGCGCAGCACTTAGTGCCAGCTGCAGCGTTTAGGCCTGTTCTTGTCCTCAGCTGCCCAGCAAGTAGTGGGCAGCTGCAACGTTTAGGTTTTGGTGCAGTGACACAACCTGGACCGTAATGTGATGTATGCGCTATGGTGATTTCTGTGCTAATGCTTTGGGTGTTAGAAAACGTACTGTGTGTAGTATGTTTTGCGCACCCTGTGTTCTGAAACCTCTAACTGTGTTTATGCTTAGGAGGTTCTGTTTCCTAGTATAGGTTATGCTAGTGAGGTTATGGTTCCCTGCGTGATATATGCCTAAGGTGTTTAGGATTGCGTAGGGTGTACTTACCTTTTACCAGTGGTTACTGGTTGCGTGCTACATTTGCTATTTGGTGCTACAATTATTCTATGTTCTAAGTGCTAGTTCTACCAAGTGCTTATTCCTGACAGTGGTCCATGTGGCCCTGTCCTATGTACATAATCCCCTGTAAATTCCGCCTGTGCCAGTGGCACAGTGTAAATTGTGTGGTTATTATCTAATGTGTTTGGTATAATACAAAGACTATTTTTATATATAGGCTTGTGTGGAGTTCCTTTTGTGGGGGGCCTGGGATGTTGTTGCTGGTGGGTGCGTGCGCAAATGCTTTACACATTGCCTCCGGAATAAGCTTGACTGCTCTTGCCAAGCTACCAAGGGGGTGAGCGGGGGTTTTCTTTGGCGGGTGACTTCCTTGCCCTGACTAGAGTGGTGGTTTCTGCCTGGCTTTGGCGCAAGCCTTAGCCAACCAGAAATCGCCATTTCTAACAGGGACCGTCTGATGTCAGCGGCTCCTGTAATATCTTAGACACTTACCTTCAGTCTCACTGATGCATTGAAGCGTCCAGCATCAGTTTAAATCACTGCTACAGACAAAGCAACTTTGTTTCATCCCACCTTGCATTAAAGAGACTTTGTGCTACATTGTAACTGGACGAACATCTGTGGTTAGTAACAATGAGTCTATTGGTCAACAGTTGAACGGTTGTTGACAAGGGAGTAGCCAGAAAATTAAAATACCCTTCACATTAACTAAAGCTTTGATGACAGCAAACAATCACAACAAGTGAGCTCCCTTGTCTCTTCCATCCAAGCATCCATGCATTCATCCTTTCACCCTTCCATCCACCTACTGATTGATATCCAGTATTTCACCCTTACCTTCTGCCATCCATTCATTCTTTCATCCATCATTCGATCTGCCCCTTTCCATCAACTCATCCATCCACTCTGTCATTCGTCCCTCCACCCTGCCCTCCATCCATCCTCCCATTCACTCTGACATCCACCCATCCATCAATCCATCCATCCATCTACTCTGCCATTCATCTGTTAATTCACTCTGCCATTCATCCATCCATCGTTCAATCTGCCAGCCATCCATCCATCCATCTACTCTGCCATCAATCCACTCTGCCATCCATCTATCCTCCCATTCACTCTGACATCTACCCATCCATCAATCCATCCATCTACTCTGCCATCCATCCCCTAATTCACTCTGCCATTCATCCATCCATCATTCACTCTGCCATCAATCCACTCTGCCATCCATTCACTCATCCTGTCACCAATGCATCCGCCCACCCCTTTACTCTGCCATCCTTTCAACTGTCCATCCAAGTATACATTCACTCACTCATCCACCCACCCCTTTACTCTGCCAACCTTTCACCTGTCCATCAGAAATCTATTCACTCATCCGCCCATCCATCTCACTAATCTGTCATCCTTTCACCTGTCCATCCACTTATCCATTCACTCATGCATCCACTCCTTCTAACACCGCCTCATTCATCCTTCCTTCACCCTCACTTCTTTCCCTTTTCTATTTGCCCATCCTTCATTCCTCTTTGCTCATGCTGGCTCTTCCATTGAGGCTGGCCTGCATTCCAGCACAGCCAGAAGAAGCCCATAAACAGGCCCACCCGATGTAGCTGGCTGTTGGCCAGAGTCTCTCCTGGCTTCTATGCATGTATGTGGCATGTATATAGTGTTAGCCTAGTCGTGAAGGTAGCCAAGCTTTGTGCAGGGTCTAACGCTAAGATTCAGGCATCAAGTAAGGGGGCATTGCTGGGTTGTGGGAGGTCAATGCATTGTGAAGTAAGAGTTCTATAAAGAGATGAGTCTTCAACTCTTTCCTAAATTGGAGCAGCGTTGGGGCGGTCCTGATGGATACGGAGATGTTGGTCCTGGGTAAATGGATGGCTTCACAAAGCTGCCTATTGATTAAAATTAGCCTTCATTCCAATGGGTGGGGTCACACTAGTCTAATAGCTGGTTAAGCTATAACCTCTTGTTAACACTTGTCACCTAATGGATTACTGGACTCTTTCATTCTTTTTTCCAGAGATCATTGTTTTAATTCCTATTTGGATCTCACTGCATAATGGAGGGACATTAAAAACAATCTATCTGACTCGAGACACGTGATGGTCCGCATCAATCAGTGGGGATTTATGAAGCGCTGCAAATCACCTGTGAGGGCCTCAAGGCGCTGGAGCTGCTAGCTGCTTCGGGGTGCTCTGTACATTCGGACAACCATGTCTTGAGTCCTTTTCTGAATTCCCGGAGTGATGTGGCGTTCACATATGGTATATGATGCCAGCATGAGAGCGGCCTTTGACTGATTGACCTGGGTAGACAAAGAAAGGAAGGGAGTCGTGTTTAACCTATGGTTACCGCCTGCCTAGAACCCTGGGCCAGTGTGATGAACACCGAGTCTGCTACAGACGTCCATCGCTGGCAAGATTGTGGGAGAAGAAGCCGGACTCAGTGCGAAGTCAATTTCTGTAGTGAAGGTTTAATCTCAAGTGAGAATGTCACAGTCTGACTTTAGGCTATTAAAGTGACGTCATTCTATGACATTGGGCTTTGGAGTGAAGTCTGAGTCCTGAATTATACTTCTAGAGTGATATCAGAGTCTGGCATCGGGTTCCTGGGTGACGGCACTTTTCCAGAAAATGTCAAAATCAGGTGTCAGTACGCTGCAGTGATGCAATCGACAGATGTTAGGTCCCCGGAGTGATGCAATCGAAAGATGTTAGGTCCCCGGAGTGATGCAACTGACTGACATCAGGTCCCCGGAGTGATGCAATCGACAGTTGTTAGGTCCCCGGAGTGATGCAATCAACGGATGTTAGGTCCCCGGAGTGATGCAATCAATGGATGTTCGGTCCCTGGAGTGTTGCAACTGACTGACATCAGGTCCCCGGAGTGATGCAATCGACAGTTGTTAGGTCCCCGGAGTGATGCAATCAACGGATGTTAGGTCCCCGGAGTGATGCAATCAATGGATGTTCGGTCCCTGGAGTGTTGCAACAGACTGACATCAGGTCCCCGGAGTGATGCAATCGACAGATGTTAGGTCCCCGGAGTGATGCCATCGACAGATGTTAGGTCCCTGGAGTGATGCAATCGACAGATGTCAGATCCCTGGAGTAATGCATTCGACTGATGTCAGGTCCCTGGAGTGATGCAATCAATGGATGTTAGGTCCCTGGAGTGATGCAATCAATGGATGTTCGGTCCCTGGAGTGTTGCAACTGACTGACATCAGGTCCCCGGAGTGATGCAATCGACAGATGTTAGGTCCCCGGAGTGATGCAATCAACGGATGTTAGGTCCCCGGAGTGATGCAATCAATGGATGTTCGGTCCCTGGAGTGTTGCAACTGACTGACATCAGGTCCCCGGAGTGATGCAATTGACAGATGTTAGGTCCCCGGAGTGATGCTATCGACAGATGTTAGGTCCCCGGAGTGATGCAATCAACGAATGTTAGGTCCCTGGAGTGATGCAATGGACAGACTCCAATCGACAGATGTTAGGTCCCTGCAGTGATGCAATCGACAGATGTTTAGTCCCTGGAGTGATGTAATTGACTGATGTTAAGTCCCTGGAGTGATGCAATCGACAGATGTTAGGTCCCTGGAGTGATGCAACTGACTGACATCAGGTACCCGAAGTGATGCAATCAACGGATGTTAGGTCCCTGGAGTGATGCAATCGACAGATGTTAGGTCCCCGGAGTGATGCAATCGACAGATGTTAGGTCCCCGGAGTGATGCAATCGACAGATGTTAGGTCCCCGGAGTGATGCAACTGACTGACATCAGGTCCCCGGAGTGATGCAATCGACAGTTGTTAGGTCCCCGGAGTGATGCAATCAACGGATGTTAGGTCCCCGGAGTGATGCAATCAATGGATGTTCGGTCCCTGGAGTGTTGCAACTGACTGACATCAGGTCCCCGGAGTGATGCAATCGACAGATGTTAGGTCCCCGGAGTGATGCCATCGACAGATGTTAGGTCCCTGGAGTGATGCAATCGACAGATGTCAGATCCCTGGAGTAATGCATTCGACTGATGTCAGGTCCCCGGAGTGATGCAATCAATGGATGTTAGGTCCCTGGAGTGATGCAATCAATGGATGTTCGGTCCCTGGAGTGTTGCAACTGACTGACATCAGGTCCCCGGAGTGATGCAATCGACAAATGTTAGGTCCCCGGAGTGATGCTATCGACAGATGTTAGGTCCCCGGAGTGATGCAATCAACGAATGTTAGGTCCCTGGAGTGATGCAATGGACAGACTCCAATCGACAGATGTTAGGTCCCTGGAGTGATGCAATCGACAGATGTTTAGTCCCTGGAGTGATGTAATTGACTGATGTTAGGTCCCTGGAGTGATGCAATCGACAGATGTTAGGTCCCTGGAGTGATGCAACTGACTGACATCAGGTACCCAGAGTGATGCAATCGACTAATGTTAGGTCGCTGGAGTAATGCAATATATTGATGTTAGGTCCTTGGCAATCGACGGATGTTTAGTCCCTGGATTAATGTAATCGATTGATGTTAAGTCCCTGGAGTGATGCAATCGATGGATGGTAGGTCCATGGTGTGATGTAATCAACTGATGTTAGGTCCCTGGAGTGATGCCATCGACAGATGTTAGGTACCCGGAGTGATGCAACTGACTGACATCAGGTCCCCGGAGTGATGCAATCGAAGGATGTTAGGTTCCCGGAGGGATGCAATTGACAGTTGTTAGGTCCTCGGAGTGATGCAATCGACTGATGTTAGGTCCCCGGAGTGATGCAATCGACTGATGTTAGGTCCCCGGAGTGATGCAATCGACAGTTGTTAGGTCCCCGAAGTGATGCAATCGACTGATGTTAGGTCCCCGGAGTGATGCAACTGACTGATGTTAGGTCCCCGGAGTGATGCAATCGACTGATGTTAGGTCACCGGAGTGATGTAACTGACTGATGTTAGGTCCCTGGAGTGATGCAATCGACAGATGTTAGGTCCCTTGAGTGATGCAATCCACTGATATTAGGTCCCCGGAGTGATGCAATCGACAGTTGTTAGGTCCCCGAAGTGATGCAATCGACTGATGTTAGGTCCCCGGAGTGATGCAACTGACTGATGTTAGGTCCCCGGAGTGATGCAATCGACTGATGTTAGGTCACCGGAGTGATGTAACTGACTGATGTTAGGTCCCTGGAGTGATGCAATCGACAGATGTTAGGTCCCTTGAGTGATGCAATCCACTGATATTAGGTCCCCGGAGTGATGCAATCGACAGTTGTTAGGTCCCCGAAGTGATGCAATCGACTGATGTTAGGTCCCCGGAGTGATGCAACTGACTGACATCAGGTACCCGGAGTGATGCAATCGACTAATGTTAGGTTCCTGGAGTGATGCAATCAACAGATGTTAGGTCCCTGGAGTGACGCAATCAACGGATGTTTAGTCCCTGGATTGATGTAATTGACTAATGTTAGGTCCTTGGAGTGATGCAATCGACAGATGTTAGGTCCCTGGAGTGATGCAACTGACTGACATCAGGTACCCGGAGTGATGCAATCGAAGGATGTTAGGTTCCCGGAGGGATGCAATTGACAGTTGTTAGGTCCCCGGAGTGATGCAATCGACTGATGTTAGGTCCCCGGAGTGATGCAATCGACAGTTGTTAGGTCCCCGAAGTGATGGAATCGACTGATGTTAGGTCCCCGGAGTGATGCAACTGACTGATGTTAGGTCCCTGGAGTGATGCAATTGACTGATGTTAGGTCACCGGAGTGATGCAACTGACTGATGTTAGGTCCCTTGAGTGATGCAATCCACTGATATTAGGTCCCCGGAGTGATGCAACTGACTGATGTTAGGTCCCCGGAGTGATGCAATTGACTGATGTTAGGTCCCTGGAGTGATGCAACTGACTGACATCAGGTACCCGGAGTGATGCAATCGACTAATGTTAGGTTCCTGGAGTGATGCAATCAACAGATGTTAGGTCCCTGGAGTGACGCAATCAACGGATGTTTAGTCCCTGGATTGATGTAATTGACTAATGTTAGGTCCTTGGAGTGATGCAATCGACAGATGTTAGGTCCCTGGAGTGATGCAACTGACTGACATCAGGTACCCGGAGTGATGCAATCGAAGGATGTTAGGTTCCCGGAGGGATGCAATTGACATTTGTTAGGTCCCCGGAGTGATGCAATCGACTGATGTTAGGTCCCCGGAGTGATGCAATCGACAGTTGTTAGGTCCCCGAAGTGATGCAATCGACTGATGTTAGGTCCCCGGAGTGATGCAACTGACTGATGTTAGGTCCCCGGAGTGATGCAATCGACTGATGTTAGGTCACCGGAGTGATGCAACTGACTGATGTTAGGTCCCTGGAGTGATGCAATCGACTGATGTTAGGTCCCCGGAGTGATGCAACTGACTGATGTTATGTCCCCGGAGTGATGCAATCGACTGATGTTAGGTCACCGGAGTGATGCAACTGACTGATGTTAGGTCCCTGGAGTGATGCAATCGACAGATGTTAGGTCCCTTGAGTGATGCAATCCACTGATATTAGGTCCCCGGAGTGATGCAATCGACAGTTGTTAGGTCCCCGAAGTGATGCAATCGACTGATGTTAGGTCCCCGGAGTGATGCAACTGACTGATGTTAGGTCCCCGGAGTGATGCAATCGACAAATGTTAGGTCCCTTGAGTGATGCAATCCACTGATATTAGGTCCCTGGAGTGATGCAATCGACAGTTGTTAGGTCCCCGAAGTGATGCAATCCACTGATATTAGGTCCCTGGAGTGATGTCATCGACTGATGTTTGTTACTGGAGTAAAATCACAGTCTGAAGCCAGGACCCAGCAGTGATGGGGCAGCCTCATGCCAGGATCCTGCAGTCTATGGGCAGAATCGAAAAGTAAAGTTACGTACCAGTATCAGGTTTCATGAGGTATGTCAGCATTTGATATCAAGAAAGAGGTGTGGTGCCATAGCCTAATGGCACCACACCACACCACAAAGTCAGGCTCCTGGAGTAAAGTCACAGTTTGATGTCAGGACCCAGGAGAGGTGTCATAGCCTGATGTCAGGCTCCTAGAATTATGTCACAGTTTGATGTCAGGACCCAGGAGTGGTGGCATAGCCTGACGTCAGGCTCCTGGAGTGATGTCACAGTTTGATGTCAGGACCCTGGAGTGGTGTCACATGCTGACGTCAGGCTCTCAGAGTGATGTCACAGTTTGATGTCAGTACCCAGGAGTGGTGTCATAGCCTGACGTCAGGCTACTTGAGTGATGTCACAGTTTGATGTCAGGGCCTAGGAGTGGTGGCATAGCCTGATGTCAGGCTCCTAGAATGATGTCACAGTTTGATGTCAGGACCCAGGAGTGGTGTCATAGCCTGATGTCAGGCTCCTAGAATGATGTCACAGTTTGATGTCAGTACCCAGGAGTGGTGTCATAGCCGGACGTCAGGCTCCTGGAGTGATGTCACAGTTTGATGTCAGGACCCAGGCGTTATGCCATAGCCTGATGTCAGGCTCCTGGAGTGATGTCACAGTTTGATGTCAGGACTCAGGAATGGTGTCATAGCCTGATGTCAGGCTCCTGGAGTGATGTCACAGTTTGATGTCAGGACTCAGGAATGGTGTCATAGCCTGACGTCAGGCTCCTGGAGTGATGTCACAGTTTGATGTCAGGACCCAGGAGTTATGCCATAGCCTGATGTCAGGCTCCTGGAGTAAAGTCACATTTTGATGTCAGGACCCAGGAGAGGTGCCGTAGCCTGATGTCAGGCTCCTGGAGTGATGTCACAGTTTGATGTCAGGACTCAGGAGTGGTGTCATAGCCTGATGTCAGGCTCCTAGAATGATGTCACAGTTTGATGTCAGTACCCAGGAGTGGTGTCACATCCTGACGTCAGGCTCCTGGAGTGATATCACAGTTTGATGTCAGGACCCAGGATTGGTGTCATAGCCTGACGTCAGGCTCCTGGAGTGATGTCACAGTTTGATGTCAGGCTCCTGGAGTGATGTCACAGTTTGATGTCAGGGCCTAGGAGTGGTGTCATAGCCTGATGTCAGGCTCCTAGAATGATGTCACATTTTGATGTCAGGACCCAGGAGAGGTGCCGTAGCCTGATGTCAGGCTCCTAGAATGATGTCACAGTTTGATGTCAGGACCCAGGAGTGGTGTCATAGCCTGATGTCAGGCTCCTAGAATGATGTCACAGTTTGATGTCAGTACCCAGGAGTGGTGTCATAGCCGGACGTCAGGCTCCTGGAGTGATGTCACAGTTTGATGTCAGGACCCAGGCGTTATGCCATAGCCTGATGTCAGGCTCCTGGAGTGATGTCACAGTTTGATGTCAGGACTCAGGAATGGTGTCATAGCCTGACGTCAGGCTCCTGGAGTGATGTCACAGTTTGATGTCAGGACTCAGGAGTGGTGTCATAGCCTGATGTCAGGCTCCTGGAGTAAAGTCACATTTTGATGTCAGGACCCAGGAGAGGTGCCGTAGCCTGATGTCAGGCTCCTGGAGTGATGTCACAGTTTGATGTCAGGACTCAGGAGTGGTGTCATAGCCTGATGTCAGGCTCCTAGAATGATGTCACAGTTTGATGTCAGTACCCAGGAGTGGTGTCACATCCTGACGTCAGGCTCCTGGAGTGATGTCACAGTTTGATGTCAGGACCCAGGATTGGTGTCATAGCCTGACGTCAGGCTCCTGGAGTGATGTCACAGTTTGATGTCAGGGCCTAGGAGTGGTGTCATAGCCTGATGTCAGGCTCCTAGAATGATGTCACATTTTGATGTCAGGACCCAGGAGAGGTGCCGTAGCCTGATGTCAGGCTCCTGGAGTGATGTCACAGTTTGATGTCAAGACTCAGGAGTGGTGTCATAGCCTGATGTCAGGCTCCTAGAATGATGTCACAGTTTGATGTCAGGACCCAGGAGTGGTACCATAGCCATACGTCACGCTCCTGGAGTGATGTCACAGTTTGATGTCAGGACCCAGGAGTGGTGTCTCAGCCTGACGTCAGGCTCCTGGAGTGATGTCACAGTTTGATGTCAGGACCCAGGAGTGGTACCATAGCCATACGTCACGCTCCTGGAGTGATGTCACAGTTTGATGTCAGGACCCAGGAGTGGTACCATAGCCATACGTCACGCTCCTGGAGTGATGTCACAGTTTGATGTCAGGACCCAGGAGTGGTGTCTCAGCCTGACGTCAGGCTCCTGGAGTGATGTCACAGTTTGATGTCAGGACCCAGGAGTGGTACCATAGCCATACGTCACGCTCCTGGAGTGATGTCACAGTTTGATGTCAGGACCCAGGAGTGGTACCATAGCCATACGTCACGCTCCTGGAGTGATGTCACAGTTTGATGTCAGGAACCAGGAGTGGTGCCATAGCTAGATGCTCCTGGAGTGATGTCACAGTTTGAGTGATGTAATATTCTAACTTCAAGCTCCTCGTGTGACACCACAATTAGTTGTATGGATCGTTTCTATAGTTTTACACCCTCAGATTCGATTATATCTCAAAAAAGCTCTTCTGTATCGTAAGACCCTCTGCTTTGAATTGAACCCCGCCCCGCACGCCCCTCTTCCGGATCTCCTCCCCCTCAGCACCGCCTCCTCTCGGCTCCCTGCTCGTCCCCCTCCCCCTCTCAGCCATATATCACAACCCCTCCCTCTTTGAAAGTATGGTGTTGCAAACCAAGAATATCTAAAAACTATAGTAAATGAATGGCTTGGTTTCCTTTATGTATCTCACACAGGAGGGCCAAAGGGAAGAATTATGCTACTAAATAGAAAACTTCTATCCTATATGACTTCCTTATTCATAATTCTCACACAAAATATAGGGTAGCACTATAGGAGGCTATCTATTCAAGAAAAGGGAAAGTGAAAGGAAGCAAAAGGGCACAACCTAGTTGTGGACGAAAACGCTCACTCACCCGAGGGTGACATGCTTCATCATTGGGTTTTTCCAACACACGGGGACGCAAGGTACCCCGTTTGGGCTACGACTTTACCCAAGGGAGAAGGAGCAGGAGTGCAAAGCACGTGTTGATTCTACCAACTCGATATGGTAAGGAGGGGCAGAGTGCAAAAGAATAAGTGAAAAAAGTGTGTTAAAAACTACCTACTTAGGGGTAACAACTTTATTCTTCCTTCCTATGTGTTAGTAGTTAAAATTCAAGTGAGAGTAGGGTTATAGATATAGACTCTGCCCCTCTTTAACATATTGAGTTGGTAGAACCAAAACATGCTTTGCACTCCTGCTCCTTCCCCCTTGGGGAAAGTCTTAGCCCACACGGGGTATCTTGCGGTTCCTGTGTGTTGGAGAAACCCAATGATGAAGCATGTCACCCTCGGGTGAGTGAGGTTTTCGTCCACAACTAGGTTGTGCCTTTTGGTTTCCTTAATAGCATGAGACTTAAACCAATAATGACTAATAGTCACTGGATTCACCACTAACTTTGGGTGCCAAAGTAGCAAAGTGTTCCAACGCCTCAGCATGGGCAGTAAGTAAGTAAGTAATATTTATTGTTTGGTTAATTAAAACCTTTACAATTTCCATATGAAAAACGTAATAGCAGCAAAATTCATTTTCTAAAACCCTTTAAAAACATATTAAAACTTTTGTATATTATTTTAACATGCACAGAGCAGTTCTCAGTAAATGTTTACACAGGCCATAAGATAAGAAAAGCGAGGCTCAGTTCTCACTGAGAGAGAGGGACTGATCCGTCGTTAGTTGTGAACAGCAATGAGAGAGTATTTACTGTTAGCTACGACGGGCCAAGTGATGCCAAGATTAAGCAGTCTGGTCGATTGTCGATAGTGCTTTTGCCCCTGATGCTTCCATGAATTGAACAAGGCGACACGCTAGTTGAACATCTCCACCTTCGAAACATGCCTTGACAGCTTGTCTGCAGGTTCTTATCCGCTTACTTGCAAAGAGTGGCTTTAGTAGCTGTCGCCGTTCGGCCTGTAAACTTCGGCATATACATAGTAGGTGTAATACACTTTCATTAGCATCCTCACATAGGCGACATAATGTCTGACCCTGGAGTCGCTTTCACGGGGGAAGGTGCGGTAAAGATGGTAAAATACACAATCGAAAGTGAAGATATTTTTCTTTCCTCTTTCTATTAAAGACCGTGCCTAAGTATGGTTGTGGAGAGGATTTATCATAGCTGTGTACCACAAACCATCCGTGGGCTCTTCCTGTGAGTGTCGCCTTGTCTTCTAGTAGTGATAGCTTTTTCACTGTTTTATTAACAATTTGTTTAAAATAATGATATGACCCTGAAGCGGCCGAGAGTTCCTCGTGTCCCGGATGGTCTATTGATGCTGTCAAATAAGTCATTGCTGCCCACTCCCTCTTTAGATGTATTTCCCTCCATAAGAGTGAGTTCAGTGTGCCTGCTTCAGAATTTTTTATCCCATAACAAGTCTTTACATAGGCTCCTCTGCGGGCTATTTCTTGACTTTGCATGCCGAATTCTAGCCTTAGCTGGGCTGGAGACATACTTTGGTAAATTGAATATTATTCTGGCAGCTCTCGAGACAGTTCTGTCCAAAGTCAGTGCATCTCCTCCCCTCAGACGCTCACTCCCATAAGAGTTTGCTGGGATGAGTTTTGCTTGCCAGACGTGTAGCAATGGGATAAGGCTAGGGCCGACCGCTTTCTGTTTGATCGATTTTATGGCAGCCGCGATCGAGTTGCCTCTTCTTTTGATTGCTTCTTTTTGTAAATTGAAAGTCCCCTTGTTATCCATGATCACACCTGGATACTTATATCGGTCAACTACGGGTAGGTGCATCCCCTAACGCCTGGTTTCGCTCATCTCGTTTCAGCCACAAAGAGGAAAAATAATGTAAATGAGAGTGCGTGTGGTAACACGAAAAAAGAGGGGGAAATGATGAAGAAGGGCGAACAAAAGAACTCTGGGGCATATCCACAAGGACGGCAATAAATAAACGCAAAGTGAGATTTACGCATTGTTATTTATCGCCATCTATCACTGGAATTTCTCGTCCTGGTAGCGCGTTATTAACAACATATTACTGCAGGGCGATAAAAATTCCAGAGATATATCGGAAAATCGCAGTTTTGCAGGGAACGTCGCTGGTTTTTCAGCGATGTTCCCAGCAAAACGGCGATAACCTTGTATCAGCATAATCCACCCCAATGTCAGGGATAGGTAAGTCTGCATTTTAGCAGACGTTAGTTTATGGAGAAAACAGTGTTTCTCCAAAAACTAATGTGTGTTAAAATCCTGTGGGCTGCCTTGTAAATGTTGCGATGTGAACATCAGCGATATTTGCAAGGTAGTCGATCCGGGGGACGCCCAGTGACGCCCACTTTGCATCTCATTGGAGATGCAAAGGGAGGAGTTGGGAAAGAGGGTACTAACATGCGATTATCCATGTTAGCGCCCTCTTGTAAATCGGGCGATAGTTTTATCTGTGCTTTTTTGGCTTTTTAAGCCAAAAAAGAGGATATAACGCACTTGTAAATATTCCTGCAAGAGAGGAGATGAAAAGGAGAAGCAGATGGAGGGATGGTGGAGGGGAGAGGATGGGGTGGAGCAGAGAGCAGACACACTGAAGAGATGGAAAGGGACAGGGCAGAGAGGCGCACAGGGCGCGTGCAGAGAATGAGGAGCAGCCAGTGCTTGTTTGGGCGCCTCCACCTCACTGCTGCCCTCCTCTCCTCACACGTCCTCGGTGCGGCCTCTCCTGCCCCCTCCGCCCCCGGGGGGGCCCGTGCCAGGAGGAATCGACGCCTCCTCTCCTGTAATGAACTTTTCCACACATCCCCGCGCCGCAGTATTAAAACAGAAGTGGGTAAGCATTGATTTTCCCTGGCAGCGACACCACTATCTGCAGGCGTCCGGCTCGGTAACTTTGATTAATACACAGGCAGGTGGCTCCGACCCGGGCCGGGCGCCCACTCCCACGGGCTCCCGGGGGGTGGCAGGCTGCAGGCTCCGCGGCGGCCACCAGGGGGCGCTGCAGGACCCGCGGAGACTGAGGCCTCGCCGGACTCCAGGCGCCTGGCATCGACCGGAGGAGGCGCAGAGGGGGCCGGCGCTGTGCAGGGAACAGGGGCTGTCTGTGCGGTGCACTGAATGACTGCAGCACTGGAGCCTGTCACTGTACAGTACACTGGCACCTGTCACTGAACAGTACTCTGGCACCTGTCACTGAACAGCACACTGGCACCTGTCACTGAACAGTACCCTGGCACCTGTCTCTGTGCAGTGCACTGAAAGACTGTAGCACTGGCACCTGTCTCTGTGCAGTGCACTGCATTACTGTAACACTGGAACCTGTCACTGAACAGTACTCTGGCACCTGTCACTGTACAGTACACTGCCACCTGTCACTGAACAGCACACTGGCACCTGTCACTGTACAGTACACTGCCACCTGTCACTGAACAGCACACTGGCACCTGTCACTGTACAGTACACTGCCACCTGTCACTGAACAGCACACTGGCACCTGTCACTGTACAGTACACTGCCACCTGTCACTGAACAGCACACTGGCACCTGTCACTGTACAGTACACTGTGCAGTGCACTGAATGACTGTAGCACTGGTTCCTGTCACGCAACCGAACACTGGCACCTGTCACTGTGCAGTACACTGGCACCTGTTACTGTACAGTACACTGCCACCTGTCACTGAACAGCACACTGGCACCTGTCACTGCACAGTACACTGTGCAGCGCACTGAATGACTGTAGCACTGGTTCCTGTCACGCAACAGAACACTGGCACCTGTCACTGTACAGTACACTGGCACCTGTTACTGTACAGTACACTGCCACCTGTCACTGAACAGCACACTGGCACCTGTCACTGTACAGTACACTGTGCAGTGCAACGAATGACTGTAGCACTGGTTCCTGTCACGCAACAGAACACTGGCACCTGTCACTGTGCAGTGCACTGAATGATTGTAGCCCTGGCACCTGTCACTGAACAGTACACTGGCACCTGTCACGCTGCAGTGCACTGAATGATTGTAGCCCTGGCACCTGTCACTGAACAGTACACTGGCACCTGTCACGCTGCAGTGCACTGAATGACTTTAGCACTGGCACCTGTCACTGAACAGTACACTGGCACCTGTCACTGAACAGTACACTGGCACCTGTCATTGAACAGTACACTGGCACCTGTCACAGTGCAGTGCACTGAATGACTGTAGCCCTGTCACCTGTCACTGAACAGTACACTGGTACTTGTCACTGTGCAGTGCATTGAATGACTGTAGCCCTGGCACCTGTCACTGAATAGTTCCCTGGCACCTGTCACTGTACAGTACACTGGCACCTGTCACAGTGCAGTGCACTGAATGACTGTAGCCCTGTCACCTGTCACTGAACAGTACACTGGTACTTGACACTGTGCAGTGCATTGAATGACTGTAGCCCTGGCACCTGTCACTGAATAGTTCCCTGTCACCTGTCACTGTACAGTACACTGGCACCTGTCACAGTGCAGTGCACTGAACGACTGTAGCCCTGTCACCTGTCACTGAACAGTACACTGGCACCTTTCTCTGTGCAGTACACTGAATTACCGTAGCACTGGAAGCTATCACTGAACAGTACACTGGCACTTGTCTCTGTGGAGTGCACTGAATTACTGTAACACTGGCAGCTGCCACTGAGCAGCACACTGGCACCTGTCACTGTCCAGTACGCTGCATTACCATATCACTGTCACCTGTTGCTATACAGTGCACAGCGTTACTTCAACACCAGTATATGCCATTGTACAGTGCACTGAATTACTACAACACTGGCACCTATCATTGTACAGTGTACCGTAACACTTCAACACTGGTACTTGTCGCTGTACAGTACACTGGCACCTATCACTGTACAGTTCATTGAGTTTCTGTAGCACTGGCATCTGTCAGTGTACAGTGTACCGAAAAATTTCAACACTGGTACCCATCGCTGTACAGAACACTGAAGTACTATAGCACTGGCACCTGTCACTGTGCAGTACACTGAACTACTGTAACACTGGCACCTGTCACTGCACAGTACACTGAAGTATTGTAACACTGGCACTTGTCACTGTACAGTACACTGAGTAACTTCAGCACTGGCACCTGACTCTGCACAGTATACCGAGTAACTTCAACATTGGCACCTGTCTCTGTACAGAACACAAAACTACTGTAACGCTGGTACCTGTCACTTTATAATACACCAAATAACTTCAACATTGCCATCTGTCACTGTACAAAACACAGAGTAACTTTAAAATTAGCACTTGTCACTGCATAGTTCACTAAACTACTGGAACACTGGCACCTGTCATTGTACAGTACACACAGTAACTTAAACACTGGCACCTGTCACTGTACAGTATATGGAGTTACTTCAACATAATCACCTGTTACTGTACAGTAAATGTATTAACTTCAACACTGGCACCTGTCACTGTACAGTACATACAGTAACTTAAACACTGGCACCTGACAATGTCCAGTACATGGAGTTATTTCAACATGAGCACCTGTTACTGTACAGTACATACATTAACTTCAACACTGGCACCTGTCACTGTACAGTACATACAGTAACTGAAACACTGGCACCTGTCACTGTATAGTACATGGAGTTACGTCAACATGAGCACCTGTTACTGTACAGTACATACAGTAACTTCAACCCTGGCACCTGTCACTGTACAGTACATACAGTAACTTAAACACTGGCACCTGTCACTGTACAGTATATGGAGTTACTTCAACATGAGCATCTGTTTCTGTACAGTAGATACATCAACTTCAACACTGGCACCTGTCACTGTACAGTATACAGAGTTACTTCAACATAATCACCTTTTACTGTACAGTTAATACATTAACGTCAACACTGGCACCTGTTACTGTACAGTACATACAGTAACTTAAACACTGGCACCTGTCACTGTACATTGAGTTACTTCAACATGAGCACCTGTCACTGTACAGTACATACAGTAACTTAAACACTGGCACCTGTCACTGTACAGTATACAGAGTTACTTCAACATAATCACCTTTTACTGTACAGTTAATACATTAACGTCAACACTGGCACCTGTTACTGTACAGTACATACAGTAACTTAAACACTGGCACCTGTCACTGTACATTGAGTTACTTCAACATGAGCACCTGTCACTGTACAGTACATACAGTAACTTAAACACTGGCACCTGCCACTGTACAGTAGATGCAGTTACTTCAACATGAGCACCTGTTACTGTACAGTACACACATTAACTTCAACACTGGCACCTCTCACTGTACAGTACATACAGTAACTTAAACACTGGCACCTGTCACTGTATAGTACATGGAGTTACGTCAACATGAGCACCTGTTACTGTACAGTACATACAGTAACTTCAACACTGGCACTGTACAGTACATACAGTAACTTAAACACTGGCACCTGTCACTGTACCGTATATGGAGTTACTTCAACATTAGCATCTGTTACTGTACAGTAGATACATCAACTTCAACACTGGCACCTGTCACTGTACAGTATACGGAGTTACTTCAAAATAATCACCTTTTACTGTACAGTTAATACATTAACGTCAACACTGGCACTTGTTACTGTACAGTACATACAGTAACTTAAACACGGGCACCTGTCACTGTACATGGAGTTACTTCAACATGAGCACCTGTCACTGTACAGTACATACAGTAACTTAAACACTGGCACCTGCCACTGTACAGTAGATGCAGTTACTTCAACATGAGCACCTGTTACTGTACAGTACACACATTACCGTCAACTCTGGCACCTGTCACTGTACAGTACATACAGTAACTTAAACACTGGCACCTGCCACTGTACAGTAGATGCAGTTACTTCAACATGAGCACCTGTTACTGTACAGTACACACATTACCTTCAACTCTGGCACCTCTCACTGTACAGTGCATTCAGTAACTTCAACATCAGCACTTGAGTAACTTTAAAATTGGCACTTGTCACTGCATAGTTCACTAAACTACTGGAACGCTGGCACCTGTCACTGTACAGTACACACAGTAACTTAAACACTGGCACCTGTGGAGTGGAGAAGTGTGGCTCAATGGTTAGAGCGGCAGGCCCTGATGCAGAGGTCTGGCCGGGACCAGGGTTCAATTCCCGCCTCGGCGGCTCTTGGACTCAATCTCCCCGGACCTGATATTTCTCGCCTCGGTGCCTATTCCAATCATGGAGTCCCACTCTGCACGTCTGGGCAATAGCTTACTTAATCTCCACAACGCACCCCACAACGCTAAGGATGCCTGGCTTCACCTTGGGGGTGCCCAGGAGTGGACACTCACAGGGAAAGCCAGGATGGGTTCCGCAGCGGTATTCGTACAAGCGCCTTGAGACCCTTGCGGGTGAGTAGTGCGCTATACAAGTATCAATTTACTTTTTCTTTTTTTTACCTGTCACTGTACAGTATATGGAGTTACTTTAACATAATCACCTGTTACTGTACAGTACATACAGTAACGTAAACACTGGCACCTGTCACTGTATAGTACATGGAGTTACGTCAACATGAGCACCTGTAACTGTACAGTACATACAGTAACATCAACATCAGCGCTTGACACTATACAGCAAGCACAGTGAGCAACAATAGCACTGGCGCCTGTCACGCTCGTGTACACTAAACTAATTCAGCATTTTGCACCTGTCACTGTATAGTAACTTCAACACTGGCACCTGTTTCTGTACAATATACTGAACTTTTGTATCACTGGCACCTGACACTGTAGGGTATATCAAATATCTTCAACATCAGCACCCGTCACTGTACAGCACCCAGAACTGCTGTAACACTGGCACCCATCAATGTACAGTACTCTGAGGAACAAAACAGGCACGTGTCACTTTACAGTACTGAACTGCTGTGAAACTGACATCTGTCACAGTACAAAACACTGAGTAACTTCAACACCAGTACCTGTCAAAGTACATGTAACATTGGTTCCTGCACTGTACAGTATACTGAATAACGTCTAAATCATCACTAGTTACTGTACCGTACACCGAGTAACTTCCACACTTGTGTCTGTCACTATACAGCAAGCACCCTGAGCAAGACAAGCACCAGCACCTGTCACAGTATCGTACTCTGACCTACTGTAACACTGGCACCTGTCGCTGTACAGAACACTGAACTGCTATAACACTGGCACCTGTCACTGTACAGTACACTGAAGTATTTTAACACTGGCACCTGGCACTGTACAGTACAGTAAATAACTTCAACCCATGGCACCTGTCACTGTCCAGTGCATGCAGTGAGCACCAGCACCTGTCACGGTACTGTATGCTGAACTACTGTTACACTGGCACTTTTCACTGTATGATACACTGCACAAACACACAAATGGTGTTGCCTTGTTAGATTTAGAGTCAAAGCACGGTTGAATATAGTCCAAAGTGTTTTTATTTAGAATTTTCTTTAGTGATATCAAACAAACAGCCAACACGTTTCGTTCTCTACATGTGAACTTCGTCAGGGCAATTGAAGTTGTGCATCCGTCAGGTACAACATTACCTGATGCAAGCTCGATCCCTTACTTGCAACTTATCCTCATGTCTCCTGCTGATATCAATAATTCAGTCAGGGTAACCTACTTGCCTCTATCTCATACACCTTAGTTAATGTCCTACACCACCAATATTTCGTGGCACAACCCGGCACGTCTCGACAGTGAAGCCTTCATTGGGTGACGATGATGCCTGGTGGAAGCACCACTTCAATTGCCCTGACGAAGTTCACATGTGGTGAACGAAACGCGTTGGCTGTTTGTTTCACATCACCAGAGAAAATTGAATATAAAGTCAGCATGAGCTACATTCTGCTTGGATTGGACTTATCCAGGCTCACTGCTCTGGTGTTTATGGTAACCTGTCACTCTACAGAACACCGAGTAACTTCAACATTGGCACCAGTCACTGTACAGTGTGTACAGTGAGATACAACAGCACCAGCACCTGTAAAGGAACCGTACTGTGAACTAATGTAACACTGGCACCTGTCACTGTACAGTGAGATACAACAGCACCAGCACCTGTCACGGAACAGTACTCTGAACTAATGTAACACTGGCACCTGTCACTGTACAGTGAGATACAACGGTACCAGCACCTGTCGCGGAACAGTACTCTGAACTAATGTAACACTGGCACCTGTCACTGTACAGTGAGATACAACAGCACCAGCACCTGTCACGGAACAGTACTCTGAACTAATGTAACACTGGCACCTGTCACTGTATCGTGAGATACAACGGTACCAGCACCTGTCGCGGAACAGTACTCTGAACTAATGTAACACTGGCACCTGTCACTGTACAGTGAGATAAAACAGTACTAGCACCTGTCACAGAACAGTACTCTGAACTAATGTAACACTGGCACCTGTCACTGTACAGTCAGATAAAACAGTACTAGCACCTGTCACGGAACAGTACTCTGAACTAATATAACACTGGCACCTGTCACTGTACAGTCAGATAAAACAGTACTAGCACCTGTCACAGAACAGTACTCTGAACTAATGTACCACTGGCACCTGTCACTGTACAGTCAGATAAAACAGTACTAGCACCTGTCACAGAACAGTACTCTGAACTAATGTAACACTGGCACCTGTCACTGTACAGTCAGATAAAACAGTACTAGCACATGTCACGGAACAGTACTCTGAACTAATATAACACTGGCACCTGTCACTGTACAGTGAGATACAACGGTACCAGCACCAGTCGCGGAACAGTACTCTGAACTAATGTAACACTGGCACCTGTCACTGTACAGTGAGATACAAAAGCACCAGCACCTGTCACGGAACAGTACTCTGAACTAATGTAACACTGGCACCTGTCACTGTATCGTGAGATACAACGGTACCAGCACCTGTCATGGAACAGTACTCCGAACTAATGTAACACTGGCACCTGTCACTGTACAGGGAGATACAACGGTACCAGCACCTGTCATGGAACAGTACTCTGAACTAATGTAACACTGGCACCTGTCACTGTACAAGGAGATACAACGGTACCAGCACCTGTCATGGAACAGTACTCTTAACTCAGCGACCGCTGAGCCTGTAACCCAGGCCAGGTCGCCCCCACACACCACTGCTCCTGCTTGCCTGCCGCTGCCTTGCCTCGTGCTTCCTTCGTTTTGCCTGCTTTTTGCCTGGACGACCCAGCCGCCGCTGGGCCGCCCTTCTGACCGTTTTCCCGCCGCTGCCTCCCTGCGGCCCGGCCCCCTCCTACCCATTCGCCGCCCCACTCCCGCCACCCAGCTGCTCCTCCCTCCCTACTTATGACGCCCACTCCCACGCGCAGCGCTGACGCGCAGCGGGCGCGCCGATTGTGCGCCAAAGGTGCGCCAAAGGCAAGCCCGTCTGCTCCCGTCCGCGCCTGGACCGCGCCCAGCACCAGGACCCCTGGCCCACCCCGCCGATGCAAGACGACCCGACTGACCTACGACGCCGCCACTCTCAATGCACTCAATGCCGGCCGGACCCACGCCTGCTGCCGAGCCACCCCGAGACGCACCCACGGACCCTTCACCTGCTGTACCTGCAAATTCACCTGCCTCCGTACCTGCCACGCACCCGCCAAGACAAACACCAGCAGCAACCACCTCAAGGGCATCCTGCTCAACACCCGCTCCATCCACAGACACGCCGTGGAACTCTGGAACCTCCTCGACGCTACATCACCGGACGTCGCCTTCCTCACGGAAACCTGGATGAACGCCTCCTCTGCACCCGACATCGCCATCGCCATCCCGGACGGGTACAAGATCATCAGGAGGGACCGCATCAACCAGACCGGAGGAGGCATCGCCATCATCCACAGGAACACCATCCGCATCACGACCGACGCCAGCGACTCCTTCGCCGCAGCCGAACATCTCCACTTCCAGATTCACACCGACCCTAAGACGACCCTCAGAGGCACCCTCGTCTACAGACCCCCGGGACCACGCACACAATTCAGCGAAGACATCACAGACTTCATCAGCCCACACGCCCTCCCCTCCGCTGACTACATCCTCCTAGGGGACCTCAACTTCCACCTGGAGAACAACAAGGACCGCAACACCACCGCCCTGCTGGAAAACCTGGCTAACCTCGGACTCAAGCAACTGGTCAACACCCCCACCCACTACGCCGGCCACACGATTGATCCCGTCTTCTCTTCCACCAAGTACATCACCTTCAGCCACGCCACCGGACTCCACTGGACCGACCACAGCTGCATCCACTTCAGCTTCAAAAGAACCATGACCCACCACCACCCGCAACAGGTACCTCACAGGAGCTGGAGCAAGATCACCGCCGACCAGCTCACCACCTCCCTCAGCCAGAGCCCACCCGCCAACACAACGGACCCCAACGAAGCAGCCCGCAACTTCTCACAGTGGCTGACCGCCTGCGCCGACGACCTCGCGCCACTATAGAACCCTCCCAGCAGACCCAGAAGCAAGAAGGCACCCTGGTTCATCGACGAACTCAAGGACTCCAAGAAGACCTGCCGCACCCTCGAGAAAGCCTGGCTCCTCGACCGGACCACAGACAACATGACCGCCCTCAAACACGCTACCCGCAAGCACCACCAGCTCATCCGCACCACCAAGAAGAAATCCCTGAAGGAACGACTAGACAACAACGCCCATGACAGCAAAGAGCTCTTCACCATCGTCAAGGAGTACTCCAACCCCAGCTCCGGCACCAACGACATCACTCCATCACAAGACCTCTGCGACTCCCTCGCCTCATTCTTCCACCGCAAGATCGCTGACATCCACAACAGCTTCGGCGCACCACCCACGCACCCAACCGTCGAACCAACGCCCCCCACCACCACCCTCCGCACCTGGACCACGGTGACCACCGAAGACACAGCCCGCACGATGAACACCATCCACTCCGGATCACCGACCGACCCCTACCCACACCACGTCTTCAACAAGGCCGACTCCAGCATCGCACCCCAACTCCGGAACATCATCAACACCTCCTTCAACACCGCCACCTTCCCGGAGAGCTGGAAGCACGCCAAGCTCAGCGCCCTCCTGAAGAAACCTACAGCGGACCCCACCGACCTCAAGAACTTCCGCCCCATCTCGCTCCTCCCTTTTCCTGCTAAAGTCATCGAGAAGATCGTCAACAGACAGCTGACCGCCTTCCTCGAGACGAACGGATCCCTCGACCCCTCGCAGTCCGGTTTCAGAGCCAACCACAGCACCGAGACCGCACTCATCGCAGCCACCGACGACATCCCGACCCTGCTCGACAAGGGGGCAACAGTGGCCCTCATCCTCCTGGACCTCTCCGCTGCGTTTGACACTGTCTGCCACCGCATCCTAGTCCAGCGCCTCAGCAACATCGGTATCCAAGAGAAGGCACTGGAGTGGATAATCTCGTTCCTCGCCGGAAGAACACAAAGAGTCCGCCTCCCCCGTTTCGCTCCGAGGCCACCGAAGTCATCTGCGGCGTCCCGCAAGGATCTTCACTCAGCCCCACTCTCTTCAACATCTACATGAGACCTCTTGCAGCCATCGCACGCCAGCACAACCTCAACATCATCTCTTACGCCGACGACACCCAGCTGATCCTCTCCCTCACCAGAGACCCCGACACCACCAGAACCTGCCTACACGAAGGGATGAAAGACGTCGCCGAGTGGATGAAGGATAGCCACCTGAAACTGAACTCGGACAAATCGGAAGTCCTCATCCTGGGATCTTCGCCCTCTGCCTGGGATGACTCCTGGTGGCCCCCAGCCCTGGGCACCGCACCCAAGCCAACCGACCACGCACGCAACCTGGGCTTCATCCTGGACTCCTCCCTCTCGATGACCAGACAAGTCAACGCCGTCTCCTCATCGTGCTTCAACACCCTGCGTATGCTTCGCAAGATCTTCCCCTGGATCCCGACCGAGACCAGGAAGACCGTCACCCAGGCACTCGTCACCAGCCGACTGGACTACGGAAACGCCCTCTACGCCGGAACCACAGCCAAGCTACAGAAAAGACTCTAGCGCATCCAGAACGCCTCCGCCCGACTCATCCTGGATGTCCCCCGACGCAGCCACATCTCCAGCCACTGAGCAACCTGCACTGGCTCCCCGTCGACAAGAGGATCACGTTCCGGCTCCTCACCCACGCACACAAGTCTCTCCACGACCTGGGCCCCAAGTACCTCAACGACCGCCTGACCTTCTACACCCCCACCCGCCAGCTACGGTCCACCAGCCTCGCCCTCGCAGTCGTACCACGCATCCGAAGAGCCACCGCCGGAGGAAGATCCTTCTCTTACCTGGCTGCCAAGACATGGAACTCCCTCCGATCCACCTTCGGCTGACCCAGGACCATCTCGCCTTCAGGGAACAACTCAAGACCTGGCTGTTCGAGCAGTAGCATACCTCTTCCCCCAAGCGCCTTGAGACCCTCCCGGGTGAGTAGTGCGCTATACAAATGGTATGATTGATTGATTGATTAACTAATGTAGCACTGGCACCTGTCACTGTACAGGGAGATACAATGGTACCAGCATCTGTCATGGAACAGTACTCTGAACTAATGTAACAATGGCACCTGTCACTGTACAGGGAGATACAACGGTACCAGCACCTGTCAAGGAACAGTACTCCGAACTAATGTAACACTGACACCTGTCACTGTACAGGGAGATACAATGGTACCAGCACCTGTCACGGAACAGTACTCCGAACTAATTTAACACTGGCACCTGTCACTGTACAGTGAGATACAACTGTACCAGCACCTGTCACGGAACAGTACTCCAAACTAATGTAACACCGGCACCTGTCACTGTACAGTGAGATACAACTGTACCAGCACCTGTCACGGAACAGTACTCTGAACTAATGTAACACTGGCACCAGTCACTGTACAGTGAGATACAACAGGACCAGCACCTGTCACAGAACAGTACTCTGAACTAATGTAACACTGGCACCTGTCACTGTAGAAGACTCCGAGGGGCATATTGCCAACAACTAGCGATATTTATCGCTAAATGGGCTTAGCGAGTTTTTTTTATCGCCAAGCATTGCCGGATATTATCCCAGAGATAACGTGCTATTAGCAACGTTTATCTCTAAAGCGATAAAATATCCGGCGATAGCGGCGAAATGCGTGAATATCGCTGAGAATACAGCGATATTCACGCATTAACGCCAATAGGGTCTTAGCCATAATATCCACCTCCCATTGGATATAATGGCTAAGAACTGGTCTGAGCAGGTGTTAGCTTTTGGAGATATTCGCGCCTAGCGCAAATATTTTCAGCGCTACGCCTGCCTTGCTAATAGGCGATAGCGATGTTAGCGACTGCTTTCAGTCGCTAACAGGTTGGGTACGCCCACTTTGCACGTCATTAGCGATAATTATCGCTGACATGCAAAGCGGGCCTCAAACCGCTCGCTATCGCCTCAAAGCTGTCGCTAACATTAGTTAGCGACAACTTGCTAATAGGGCAATGTAATTATCACCGCTTAGCGGCCGAAAAAGGGCGCTAAAGCAGCGATAATCTAATATTGCCAGGCTTGGTAATATGCCCCCGAGAAACTTCAACACTGGCACCTGTTACTGTACATTGAGATACAACGGTACCAGCACCTGTCACGGAACAGTACTCTGAACTAATGTAACACTGGCACCTGCAGGCCTGGACTGGCCGTTGTGGGCACCGGGCAATCCCCCGGTCGGCCGCAAGGGTGGGGGCCGGTTTTTGGCCCTGGGGGCCGTTTTTGTTACAGAGCCGTTTTTGCAGCATAGCAGCAAAATCGGCCCTGTAACAAAATCGGCCGAAAAGTGGCCCTGGCAAAGCGCTCGGCCCCCCGAGGGGGGGCCGGCCGAGCACTTTGCCAGGGCCGGTTTCGGTTTCCAGTCCGGCCCTGGGCACCTGTCACTGTACTGTGAATACAACAGTACTAGCACCTGTCTCGGAACAGTACTCGGAACTAATGTAACACTGACACCTGTCACTGTACAGTGAGACACAAGGGTACCAGCACCTGTCACAGAACTGTACTCTGAAATAATGTAACACTGGCACCTGTCATTGTAGAAGACTCTGAGTAACTTCAATGCTGGCACATGTTACTGTACAGTGAGATACAACAGTACCAGCACCTGTCACGGAACAATACTCCGAACTAAGGTAACACTGGCACCTGTCACTGTACAGGGAGATACAACTGTACCAGCACCTGTCACGGAACAATACTCCGAACTAATGCAACACGGGCACCTGTCACTGTACAGTGAGATACAATGGTACCAGCACCTGTCACGGAACAGTACTCTGAACTAATGTAACACTGGCACCTGTCACTGTACAGTGAGATACAACGGTACCAGCACCTGTCAAGGAACAGTACTCCGAACTAATATAACACTGGCACCTGTCACTGTACAGTGAAATACAACAGTACTAGCACCTGTCACCGAGCAGTACTCCAACTAATATAACACTGGCACCTGTCACTGTACAGTGAAATACAACAGTACTAGCACCTGTCACCGAACAGTACTCCGAACTAATATAACACTGGCACCTGTCACTGTACATTGAGATACAATGGTACCAGCACCTGTCAAGGAACAGTACTTCGAACTAATATAACAATGGCACCTGTCACTGTACAGTGAAATACAACAGTACTAGCACCTGTCACCGAACAGTACTCCGAACTAATATAACACTGGCACCTGTCACTGTACAGTGAGATACAACGGTACCAGCACCTGTCGCGGAACAGTACTCTGAACTAATGTAACACTGGCACCTGTCACTGTATAGTGAGATACAACGGTACCAGACTCTGTCAAGGACAGGCCCGGACTGGCCGTTGCAGGCACCGGGCAATCCCCCGGTCGGCCGCGAGGGTGGGGGCCGGTTTTGGGTCCCAGTGGGCCGGTTTTGTTACAGGGTCGTTTTTTGCAGCATAGCTGCAAAAACGGCACTGTAACAAAATCGGCCGAAAACCCGCCCTAGCAAAGAGCGTGGTCGCACCCCCCAACCCCCCGGGGGGAGGGAGGGCCGGCCGAGCACTTTGCCAGGGCCGGTTTCGGTTCCCAGTCCGGCCCTGGTCAAGGAACAGTACTCCGAACTAATGTAACACTGGCACCTGTCACTGCACAGTGAGATACAACGGTACCAGCACCTGTCACGGAACAGTACTCCGAACTAATGTAACACTGGCACCTGTCACTGTACAGTGAGATACAGCGGTACCAGCACCTGTCACGGAACAGTACTCCGAACTAATGTAACACTGGCACCTGTCACTGTACAGTAAGATACAACGGTACCAGCACCTGTCATGGAACAGTACTCCGAACTAATGTAACACTGGCACCTGTCACTGTACAGTGAGATACAACGGTACCAGCACCTGTCACGGAACAGTACTCCGAACTAATGTAACACTGGCACCTGTCATTGTATAGTGAGATACAACGGTACCAGCACCTGTCACGGAACAGTACTCTGAACTAATGTAACACTGGCACCTGTCACCGTACAGGGAGATACAACGGTACCAGCACCTGTCACGGAACAGTACTCCGAACTAATTTAACACTGGCACCTGTCACTGTACAGTGAGATACAACTGTACCAGCACCTGTCATGGAACAGTACTCCAAACTAATGTAACACTGGCACCTGTCACTGTACAGTGAGATACAACGGTACCAGCACCTGTCACAGAACAGTACTCTGAACTAATGTAACACTGGCACCTGTCACTGTATCGTGAGATACAACGGTACCAGCACCTGTCACGGAACAGTACTCTGAACTAATGTAACACTGGCACCTGTCACTGTATCGTGAGATACAACGGTACCAGCACCTGTCACAGAACAGTACTCTGAACTAATGTAACACTGGCACCTGTCACTGTAGAAGACTCTGAGTAATTTCAACTTTGGCACCTTATACTGCACAGTATCTTGAGTAACTTGAGCACCAGCACCTGTCACAATACAATACACTGAGTGACTTCAACACTGGCACCTGTCACTCTACAGGGCACTGAGTAACGTCAGCAGCAGAACCTATCACACTACAGTACACTGAGTAACTTCAACACTGACACCTGTCACTGTACAACAGAGCAAGTACCACAGCCCCAGCACCCATCACCGTTCGAAACACAGCATAACGTCAGTACTAGCACCAGTCACTGTACTGTACACAGAATCATTCAAACACTGTCATGGTACCGCCCACTAGAAACTACAGCCCCAGCAGTGTCACTGCTCAGCATCCTGAATACAGCCCAGCAACTTCTAGAGGAGCAATCCCGGCACCGAGGATTCCACAGGGTGTACATTACCTGACTTGAAAACTAGTACTGACACTAACCAGCATGTGCACTCATGGACTTCAGCACCGGCACCTGTCACCTCACAATGTGTAACTACCACGTTTGAATACTAGTACTGCAAAAAGAACGATTGATGGACAGAATGTAGAGCAATGTCATACATTCACCCCAGTACAGAGATCTGGGCCTAAATCCATTGTTTTTTTACTCACCATGCCATTCCAGTTTGGACCCAGCCATATGCAAATCAGTCTCGGCCCTATGCCCAATGGGAACAGTCCAGCCCGAACTGCCAAGCCAGGTCCTTCCTAGACTGGAAACAAGGATACTAGGACCGGTTTCGGGTTTCACACCTTTTTAGCCAGGATAGCTTGACTCCAGTGGCATAGATAGCACGGGACCCACGTCTGGGCATACCCGTCCCACTCAGGGTGACAAATGCAAAAGTGACAATTGATGTACAGAATACAGAGCAATGTCATACATTCACCCCAGTTCAGAGATCTGGACCTAAATCCATTGTTTATTTGCTCACCTTGCCATTCCAGTTTGAAACCAGCCATATGCAAATCAGTGTTGACCCTGTGCCTAATGGGAACAGTCCAGCCCGAACTGCCAAACCATGTCCATATGGCTGGGGCTCAACTGGGGTGGCATGGTGTTCAAAAGAATGATAGATTTAACTTAGATCTGTTGACTGGGGTGAATGTATGATTTATTCATCATTCCGTCCATCATTTGTTTGTGTAGCACTTTTCACCCTAAGTGGGATGGGTATGCCCAGACGTGGGTCCCTTGATCAATGTGCCACTGGATTCAAGCTAGCCTGGCTGATGAAGGGTAATACAAAGAAACTGGACCAAGGATGCTTGTTTCTGGTCCAGGGAAGACCTGGCTTGGCAGTTCGGTCTGGACTGTTCCCATGAGGCACAGGGTCAAGACTGATTTGCATATGGCTGGGTCTAAACTTGCGTGTCATGGTGAGCAAAAGAACTATGGATTTAACCCAGATCTCTTGACTGAGGGTGAATGTATGATTTATTCAGCATTCCGTCCATCATTTGTTTGCGTAGCAATTGAACACTAGTAATGACACTAACCAGCAAAACATTAAGCAACAGCACCCGTTACTCCAAAGGTGTACATTACCTGACTCGAATATTAGTACTGACACTAACCAGAAATGACATTCACTGGCTTGAACACCACCATCAGTTACTCCACAAAGTGTGAATATTGGCACTCTCACTACCCAGCATGTACACTCACAGACTTCAGCATTGGTACCCATTACTCCAGTAGTTGTACAATATCTGACTTGAGTACTAGTATTCACACTAAGCAGCATGTACACTTCCAGACTCCTACACCATTACCTCCACAGGCTGTACATTATCTTATGTGACAATTGTTTCCATTGTAATTTTTTATTCATTGAACCAAATGTATATGTCATGAACACCGTATGAGATCAAAGCGTAGAAGTACAGTGAATAATGCAAAGTAATGCAATGTGGTACTAATCATTAAAGAGGGTGAGGAGGGGGTACGCAATTAACTTGGGCTGTTGGACAGTTATACAGCAGGCGCACTTTGGCAATGAATTGGTCTAACAGGCCAAATCGTTCCATGGTGGCAAAGAGGTAGTCACATCCAATGGGGTTGAAAGCCTTTTCAGCGTCTAGGGAGAGGGCACATCAACCGAAAGGTCCTTGGCCATCCAAAGGGTGTGGCCAAGGGTGCAGAGGTAGTTCCTGGAAGAGCGACCCGGCATGAAGCCAACCTGCAAGTGGTGAATCAGGGAGGGGATAACCTTGCCCAGGAGTGTTGCCAAGACGCTGGCCAGAATGTTAGTGGCACAGTGTAAGAAAGTAGGATCTGCTTCAAATGGTTACCCACACTTTTTGCCTTTTGCACCCACTGTTTTGACTAGTCTGGCTGGGATCCTGCTATTCAGGACCCCAGCCTATCTGCTTTCTCCCTTAAATTGCCATGTATGTACTTTGGTACAACTCCAGATTGCACACTGGGGTGCCCTTATGAGTCCCTTGGATATGGCACACATGTACCCAGGGCATAGGTACCCCAGAGGCCTCCCATGGGCGTAAGCATGTATTATGCCACCCATGAGAGACCCTGCAAAATGGAACCTCAGGTCTGCTACTGTAGCCTGTGTAAGCTGGTTATATCACTACACTTAAAACCTTATAAGTCACCCATATAGCAGACCTTTACAATCCTGAAAGCAGGGTGCTCTGTTTTACATGAGAGTGTGCTCCTGCATGAGCAGGGCTACTCTGCAGTCTTCGGAGACCAGTCTCCCGGGCTGTACGTGATACTGCCAGACATATAGGTAGAGGTGCATTATAACCTTGCGGTAAATACTATCTCTAAAAGGACTGCAACAAAGTATGTCGTGTTTGGTGTCAAACACCTTGGAATCATACCTCCACACCAGTAACTGGTGTGGGAGGTGTAATTCCTCCCCTCAGAACCGAGGTACTGGGGATACCTAAGTAAACCAGTACCGACTTTCTCAAGACTTACAGCACAAAATGGATGCTGGCAGCCACAGACACGAGTCTGCCCTCCTGCTGCTGAGCCAAGCTCACGCAGGGGAAGGTTGGATACTGTAACAGGGAGGTGCAACCACCTCCCAGACAGGATTTAGTGTAATGGGGCTGGGTGGGTGCACGGTCTTCGTGCCAGAAAGTTTGCACGAGGGGCACATTTGATGTCCCTGTGCATAGTCCAGCTCAAACAAGTTCTGATAGCCATTTGCTCCTGCTCTTGCTTGAAACTGGACAAAGGACATGGGTGTAGCCACCCCTCGGTCCTGTCCCTCCCCTCTGAGGGTCCCTAGAATCTGTCCAACCCTTTCCTGTGGGTATACAATGGGTTACCTGGATACAGGACATTAGATTTTACGTGGACAAGATTCTGCAAGAAGATACCCCTACACTTCGACCGTCTGGACACGTTGGACTTCGCTGGACCTCCCTTAGGCTCGACTTTGTCTTCCCTGCCGACCTCAGTCTCACCATTGTCCGTGATCCATACAGGCTCCGTGCTGGACCCTGTGGACCGCCAAGACAACAATAGAATCTCCCTTGGGGTGAAGGAGTCACTCCCCTGCAAACGCAGGCAACATAACGCATCTGACCGGTTTGCTGATCCTGAGCTCCTGTTGACTCGGAAGGATCCAGAAACACAGGAGGTGGGTTTGGGAAGGTCTCTGAGGTTGAGCTGCCCTCTCACTGAGTTTGAGGTGCATATCCCTCGAGGGGACTGTATACCCGTACCCCTATGTACCGTGTTAATTTGCAGCTGCACATGCTTGTTGTCGTGCAACAATTCCGTGCATTGGGCCATTTGTAGCCCTGATCCCAGCGCATCTATTCTGAGAAGGACTCCGGCATACTCGCACTCTGTGCCCTGCTAGCTGGTATCCTGTGAGACCGACAGAATTCCCCTCACAAATCCTGTGCCTTTGGGTCCACTGGAGGGTCAAATGTGCTTTATTTGGGCTCCCCTGGTTGCTCCAGGCCTGCTCTGACTCCCCTTGCTGTGGTGAGTCTCCGGGTCCTTGCTGGGCCAGATCGACACTGAATTTCACCACGTACGTTGTTTGCCGCTGCCAAGGTGTAGGAGAGTAGGATCTGCTCTTATGGTTACCCCCACTTTTTGCTGATGTTTCACTGTTTTTCGACTTTATTCTGGCTGGTGCCCTGCTATCCAGGACCCCATCCCAGCTGCTTCCTCTCTAAATTGATTCCAAGTACGTTAGGTACACTCCAGTTGGGTCACTGTGGTACCCTTATGAGTCACCAGTACATGGTACCTTAGGTACCAAGGGCATAGGTAACCCAGAGGCCTACCAGGGGCTGTAGCAACTATTGTGCCACCCCTGGGAAGCCTTCCTAAATGACACCACAGCTGCAGCCTGGGTAAGGTGGTGCCTGCACCCCTTACTTAGATATAGTTTACCTATATGTACCTTAAATCTCTACACATGCAAAACTATCAGTCACCCCTATGGCAGGCCTTATCAATCCTGAAGGCAGGGTGCTGGGTTGTGTGTGAGAGGGTGCCTATGCATGAGCAGTCTTAACAAAACAGGGTGCCAGTACTGCAGAATAAATTTACTTTCAATGCACAATGACATTAAACAATTGTAGCATAACCACCATACAATACACAGTGTGCCTGAATTAATCCTTTTATTTCTTTTTACAAGTATAGGAAAGTTATTCACAATTTTTCATTCGTTTTTTCTGTTTTCAAAATGGAGAGGGAGTGAAATATCTTTAAAACTTCAAAGAGTGTGAACTAGAAAACACAAATGAGGAACAATTATAAAGTTGGACGGGTATCACTCATACAGTTTCCTTAAAAAAACATCATTTGTTCTGTGAAAACTCTCATACAACAACTCTGACTCACGGGTATGGGAAAACACAAAAAGGGGGAAGAAGTGGGTGGTGAAGAAAATTTTCCTGAATAGGAAAGTGATTTTTAGAAGAAATGCTGGAATCTTTTTGAAAAAATAAGTAACCTCACCAGAGTTCATGCGAACAAATTACTCCAAATGGTGGGGTACTACTGTTATTCTCATATGACATTTAAGCTCATCATTTGTAAGGCCGTCAAACCTATATACAAGCTAAATAGTTTACAATATCATTCATCGCAGAGATTGGCCTTATGTCAGAAAAGAAAGACGGTCGACGCGTTTCGAAACCCCTTTATAATGGGGATTCTCCTCAGGACCTCAGAGGGGTTAGTCCTGCAAAAACAAAACAACAGCGTCTTACTAAACAGTCTTGTCTCCAGAAAAACATACCCCCAGGTAGTACCTTGTCTTCTCGAAATGCTTTTCTTCAACTGTGATTCAGAACAAAGTGCTGTTCTGATCAAGGTAGGTTCTCCCCTGACTGGCGAGTCTCTGCGCCTCCGGGCACACGAGTCGCCTGATTAGGGAAGAAGACACACATTAGGGAAGTAGCAAATACGTGTTGGCAAAGACTAATGGTCTGTTCCTTTCTATTGTATGCAGGAATTAAAACAAATTAATTTCTAAAGAAATCATCTTCACGTGCAAGCCGCCGACTTCGTTCCGAAGGTATGTGGCGTTTGAGTTATGATGTTTGTACTTAGCTGGCTACGCATAGAAATCGAGCTAATAGCGATTTCTTTGCTTACAGCATTTGACGGGTGCCCAGTACTACATTAGAGAAACTGATTTTTCAGAATCACAGTTGAAGAAAAGCATTTCGAGAAGACAAGGTACTACCTGGGGGTATGTTTTTCTGGAGACAAGTTGAAGGTTCCACTCAGGGGTTTGTTTAGTAAGACGCTGTTGTTTTGTTTTTGCAGGACTAACCCCTCTGAGGTCCTGAGGAGAATCCCCATTACAAAGGGGTTTCGAAACGCGTCGACCTTCTTTCTTTTCTGACATAAGGCCAATCTCTGCGATGAATGATATTGTAAACTATTTAGCTTGTATATAGGTTTGATGGCCTTACAATGAATGTCATATGAGAATAACAGTAGTACCCCGCCATTTGGAGTAATTTGTTCGCATGAACTCTGGTGAGGTTACTTATTTTTTCAAAAAGATTCCAGCATTTCTTCTAAAAATCCCTTTCCTATTCAGGAAAATTTTCTTCACCACCCACTTCTTCCCCCTTTTTGTGTTTTCCCATACCCGTGAGTCAGAATTGTTGTATGAGAGTTTTCACAGAACAAATGATGGTTTTTTAAGGAAACTGTATGAGTGATACCCGTCCAACTTTATCATTGTTCCTCATTTGTGTTTTCTAGTTCACACTCTTTGAAGTATTAAAGATATTTCACTCCCTCTCCATTTTGAAAACAGAAAAACTAATGAAAGATTGTGAATAACTTTCCTATACTTGTAAAAATAAATAAAAGGATTAATTCAGGCACACTGTGTATTGTATGGTGGTTATGCTACAATTGTTTAATGTCATTGTGCATTGAAAGTAAATTTATTCTGCAGTACTGGCACCCTGTTTTGTTAAGATTAATATGTGGCGGAGCCTTACTGCCTTTTGAGCCAATCCCTTTTGGTGTTTCATGGTGTATGCATGAGCAGGGCCCCTCTGCAGCCTTCAGAATCTATTCTCCGGGGTTGTCCTGTGATGCAGCCAGACCATATACTCTTAAGTGCATTAAAACCTCGCGGTAAATGCTAACTTTGGAATGGCTGCACGGAAACATCATGTGTTTGGTGTCAAACACTTTGGAATCAAACTCCCCCCCCACCAGTCCTGGTGGCAGGGGTATGATCCCACCCTTCTAGAGGGAGAGACATGTACATACCAGTGTACCCGGTACCAGTTTTAAAGAGCCCTGGCATCATAAAATGGATGCTGCAGCCAGATACACGAGTCTGGCCTCCTGCTGCTGGACGAAACTCCAATGGGGAGGCCTGGACAATAGGTTTCCTGTCACAGGGTGGTGTAACCACCTTCCAGACAGGCTTTAGTGTATTGGGGTTGGGTGGGTGCACTCTGAGGGTGCTTTGAAGTCTGCACTAGGGGCACATTTGGTGTCCCTGTGCATAGTCCAGTTCAAACCGGTTGCCGGGGATACCAGCCCCTGCTCTGGTGCGAAACTGGACAAAGGAAATGGGTGTAACTACCCCTCTTTCCAAACCCTCCCATAGGTGGGTCCCCAGAGTATGTCCAACCCCTTTCTTAAGTATAAGTAAGGAACCCCTGACTACAGGACTTTAGATTACACCTGGACGAAACTCTGCTACAGATATCCTGGAACTTCAACGATCTACACAACTAGATGACTGAAGAATCTCCCTTGGAGTAAAGGAGTTACTCCCCTGCTTGGCAGGCACCAATGACGTATTTGCGGGTGTGCATCTCTGAAGCTCCCGCCGAACTCCGAAGTATTTGTAGCCCAGGAGGTACTTTTCCAGACTTCTTAGAGGCCGACCCGAATCCCCAGCAAAGCTGAGACCCGCAGCCCTCATGAGTGATGTGGAACCAGAACTCCTGGACAATTTGCACATTTGCAAGTGCATCAGCTTCTCAACGTTCTTTGAGGCTGTGCTTTAGTGTACTTGTAGCTCAAACCCCGAGCACCTTTTGCACCAAATATTGCTGGCCTACACTCCATGAGTGTTCTGTGAGCCAGTTCTGTGTGTTTCCGCTTGAGGCCCCTTTGCAATCACTGGTCTGTCAACTGGTGGGTCCCCGTGAAGGCAACTCTGATTTTCTTTTGGGCTTCCCTAGTTGCTCCAGACGTGCAATGACTCTCCCCCACTTGGTGAGTCCCTCTGACCTTGTGGTCCGCACCAAAGCATTTCTTCTCTTTCTGTGTGGGTTGCTGTTGCCAAGGCTTGTTGGGTCCAATCCGGGCAACAACAATGCAGCACTTGACATCCTTTGTGAAAATCCAGCTCCTGGTCATTGTTGACGCCTCCTGGTCCTCGTGGCTGCAGTGTCAAGCTTCACCTCTTCAACCTGAAATCACCCGACATCGGTGGGCATTCGTCTATCGTGCCCTTGGTCACTGGCAAGTGACCCAGACGATGTCTCACCTGCTTTCAGGTTCTTCTCAACTACGATCCAGGCTTGGGTCACCCCGGACACTTTCCACTTCAGCGGCAGCAGCACTTTGCAGCAGATCGCCATTGAAATCAATGATGATTCCCGACACCAAACGACACCTATGCACCAGGCTTCGGTGGGTGAGGTAACTCGAGTACTCCGGTGCTCCCGTGGGTGTTGGCTCTAGAACCCCTTAAGTCTAAAGGGGTTTGCTCAAAGTCCTCTCCTAAGTGTCCTTTATCTTTAATTTTCAACATCGACTTTCCCCATTGAAGTTAATGGCAATTCGTGGCTGTGTTCTCACACTGCACACGTCCCCCGTGGGTCCCCTGTGTCACTACCATGGGTGGTCCCTTGTGGCCACAGCACTTCTACAGGCTCTAGGCCTTGTGAAGTCAAGTTGTGGTTCTTATACCACTTAATTGATATATGGTTTGGCACGCCCCTAGGGCTCAATGTATTATGTGCGAATTTACCGGTTTCTGGCTAACAGCCTCATCAGCCAGGCTAGCTTCAATCCAGTGGCAAAGCGAGCAAGGGACCCACGTCTGGGCATACTCTGCCAACTAAGGGCAAACAAAGCAAACACAAGGAAATGATGGACGGAGCGCTGAAACTTTTCAGACACTCACCCCCCGTCACAGATCTGGGTTGAATCCATCATCATTCTTTAGCTCAAGTCAAGTCAAGTCAAGTCAAGTCAGAATATATATAGCGCACTACATACCCATAGGGTCTCAAGGCGCTTGAGGGAGGGGGGGGGGAGGTTTACTTATCGAATATCCATGTTTTAAGTTGTTTTCTGAAGGCTAGGTGGTTTTGAGTAAGGCGGAGGTGGATGGGAAGGGAATTCCAGGTCTTGGCCGCTAAGTAGGAGAAGGATCTTCCTCCCATGATGGCTTTGTGGATGCGCGAAACAGCGGCGAGGGCTTGGTTGGACGAACGCAGCTGGCGGGTGGGGGTGTAAAAGGAAAGGCGCGTGTTGAGACAATCAGGTCCAAGTTTGTATAGGGCTTTGTATGCGTGGGTGAGGAGACGGAACGTTATTCTCTTGTTGACGGGGAGCCAGTGAAGGTCTTTCAGGTGAGCGGAGATGTGGTCTGTGCGGGGGAGGTCTAGTATGAGTCTGGCTGAAGCATTTTGGATGCGTTGGAGTTTTTTCTTTAGTTTCGCGGTGGAACCGGCGTAAAGGGTGTTTCCGTAGTCCAGACGGCTTGTAACCAGTGCGTGGGTGACTGTTTTTCTTGTTTCGGTGGGGATCCAGTGAAAAGTTTTTTTGAGCATGCGTAGGATGTTGAAGCATGAAGATGAGACGGCGTTGACTTGTCTGGTCATCGAGAGTGAGGAGTCCAGGATGATGCCCAGGTTCCGTGCATGGTCCGTCGGTATGGGGGCTTTTCCTAGGGCCGTTGGCCACCAAGAGTGGTCCCAGGCGGAAGGGGATGCGCCTAAGATGAGGACTTCCGTTTTGTCCGAGTTCAGTTTCAGACGGCTGTGCTTCATCCACTCGGCTACTTCTTTCATCCCTTCGTGTAGGTTGGTTTCGGCGGTGGTTGGGTCTTTGGTGAGTGAGAGGATCAGCTGAGTGTCATCAGCGTAGGAGATGATGTTGAGGTTGTGTTGATGTGCAATGGTTGCGAGGGGGCTCATGTAGATGTTGAAGAGGGTGGGGCTGAGAGATGATCCTTGCGGGACGCCGCAGATGACTTCGGTGGCCTCTGATTTAAAAGGGGGAGGCGGACTCTCTGAGTTCTTCCAGCGAGGAACGAAATGATCCAGTCCAATGCTTTTCCTTGAATTCCGATGTTTGTGAGGCATTGTATCAGGGTGCTATGGCAGACTGTGTCGAAGGCTGCGGAGAGGTCAAGGAGGATAAGGGCGACTGTGTCTCCGTTGTCCAGTAGTGTTCGAATGTTGTCTGTTGCTGCGATGAGGGCGGTCTCGGTGCTGTGTTTGGCTCGGAAGCCAGACTGTGAGGAGTCGAGTGATTTGTTGGTTTCGAGGAAGGTGGTGAGCTGATTGTTAATGGCTTTCTCAATGACTTTGGCAGGGAATGGGAGGAGCGAGATGGGACGGTAGTTTTTGAGTTCGGTGGGGTCAGCTGTGGGTTTCTTCAGGAGGGCGCTGAGTTCGGCGTGTTTCCAGCTTTCTGGGAATGTGGTGGAGTTAAGGGAGTGGTTGATGACATCTCGGAGATGGGGTGCGATAATGGAGTCTGCTTTGTTGAAGATGTGATGGGGACATGGGTCTGTAGGAGATCCTGAGTGGATGGAGTTCATCAGGCGAATGGTCTCTTCTGTGGTGATTGAGTTCCATTCGAAAAGGATATTCGGAGGAGGTAACGGTTCGGAGGTGAGTGGGGTGGACTGGTTTACAGGTTGGTTGTCAAAGCTGTTATGGATGTCGGCGATTTTGTCATGAAAAAATGAGGCAAGGGAGTCGCAGAGGACTTGAGAGGGGGTGATGTCGTTAGAGCTGGCGGTGGGGTTGGTGAATTCTTTGATGATGTTGAAAAGTTCCTTGCTGTTGTGGGCATTGTTGTCTAGTCGGTCTTTGAGTGCTGATTTCTTGGCTCACTTTGCCACCCCAGTTCAGACACAGCTATGTGCAAATCAGTCTTGATCCTGTGCCTCATGGGAACAGTCCAGCCCAAACTGCCAAGCAATGCCTTCCCTGGGCCAAAAACAAATATCTTGGGACCGGTTTCTGAAGCTAGTTTGCTCGTCGCTCATGTTTTAAAAATTTGCACTGTTGTGAACTGTTCTTTTTAAAATTGCACTGCTGTGTTCTGGTTAGCGGGAATTTGGGGGGTTGGTTAGGTGGGCTACTGGGAATTTGGCAGCCTGCGTTGGTCACCCTATTGATCACAGCGGTCCACTGCTGCATGTTTTGCTGCCGCATTTTATTCCGGGCAGTATTTTAATTTTTTCGCGTTACCTTGGGAGTGCTCCTCGCTGAGGCGGCTCTCCTGGTGGTGGTATTTGGTGACAGTGGCCATTTTGGGTGAGCCACGCGTCACGAGCGGTCAGCGCTCTAGTCGTTTGATGCTGACCGCCGGCTTCCAGCCACATCTATTTAAACAAATGTCGACCCGGAAGCGCAGCGGACAAGTGCAGAGGGCGCACCGAAGGCCCGCCTAAGGCAAGCCCGTCTGCGCCCTTTCGCGCTAAGTCAGCGCTCAAGGCGAGACACTCTGCTCAACATGGCGCAACAACTTCCAGTGATATCATCACTCATTACACTGGCGAGGAGCTGAAAGTTCTTAGGCCCTCGAGCTGTTCTTTAAATAGCTCTTGTGCCTCTGGCCCATCTAGTGATTTTGTTTGTGCTGAGTGTGGTTATACCTTTTCCACTGAGCCATGCGTTTCGACCTCATCGACATTCGCTACTTCGATGGGGACCATCATGACCTGCCTTATCAACGCTAGGTCAGTAAGAAGGCACTATGTTGATGTGGCTGACCTCATCTCAGATAATGATTTGGATATGCTGTTTGTGACCGAAACATGGTTTGATGCGTATTCCAATCCGATTGTGGCGTTGGCCACTCCAGCCGGTTATAAAGTTCATCGGCTGGACCGCCAGTTGGGAAGGGGCGGGGGACTCGCCATTTGGCTGAGGGATAGCTGGGCTTTGCTTGGTGAACCCTCTTCGCTCTTGGGTGACTGCGAGGTCCTTAACTTCTGCATCCAATTCTCAGCGCAGTTTACGCTCAGAGGCTCGTTGGTCTATCGACCTCCGGGTCCGTCAAAGCATTTCTTGGACTCCTGTGGAGATGCTTTAGCTGAGCGAGCCCTGCGCTATTCTTGTTTTATTTTTCTTGGCAATGTTAACATCCATCTTGACCACGCGGAAGCCTTGGATGCCGCTGTCCTGTTGGATGCTTTCCACCTGGCGAACCTCACTCAAAGAGTTTTGTTTCCCACCCATCTTGGTGGACATACCTTAGATATTATAGGAGCCAATTTTCTTCTATTGGTAAAGAAACCTAGCCCGGTCGCTTGGTCCGACCATTTCCCCATCTTTTTTTCTTGGTCCTTGGTAATTCCTCCCCGGTCTGCTCATTGCTCTCGGCCCCCTGCCTTTAGGAAACCTGACTTAGGGTCTCTGAGTGCCGCCCTGGATGTCTCGCATTCCTCCTTCTGTGGGGAGCTTGAGGACAATGTCGCCCAGTTTGCAGAGTGGATTTCAGGGTCTGTCTCAGCACATTCTGCATTGAGGCAGGCCAAGCTGAGGAGAGAATCCCCTTCTAAGCACTGGTTCTCTCCTAGGCTAAGGACTTTGAAACGGGAGTGTAAAGTCGCTGAGAGAGCTTGGTGTGCCCGAGGCTACAGTCTAGCTGATAAGAACACTCTTAGAGCAAGACAGAGGCTATATTATACAGCCATCGGAGAAGCTAAGGGTCTTTATTTTGCCACGCGTATTGAGCGGGCCAAAAACAACTCCAAAGAGATTTTTTCCATCGTGCAAAGTTTTTGGGCCCCTGGTGCTCAGTCGGTGGCCGCCCCTACCTCGGATTCTTGGTGCAATTCCTTGGCAACCTTCTTCAAGGATAAAATAGCTAACATTCAAGCTTCACTTTCCATCTTCTCAGGGCATCCTGTCTCGGGGTTATCTACGTCTATCAATGGGGTAGAGCCCCTATTTTCTTTTGCGGACTTTGACCCTGTTGACTTGGCCAGCTCTCTAAATATCCTGAAAACTCTTAAATCCGGCTCTCCTAGTGACCCCTGTGCTGCCTGGCTTCTGTCGGATGTGGCCGATATCGTCAACCCAGTCAGGTTTCCGTGCAGCTCATAGCACGGAATCAGCTTTGCTGGAGATTGCTGAGGCTATCAGGGAGTGTCAAGATGCCGGTGGGAGGGCAGCATTGGTTATGCTGCACCTCTCGGCAGCATTTGACATGGTCCCCCATGCCATGCTGCTTAACCGCCTGTCTGCCATTGGTATCAGTGGCAATGCCTGCCACTGGATTAGTTCCTTCCTCGAGGGCCGGCAGCAGCAGGTTTGGCTTCTCCCGAGTGCCTCTGCACCTCTCCCGGTGTCAACGGGGGTGCCTCAGGGTTCATCACTTAGCCCCCTCCTTTTTAACATCTATGTGACCCCGCTTGTGTAACTGGCGGAGTCACTGGGGGCTAAGGTGATGGCCTACGCCAACGACACCCAGCTGCTGGCCTAAGGAAGTGGACTTGGTCGGGCTGGCCCAAAACTGCCTTCCTCTGTCTTTCACTGGTTATCTAATGCCCAGTTAAAATGCAATGAAGGGAAGTCTGAGGTGCTGCTGTTTGGTTCCTTTCCTTCTGACTTCAGAGAAAAGCTTTGGCCCCTGGGTTTTTCTCAGCCCTCTGAAAGAACGGGCGCTGTAAAAAACCTGGGCGTCTGGTTTGACCAAAACTTGCATTTTGTGACGCACGCAAAGAAACTGGCTGGGTCCTGCTTCGGCATATTAAAGAGCTTGAGGAAGTTTCTTCCTCTCTTGCCGTGTGCTTCTAGGGAAACCATGGTCCGTGCGTTGATCCTGTCCAGCCTGGACTACGCCAATGCGCTCCTGGTCAGTTGCTCGGGGCCACTGATTAAAAAACTTCAGGTCGTGCAGAATTCTGCAGTCAGACTCCTTATGGGGCTTTCCCCTAGAGATAGTGTGCGGATACACTTGCGCTCCTTGCATTGGCTGCCAGTGGAGTCCCGCCTGAAATTCAAAATGCTTACCATCGCTCACCGGGCCCTGTATGATACTGGCCCTCTTTACTTACAGAGAAGATTTGCCTTCTATGTGCCTGGCAGAGCGCTGCGGTCCTCTGCTCAATGGCTGATGCAGATCCAGAAGTTTAAGCGCCAGCGTCTTGGCGGAAACTCCTTTGTGCGTAGGGCTGGTCTGGCCTGGAATCTACTGCCTTTAGCCCTAAGGACTACTCAGGACCCAGTGCTTTTAAAAAAAAACTCAAGACCTTGCTGTTTTAACTTGATATCTGTTCATCCTTCCTTCAGGAGCTAGCGCCGGGACACTATGAGTAGCTGCACGCTTTACAAGTTTAATAAACATAAACATAAACATAAACTTCAGCCGGGCTATCTTGAATCCAGTGGCAAAGTGAGCTAGGGACCCACGTCTGAGCATACCCTGCCAACTTAGGGCGAACAAAGCAAAACCAAAGGGCATGATGGACGGAGTGTTTAACATTGCAAGCACTCACCCCCAGTCAACTGATCTGGGTTTAATCCATCATCATTCTTTAGCTCACTCCACCACCCCAGTTCAGACATGGCCATATGCAAATCAGACTGACCCTGTGCCTCTTGGGAACAGTCCAGCCCGAACTGCCAAGCCATGTCTTTCCTGTACTGGAAACCAGCATCCTGGGATCAGTTTCTGGCTAACAGCCGTCATCAGCCAGGCTAGCTTGAATCCAGAGGCAAATTGAGCAAGGGACCCACGTCTGGGCATACCCTGCCAACTTAGGCCGAACAAAGCAAACACAAGGAGATGATGGACGGAGCGCTGAAACTTTTCAGACACTCACCCCCAGTCACAGATTTGGGTTAAATTCATCATCGTTCTTTAGCTCACTTTGCCACCCCAGTTCAGACATGGCTATATGCAAATCAGTCTTGACTCTGTACCTCATGGGAACAGTCCAGCCCGAACTGCCAAGCCATACCTTCCCTGGACCGGAAACAACCATCCTGGGACCGGTTTCTGGCTAACGGCAGTCATCAGTCAGGCAAGCTTGAATCCAGTGACAAAGTGATCAAGGGACCCATGTCTGGGCATAACCTTTCAACTTAGGGCGAACAAAGCAAACACAAGGAGATGATGGATGGAGCGCTGAAACTTTTCAGACACTCACCCCCAGTCAGAGATCTGGGTTGAATCCATCATCTTTCTTTAGCTCACTTTGCCACCTCAGTTCAGACAGAGCTACCCACAACAATCGCTGCATGCCTCCAACACCGAATCAAAGTGAGCTATCCTCCTTGTGGACCCCAGGGATGCAACAGGGCATTGGGACGACTCTTCCTGTGAACATTTGTAAGTGGTTGGGAGTTGACCTGTGTGAAGATTCTGTCTTCGAACTTTGAAGGGAGTGACAAAGCCAACTCCCTCTCACTGTGACCTGGTGTTCAGCAGGAAAAGCAGAGTTGCAGTTGCAGACTCTCGTCTTGGTACCAACGAGTAGGAGCCTGATTTAGAGTTTGGTGGACGTGCTAACTCTGTCACAAATGTGATGGGTATCCCGTCCATCGTATTATAAGTGCTTTATAGCCTATGGAACTCGCAATACAACGGACGGGGTATCCGTCATGTTTGTGATGGAATAACCCAGCAGCCAAGGTCTAAATCAGGTCCTAAATGTGCAAACTTTAAAATGAGGGCACTGTGTACACGGTCAGACTGACACCGAGGGATTGAAAATTCTGTCTGGTCCAGAGAACAAGCTAGAGACGTCTCCAGAGGGGATCACTGATAGAATATCGGAAACAGAAATATTGTGTGGACAGACTATTGTATCAAAAATATGGAGGACCATAGTAGCCAGGTTAGTGCAACTAGTTAAGTATAGAGGTACTATTCTTAACTCTACATCTATCTATCTTAAAGATCAGCCTATTGTTAAGGTACACATATGTGGAGTTATATATAGTAAAACTTTGGTTAGCTATAGATACTGACCTTCACTATATTTTTTGCCCTCATTTTCTTAACACAATATTTTGTTCACACAATATTGTTGCTCCGATATTTGGTCTAAACACCTCCCAGTGGGACTCTGTGAAGTTTGGAAAGCTGTGAACTGTGCCTGCCTGTAAAAGATGACTGAATCTCATCCAGCCCCTCTGGCTTGGCAGAAGGCAAAATGCTGCCTGGAGTTGGAGACAACCTCTAGGGGCGCTTGTGAGTAACACGCAGGAGCTTTCATTGACTATCCATGCAGAATGGACAACTGCTGCTATAAAACTCCACGCCTTTGACAGGATTGATTCAATTTTTGCCATTTTAGTCTTATTTTAATCATGAAATATGTGTTTTAATTTTACTAAATTAGTCTGGAAAGTGTCATTGAGAGATTTATTGATGTGAGTGTTGCATTGGTGCTGCTGACAAGCATTCTCAGAAGTGACATTCCACCTCAGTCTTGCACTACGAAGGGGTAGCCGAGTCTGCCTCAGAAAATTGCAAGGTTGTGGGAGAGATGGACCCACTGTGCACCTGGGAACCTGCACCATCCGTGCCAATGAGGTCTGACCACTTGGACACTGGTCAGCGCAATGCCAGTGCTTGGTGTAGTATTTTCTCCATTTCTATTACTTGTGGTTTCTATGGAACTTAGAATGTTGTGTATGAGGGATTCTTGTAATGTCAGTTGCTGGCTGTTAGCTGATGGTTAGGGTGCATATGAATAAACCTACCAACTGAGGAATCATACTCTTTCCTGTTTTATTCATAACTTTTCATTGGCGAGAAGGATGGGATGAAGAATAAGTAAAGAGCACCTTAACATCAAGCTAAGTACTTTGTAAATTTGAATGACTGAAATTTTCGTGGAAAATCTACTATATCCTAAAAGAGGATGAAAAACGATTCCTGGTATTTTGTATTGAAACCAGAGTGCGTGTGAATCCAAGTATGTACTTCCCCAGTGGCAGTAGTTCTTAAAAAGGGAAGATTTGAGGTTCCCCAGCGGCAGTAATTTAAAGGTGGAGGAAGGGAAGGAATTGGAGGAATTATTAAAAAGCGTAAAACAACTGCGGAGTAATTTTGAAAACTGTATACTTGATTTACGAAAAACGGCGCATATATGTTGCTCTTTGTGGAGAGGAGTTGACTGTTACCGTTTTGTTTGACCGTTATTGCTTTGTTCGGCTGAGGAGCTCCTTCCTGGTTGAGAGTTAGTGCCGAGTGATGACGTAGTGGAGTCAGGCTGAGGGATTCGGCGAACGTCTGGTGAAGAGCAACTCCTTCGGAAGTAACCAAGGACGCTGTGTGATGAAACGTCATCGCGCAGGAGTGGCAAAGGTCGTTGTTTGAGGAAACGTTGTTGCGCACGGAGGAGAAATGTGAAAACATTTGCGATCGTTTTATTTTGATGTTATTTTTGTTTGAAGGAACTTAATATATACAACTTGAAGACACCGTGTGAGGAAGAAACGTTTTCTATCAAGAAAGAAGTACATCTGTGAACCGGATTATTTTGTGGTATACAAAGGAAGTGATTTTAATATCAATATTGGTACAATATTCCAAGTTTAGCGGTATTGATTAATATTTTTCACTTAGTTGTATGAAACATTATTATCTCAGTTAAGGAAGGAAACATATAGTTATTTTTTTTTAATGTTTGCATGAATTATGAATACTTTATACACTGCCACTGAAAATATTATTTAGTTTAAGAGTTTGAAAATTGGCAATTGTTTTAAAAAAGTGTATAAAAAGGTTAAACATTACAAGTTAAGAAAATGCAGAATGTGACGACACCTCCATTTTTCTTGAATGATCCAGGTGAGCCAAGAGTCAAATGGAGTAAGTGGAAAAAGATATTTGAACATTATGCAAAAGTATGTGGTACTAATTTAAGTGCGGAAAGGAAGTATTCATTGTTGTTACATTGTCTCGGGGGTGAGGGGCAGGAGGTGCTTGAAAATTTACCGGATTTGTCTCCACAAGAGCAAAGGGGTTTGGATGAATATGAAATGTGTTTATTGCAATTAGATAAACATTATCTACCACGTGTGAGTACCATTATGGAAAGATATCATTTTGGGAAACGTGAACAAGGAAAAGATGAGTCAGTGGAAGAATATATAACTGCCCTAAGGAAATTGTCTTCTACCTGTAAGTATGGTGGTGCAAATGAGGAACGTATAAGGGATCAATTTGTTTTGAAGTGTAGAGAGGATAAGATCAGGGAAGAGTTGTGGCTCAAAGATGAACCACCCTTGGAAGAGGTAATTGGTATTGCAAAAAGAGTAGAACATATGTTGAAATGTGTAAATGAGTTGAAAAATGACAAAAGTAAGGTTGAAGAAAAGGTGGAAGAGGTTAAGGATGATATTTCTCAAATTAAGGAAGTAAAGCCTGTTGTGAAAAATATGAGCAAAGAAGAAACTGACGTGGCTAGTATTACCTGTTTTAGATGTGGAAAGTCAGGTCATAAGGCTAACTCTAAGTTTTGTCCAGCTATGAGTTTTGTTTGTCATGGCTGTGGTAAAAAGGGACACTTTGTAAAATTTTGTAAAACTAAAGAAAGAAAAGTGGTTAACAAAGAGATAAAGGAGGTTATATGTCAAATTAAAGTTAAAGATGAGAAAGATCATCCCACTGGTATCATCAAGATTGATGATACAGAAATAGAGATGAAATTTGACTCTTGTGCACTTATTACAATTATTTCAAAATACATTTATGAGGAACATTTCAAAAGTAAAAATAAGCTTAGTAGAATGGATGTGTGTCCAGGTGGATATGGGGGTGCACCTATTACCATGATGGGTTACTTTAATGCAACCATTGAATTGGGGAAGAGAATAACTGTGGGAAAAATCTATGTTTCTAAGGTTGGTGATTGTTTGATTGGGTGGCCTTATCAACGCTTATTGGGTGTAATTTTGAATCCTAACTCTGATCCTCAAGTGCAAATTCAAGAAGTAGAATCTGAAGTGAACACATTTATGGAAGAATTTCCTAAACTTTTTCGAAAAGAGTTGGGATGTTTAAAAGGCTATAAACATGGTATAAAATTAAAAAAGGATGCTGTACCTGTAATTGCAAAAGTTAGGAGAATTCCTATTGCGATACAAGAGAAGGTGGAGCAAGAACTAAAGAAATTACAAAAACAAGATATCATTACTTCTGTAGAAGCAACTGAATGGTTGGCGCCAATTGTTGTCGCTAACCAACCCAATGGTGCGATAAGACTGTGCTGTGATTTAAGATCTTTAAACAGGGAAGTTGTAGTAAATAAATTTCCTCTGCCTAATATAGATGAACTATTAACATCTCTAGGTGACTCAAAATTGTTTACAACTTTAGATCTAACACAGGCATACCATCAAATAGAGTTGACGCAGGAATCACAGGATCTTACGGCATTTATAACGCCGATGGGTGCATTCAAATATAAAAGAATGCCGTTTGGTCTTGTGTCCGCTGCGTCAGTTTTTCAACGGGTTATGCATTCAATTTTGAAAGGGATTAGATCTGTAAAATGTTATCAGGATGACCTGTTAATATTTGGTGTAAATCAACAAGATCATGACAGGACTCTTAGAATGGTGCTAAAAAGGTTGGAAAATGCTGGTTTGACGTTGAAATATGAAAAATGTAGGTTCTCGGTCAATGAGGTGAATTATTTGGGACATCATATTTCAGCGTTTGGAATCGCACCTAAAAAAGAATTGGTTGAGACTATTGAAAAGTTGGTATCACCAAAAAACAAGGAAGAGGTGGTATCATTTCTTGGCATGGTTGAATACTATGGAAAATTTATAAACAATCTAGCAGGTAAAACAAGCAATTTGAGAAATCTTCTAGGTAAGAATAAAGAGTTTAAGTGGACAGAAGAATGTCAAAGAGAGTTTAGTGAAATTAAAAAGGATTTGGTTGATGCTCCAGATTTGCAAGCATTTGTACCCTTTGAGGAGACTTTTGTAGTAATGGATGCTAGTTCAAAGGGTGTGGGTGCTGTTTTGAAACAAAGGAAGAATGGTCAAGAGAAACTGATTGCGTGTGCTTCTAGAAGTTTGAGGGGCTCGGAACGGAACTATTCGGTTATAGAGAAGGAGGCCCTGGCTATATATTGGGCACTAAGAAAGTTTAAGAATTTTCTATGGGGTATGAGGTTCACAGTCTGTACAGATCATAAGCCATTAAGGGAGATTTTTATGATGAAAGGTTTGGATAGTGTTTCGTCAAGGATTCGAAAATGGGTAATTGGGCTTCAGGAGTTTAATTTCAGTGTTGTTTATATACCAGGAGTTGACAATGTATTTGCTGATTGTCTATCACGTTTGGTTAATGAAGTTGAGGGAGTTGATTGTGAAGATGAAATATGTGAAGATTAAGTAAATGTATGTGAGATTAACTCTGGTGCTATACTTGAAGATGAATGGTTGGAGGAAATTGGTAAGGATGTTGAAATTGGGAAAATAATTGATAAGCTTAAAGGGAAAGTTGATTGGGATAGTTCTTTTGAGAAGGTATGGCATTTAGTTGAAAATGAGTTATCAGTGGAGAATGGTATTCTTATGAGGGGTACTAAATTAATTCCTCCAAGTTCTTTGAGGAAAAGATTGATTGATGAGGCTCATCAGGGTCATCTAGGAGTTGTTAAGACCAAAGAAAGAATTCGGTGTTCATTTTGGTGGCCAGGAATGGATCAGGAAATAGAAAGTGAGGTGAGAGAGTGTTTGCAATCTAGGGTAAGTGACAACATTTTAATTTCACGTACAACTCCTATGGTTTGTCGCAATCTTCCAACAGGTCCTTGGGAAGATATTGCTATAGATATTGTAGGTCCTCTTTCAGGTGAGCATCATACACCTTATTTGATAGTATTGATTGATCTTTATTCTAGGTGGGTGGAAGTTTCTTCTGTTTCTGAAGTTACTTCTTCATGTGTCATCTCTTTTCTTACTTTTCTTACTTTTCACTTGGCATGGATGTTATGACTGGTTTGTGAAACAATGCAGGGGAGACAGCTACCTACAGGTCTGTACATTCATCCTCACAGTTTGACCCAAAAGAACTCTGATCGCCTCCAGCAGAGCCCTAGCCAGGCAAATGATTGAAACTCCTCAAAGTGGATCCCCTCATCCTTGCAGAGCAGCTATTGCATTGTAACATGGTTTGTGCTTGAAAAATCCACATAGATAAATGCAAAGTCCATCAGCAACTCCAATGAAACATTGGGTTGTCGATTATCAATGCCATCCCCATGATGTTGATCTATCGACCACCAGGACCCCTTGGCACATTTCACGAATGCTTGCTGGAGGCGGTGATAGGAGGGGTATGTACGGTCACGAACATCCTGCTATTAGGAGATTTCAACCTCCATTTTAACAAGCCAGGAGATAGGGCAGCCAAAGACTTAGAAAATGACCTAGAGAGCTATAACCTTAACCTTAAGGTTCGGCGCCCCACGCACAAGCTCGGAAATACTCTTGACTCCATTTTTACTAACATTGCGACTATAACAGTCCTGGAGCCTTACCCTGTCCCCTGGTCGGATCACTCAGTGATTCCTTTTCACTGGAGAATTTCCAGGATGAGTACTACTACTTCCTCAGAGAGAGGACTAATAAGACCTTGGACAAAACTTGACTTGGACGAATGGAAAGGACTGTTAGAAAGCAGTAAGCCACCGGATAATCCTAATGTGGAAGGGGCTGTCAATAATTTCAATCAGTGGATCACCCAATCCCTAGATACGCTTATACCGAAAAAACCCTCAACAATTAGGAAGGGAGAGCTTAAACATCCATGGTTTACCTCAGACTTAAGGATACTGAAACAAGAATGTAAAAGGGCAGAACGACACTGGCGGAAGGATTTTAGCGGGGAAAGGAAGACCAGTTACAAAGCCACATTGAAGAAATACAAAACCACTCTTATTACCACTAAAACTGCATTCTTTGCGAACAAAATCGAATCCGCCGCCAATGCCCCCAGGGAAATGTTCAAGATTGTAAAGCTCTTGACAAAAATCCCAGATCCCCCCGTAAAAGCAGACGAGCAGGAAACAAGATGTGATGACATGGCGAACTATTTCCAGACCAAAATACACACAATTCTTGAGACGATCCCGGTATTGGACCCGGCCTCACATCATAGTGTACCTCCCCCGGAGGAAAGAAGTGAATGTCCAACACTTTCCAAGTTTGCCCCCCTCACGGAAGAGCTTCTCCCCTCTCTGTTGAGGAGTATAAAAAGTGGATCACCACGAGATCCAGTCCCCATGAAAATACTTAACCAGGCACTTCCAACCATCAGCGAACCCGTAATTAAGATGGTTAACACCTCCCTGGAATCGGCTACGGTCCCAAAGGCATGGAAACTGGCCATGGTCAGATCCCTGATTAAAAAGCCGAACCTCGACCCAGGAGATCCGGCCAACTATCGACCGGTATCCTTGTTACCTGGGATGGGGAAATTGACCGAAAAATTGGTAAACATCCAATTGGTGGCATTCCTGGAGAAGTATAATCTTCTCCATCCATCCCAGACAGGGTTCAGGAAGGGACAAGACACCGAGACAGCACTGTTGAGGGTGGTAGAAGAGGCCAGAAGGATTTTGGATGCAGGTGGCAGCGCGGCCATTATCCTTCTGGACCTCAGCGCCGCCTTCGACACGGTAAGTCACCATCTGCTGCTGCCTCGACTCCGGAACATCGGGGTAACCGGGAAAGCCATGGAGTGGTTGAGATCTTTTCTTGAGGAAAGATATTTTCAGGTGTTTGAGGGTAACAACTGCTCTTGTCTGTTAGCGTTACAGTGTGGGGTACCCTGAGGGGTCGTCCCTTAGCCCCACACTGTTTAATGTCTACATGGCCCCGTTGGCGGAACTAGTTGCTCCGTTTGGCATCCAGTTAATAAGCTACGCGGATGACACCCAGCTGGTGTTTTCCTTGCAACAAACAGACGCTCCCCCGAACAATCTGGCTAATTGTTTGGAGGTGGTAGTAAACTGGATGAATTTGTCTCAGCTCAGACTTAACGGAGGAAAAACTGAGCTGATGCTCTTAGGAAAGCAGGATATCCCCGACTGCCTAGCTTGGCCCACTTGTATGGGTGCCATACCATCACCCAAACCAAAAATAAAAAGTATAGGCTTCTGGCTCGACAACGCTTTGTCCTTCGAAACTCAAGCCAGAAAGACCTCTGCAGTTTGTCATGGGATACTCAAATCCCTGCGTAAAATCCTGCCCCAACTCCCTGAAAAAGCAAAGAAGACCGTAGTTCAATCCTTGGTTTTATCACGAATTGACTACGGGAATGCTTTATACCTTGGGGCACCGGCATCCACTTTTAAAACCCTACAAGTGGCTCAGAACTATGCCGCCAGAATTTTGACTGGAACTAGTCGATATATGTCGGCGAAGCCAGCTCTAAGATCACTCCATTGGCTCCCTGTGAAGGAACGGGTGCAATTTAAATCCCTATGCATCACATACAAGATCATGCATGGAGAAGGCCCTTCCATTTTGGAAAATATGATAAGTCCTTACAAGCCCCAACTCAATCTCCGCTCGAGTGACCACAACCTGGCAATCATTCCCAGAATAAAGCGAGCCCGCTCAGGCGGTCGGCTCTTTTCTCTGCAAGCAGCAAGAGAATGGAATGCCCTCCCATATAACTTGAGGCAGGAACAGACCTTCCTTCAGTTTAGGAAGAAACTCAAAACCTTCCTATTCCCCAGAAATTAGCCTGCAGTAGGAATGTTGATCGGACTAGCCCAGGGCTACCGTTGCCAAGAGCGCTGGGATGCCTACGGGTAGCCATGCGCTACATAAGTGATTTTACAATTACAATTACAATTACAATGAACCACTTTAAGAGTCTGATGGTTTAACAAGGAGGACACACCTGTTCAAGGTCAAAACAAAGATCAGTTGCATTTGCTCATTTTCTCTCCAATTCTGCTCTTTTGAGGAATGATCGTCTGAAAAGGCAGTGGGTTCTCGTGATCTCTAGGAGTGAGTTGGGCCAGTGGCCCCCCAAAATCATTGCCACGGGCATGCAGGTGGAGAATGAAAGGCCAAAAAATCAGGACCCTTCAAGACAGTTCCTTCATAAAAACTTGCGCCAGCTTCTCAAAGGCTGTCTGGCACTGCTGGCTTCAGACTTTCTAGGCCCGCTGGTGTTTTTAGGTCACTTAGCTGGTCTTTTTAGGTCACCTGTGGCCAGCTTCTCACTGCTGACTTCAGACTTCCTAGGCCCGCTGGTGTTTTTAGGTCACTGACCTGGTGTTTTCAGGTCACCTGTGCACAGCTTCTCACTGCTAGCTTCAGTTGACTTTCTTGGACCGCTGCTGGTTTTAGGTCACTGATCTGGTGTTTTTAGGTCACCTGTGCACAGCTTCTCACTGCTGGCTTCAGTTGACTTTCTTGGACCGCTGCTGGGGTTAGGTCACTGACCTGGTGTTTTTAGGTCACCTGTGGACAGCTTGTCAGTGCTGGCTTCAGTTGACTTTCTTGGACCGCTGCTGGGGTTAGGTCACTGACCTGGTGTTTTTAGGTCACCTGTGGACAGCTTGTCAGTGCTGGCTTCAGTTGACTTTCCTGGACCACTGCTGGTTTTAGGTCACTGATCTGGTGTTTTTAGGTCACCTGTGCACAGCTTCTCACTGCTGGCTTCAGTTGACTTTCTTGGACTGCTGCTGGTTTTAGGTCACTGAGCTGGTGTTTTTAGGTCACCTGTGGACAGCTTGTCAGTGCTGGCTTCAGTTGACTTTCTTGGACTGCTGCTGGTTTTAGGTCACTGAGCTGGTGTTTTTAGGTCACCTGTGCACAGCTTCTCACTGCTGGCTTCAGTTGACTTTCCTGGACCACTGCTGGTTTTAGGTTACTGAGCTGGTGTTTTTAGGTCACCTGTGCACAGCTTCTCACTGCTGGCTTCAGTTGACTTTCCTGGACCACTGCTGGTTTTAGGTTACTGAGCTGGTGTTTTTAGGTCACCTGTGCACAGCTTCTCACTGCTGGCTTCAGTTGACTTTCCTGGACCACTGCTGGTTTTAGGTTACTGATCTGGTGTTTTTAGGTCACCTGTGCACAGCTTCTCACTGCTGGCTTCAGTTGACTTTCCTGGACCACTGCTGGTTTTAGGTTACTGATCTGGTGTTTTTAGGTCACCTGTGGACAGCTTCTCACTGCTGGCTTCAGTTGACTTTCCTGGACCACTGCTGGTTTTAGGTTACTGATCTGGTGTTTTTAGGTCACCTGTGCACAGCTTCTCACTGCTGGCTTCAGTTGACTTTCCTGGACCACTGCTGGTTTTAGGTTACTGAGCTGGTGTTTTTAGGTCACCTGTGCACAGCTTCTCACTGCTGGCTTCAGTTGACTTTCCTGGACCACTGCTGGTTTTAGGTTACTGAGCTGGTGTTTTTAGGTCACCTGTGCACAGCTTCTCACTGCTGGCTTCAGTTGACTTTCCTGGACCACTGCTGGTTTTAGGTTACTGAGCTGGTGTTTTTAGGTCACCTGTGCACAGCTTCTCACTGCTGGCTTCAGTTGACTTTCCTGGACCACTGCTGGTTTTAGGTTACTGATCTGGTGTTTTTAGGTCACCTGTGGACAGCTTCTCACTGCTGGCTTCAGTTGACTTTCCTGGACTGCTGCTGTTTTTAGGTCACTGAGCTGGTGTTTTTAGGTCTCAGTGCTGGCTTCAGTTGGCTTTCTAGGCCCGCTGGTGTTTTTAGGTCACTGAGCAGCCGAGCTGTGATCGAGCCAAGAAAGATCAATGACTTCCCACGCATCAGTCTAGCTGGTAGGAGACCTCCAGTCCAGGGGGGTCTCGGTCTTGGGCTGGTGATGCTGGTTTCTCACCCTCACTCAACTGATGATGCAGGTAGATCCCACGCGTTGAAGTAAGGGGAGGGTTGGCTGGAGGGGGGCGCGTAAGTAGGGTGAGGACAGCATGTAGAATGAGTTGGACTAGTGGAGGGAGGTGGGACTGAGTGTGTGAGGAACAAGTGGGAGCCAGAAGGAGGATGAGAGAGGGAGAGTACAACAGCCTGGAGTGAGAGGGACGAGTGGAGAGAGGACCAGCATCTTGGAGTGAGTGGTGTGTGTGCGTCGGGAGATCCGAGTGGGAGAGAATGAAAAGGGCACCTGGACACAAGGGGTCCGATTCACAGAGGTATGCTTGCACTTTTGTATAACTTTACTACTTTTCAGTGTTCTTAAAGATAAACCGAGACCAAAAGTCTAACTTTATGACTTTTCGGTATTTATAAAGGTAAGTTACTACTAGTAAAGTTAGACTTTTGGGCGAAGTTTACCTTTGTGAATACCGGAAAGTAGTAAAGTTAGACTTTCGGTCAAAGTTTACCTTTGTGAATACCGAAAGTAGTAAAGTTAGACTTTCGGTCAAAGTTTACCTTTGTGAATACCGAAAGTAGTAAAGTTAGACTTTCGGTCAAAGTTTACCTTTGTGAATACCGAAAAGAAGTAAAGTTAGATTTCTGGTCTGAGTTTACCTTTGTGAATACCGATAAGTAGTAAAGTTAGACTTTCGGTCTAAGTTTACCTTTGTGAATACCGAAAGTAGTAAAGTTAGACTTTCGGTCAAAGTTTACCTTTGTGAATACCGAAAAGAAGTAAAGTTAGATTTCTGGTCTGAGTTTACCTTTGTGAATACCGATAAGTAGTAAAGTTAGACTTTCGGTCTAAGTTTACCTTTGTGAATACCGAAAGTAGTAAAGTTAGACTTTCGGTCAAAGTTTACCTTTGTGAATACCGAAAAGAAGTAAAGTTAGATTTCTGGTCTGAGTTTACCTTTGTGAATACCGATAAGTAGTAAAGTTAGACTTTCGGTCTAAGTTTACCTTTGTGAATACCGAAAGTAGTAAAGTTAGACTTTCGGTCAAAGTTTACCTTTGTGAATACCGAAAAGAAGTAAAGTTAGATTTCTGGTCTGAGTTTACCTTTGTGAATACCGATAAGTAGTAAAGTTAGACTTTCGGTCTAAGTTTACCTTTGTGAATACTGAAAGTAGTAAAGTTAGACTTTCGGTCAAAGTTTACCTTTGTGAATACCGAAAAGAAGTAAAGTTAGATTTCTGGTCTGAGTTTACCTTTGTGAATACCGATAAGTAGTAAAGTTAGACTTTCGGTCTAAGTTTACCTTTGTGAATACCGAAAGTAGTAAAGTTAGACTTTCGGTCAAAGTTTACCTTTGTGAATACCGAAAAGAAGTAAAGTTAGATTTCTGGTCTGAGTTTACCTTTGTGAATACCGATAAGTAGTAAAGTTAGACTTTCGGTCTAAGTTTACCTTTGTGAATACCGAAAGTAGTAAAGTTAGACTTTCGGTCAAAGTTTACCTTTGTGAATACCGAAAAGAAGTAAAGTTAGATTTCTGGTCTGAGTTTACCTTTGTGAATACCGATAAGTAGTAAAGTTAGACTTTCGGTCAAAGTTTACCTTTGTGAATACCGAAAAGAAGTAAAGTTAGATTTCTGGTCTGAGTTTACCTTTGTGAATACCGATAAGTAGTAAAGTTAGACTTTCGGTCTAAGTTTACCTTTGTGAATACCGAAAGTAGTAAAGTTAGACTTTTGGTCAAAGTTTACCTTTGTGAATACCGAAAAGAAGTAAAGTTAGATTTCTGGTCTGAGTTTACCTTTGTGAATACCGATAAGTAGTAAAGTTAGACTTTCGGTCAAAGTTTACCTTTGTGAATACCGAAAAGAAGTAAAGTTAGATTTCTGGTCTGAGTTTACCTTTGTGAATACCGATAAGTAGTAAAGTTAGACTTTCGGTCTAAGTTTACCTTTGTGAATACCGAAAGTAGTAAAGTTAGACTTTCGGTCAAAGTTTACCTTTGTGAATACCGAAAAGAAGTAAAGTTAGATTTCTGGTCTGAGTTTACCTTTGTGAATACCGATAAGTAGTAAAGTTAGACTTTCGGTCAAAGTTTACCTTTGTGAATACCGAAAAGAAGTAAAGTTAGATTTCTGGTCTGAGTTTACCTTTGTGAATACCGATAAGTAGTAAAGTTAGACTTTCGGTCTAAGTTTACCTTTGTGAATACCGAAAGTAGTAAAGTTAGACTTTCGGTCAAAGTTTACCTTTGTGAATACCGAAAAGAAGTAAAGTTAGATTTCTGGTCTGAGTTTACCTTTGTGAATACCGATAAGTAGTAAAGTTAGACTTTCGGTCTAAGTTTACCTTTGTGAATACCGAAAGTAGTAAAGTTAGACTTTCGGTCAAAGTTTACCTTTGTGAATACCGAAAAGAAGTAAAGTTAGATTTCTGGTCTGAGTTTACCTTTGTGAATACCGATAAGTAGTAAAGTTAGACTTTCGGTCTAAGTTTACCTTTGTGAATACCGAAAGTAGTAAAGTTAGACTTTCGGTCAAAGTTTACCTTTGTGAATACCGAAAAGAAGTAAAGTTAGATTTCTGGTCTGAGTTTACCTTTGTGAATACCGATAAGTAGTAAAGTTAGACTTTCGGTCTAAGTTTACCTTTGTGAATACCGAAAGTAGTAAAGTTAGACTTTCGGTCAAAGTTTACCTTTGTGAATACCGAAAAGAAGTAAAGTTAGATTTCTGGTCTGAGTTTACCTTTGTGAATACCGATAAGTAGTAAAGTTAGACTTTCGGTCTAAGTTTACCTTTGTGAATACCGAAAGTAGTAAAGTTAGACTTTCGGTCAAAGTTTACCTTTGTGAATACCGAAAAGAAGTAAAGTTAGATTTCTGGTCTGAGTTTACCTTTGTGAATACCGATAAGTAGTAAAGTTAGACTGTCGGTCAAAGTTTACCTTTGTGAATACCGAAAAGAAGTAAAGTTAGATTTCTGGTCTGAGTTTACCTTTGTGAATACCGATAAGTAGTAAAGTTAGACTTTCGGTCTAAGTTTACCTTTGTGAATACCGAAAGTAGTAAAGTTAGACTTTCGGTCAAAGTTTACCTTTGTGAATACCGAAAAGAAGTAAAGTTAGATTTCTGGTCTGAGTTTACCTTTGTGAATACCGATAAGTAGTAAAGTTAGACTTTCGGTCAAAGTTTACCTTTGTGAATACCGAAAAGAAGTAAAGTTAGATTTCTGGTCTGAGTTTACCTTTGTGAATACCGATAAGTAGTAAAGTTAGACTTTCGGTCTAAGTTTACCTTTGTGAATACCGAAAGTAGTAAAGTTAGACTTTCGGTCAAAGTTTACCTTTGTGAATACCGAAAAGAAGTAAAGTTAGATTTCTGGTCTGAGTTTACCTTTGTGAATACCGATAAGTAGTAAAGTTAGACTTTCAGTCTAAGTTTACCTTTGTGAATACCAAAAGTAGTAAAGTTAGACTTTCGGTCAAAGTTTACCTTTGTGAATACCGAAAAGAAGTAAAGTTAGATTTCTGGTCTGAGTTTACCTTTGTGAATACCGATAAGTAGTAAAGTTAGACTTTCGGTCAAAGTTTACCTTTGTGAATACCGAAAAGAAGTAAAGTTAGATTTCTGGTCTGAGTTTACCTTTGTGAATACCGATAAGTAGTAAAGTTAGACTTTCGGTCTAAGTTTACCTTTGTGAATACCGAAAGTAGTAAAGTTAGACTTTCGGTCAAAGTTTACCTTTGTGAATACCGAAAAGAAGTAAAGTTAGATTTCTGGTCTGAGTTTACCTTTGTGAATACCGATAAGTAGTAAAGTTAGACTTTCGGTCAAAGTTTACCTTTGTGAATACCGAAAGTAGTAAAGTTAGATTTCTGGTCTGAGTTTACCTTTGTGAATAGGGTCCATAGAGTGAGAGAAGATGTGGGGGTGAGATGAGAGAGTAGGGGTGAGGAGGATGAATGGGAGTGAAAGGGGTGAGTCAGGGTGAGAGGAGCATTTGGGGGTGGGCCAGTGGCATAGCGAAACCTGAGGGGGGCCCCCTGCAAAGTACATGGAGGGCACCACCCTCGGCCCGCACCTACCACTTTGTCCCACTGCCAAAACCTCGAGAGTATCAAAACACTAGCTGGTCCCAGACCCAGTCAGTGTACTGTGCTGAGGTGGGGCCCTGGAGCTTGGGGGCCCCACTGCACCGCGGGGACTAATCTTACGCCACTGCAGTGGGGAGGACACGTCGTTTAGAACAGGATGCGTGAGGTGACTTGCGCATTTGTCGTGTGTCCGACAACTGGGGCGAAAGTGGCGCGGGTGAGAGAGGCGACTGGCAGGGCCGGCCTTAGGCATGTGCAAGCTGTGCTCCTGCACAGGGCCACCAAACCCCAGGGGCCGCCGCGCCAATATATATCCTTAATATAATGATCCTCTGAGGATGGATACATATCTGCGTGGCGGCCCCTGGCAGGGATTTGGCGGCCTCCGGCTCTGTTCCACTTCCAAACACCTTGACCCCCCCCCTCTTTACTGGCCTGCGCGCTCCGCCCCGCCCGGACCCCCTCTTCCGGGGCCCCCTACCTACGCTCCCTACCCAGGGCCGCCATGAGCCTAGAGCCGCCCCTGCGACTGGGGATTGGATGGTTGAGTGGCTGCGAGAGGGATAAAGAGGCCAAGTGGAAATAGGGGGTGGGGTTGTTAGAGTGGGGCGAGACAGAGAAGGGGGGATACGAGTCGGTGCTCTAAGAAGGATGCCCGGGTGAGTGTGTAGAGTGAGATGTGGGGGTGATTGGGGGTGAGTGGAAGAGACAGAGAGGAGAGAAGTGTGTGGGATGAACAGGCCGAGGGGGCCAGTGGGGTGAGAGACGGATGTGGGGGTTTAGGGTGGTGGGTGTGGTGAAAGCAGCAGGTGGAGTGCGCGGGGTGCTGGGGTGAGTGCGCACGGGGGTGGCAGCGAGAGAGGGGACTGGGGTCCAGAGGAAGGAGTAGAGGTGACATGATAGAGTGGGGTGAGGCAGCAAGTGGGGGTAGAAGATTCACTGGATGAGGGTGGAGGGTGGCCGTGTGCATTAGCACGAGGGTGACAGATATGATTGATTCCAAGGTGCTGGGGCTCAGATGAGTAAAAGGAGGTGACGGTTTTTGGGGGACTAACTTCTGAGGCCCCACACCTGGGCTTGCAGGTCACCTAGAGTTCCTTCTCTAAGATGGACACGTGGGAGGCCACTCCCACAGCGCGGCAGCCATCACCCATAACACTTCGCAAAGTGCAGCCCGACAAGGGCGGGATGATGTATGGACCGAGCAGAAATGTAAAGATTTACACTTCCAATTAGGAGGCGGGCGGCGTGTACAAATGGGCGCCCTGGGGCGAGCCGAAGCCGCTCATCATCCTGTCCGCCAGCGCGGGCGCCATCTTGGGCCTGCGCGGGTCTTGCGCGGGGCGCGCAGCGAGAAGCGCCGGGACTTGTTTGTTTCCGCTGCCTTCGGATGCTTTCCTGCCGGGAGGGGTGGGGGGCTTTCTCTTTTTTTATTATTATTATAAAGAGGCGATATTAATGAGGGTGTCTCGGGAGACGATTCCCCAGACGCGGAAGCGCTTGCGCCGGCGCGCAACGGCGCCTGATTGATTCCTGTTTATTATCTATTACGAACAGTCGGATAGTTTCGGTAACACATCCATTTATCACGCGAGCCTTTCATGCAAATTCCTAATAGAAACATTTTACTCTAAATGGTCTTGAACTAATTAACTAACTGTTAATTAAAGTTCTGCAGACAGGGATTGTAATCAAGGCGCTCAGGTTTATCAATCCCGCCGATTATTGATAACTTCCTCCGCGCGCTGATAGATCGGCTCCCACCTGAGAAGGGAGGGGGGGGGGGGGTGCGCGAGAGGTGGAGAGGCGGTGGGCTCGAGGGAAGGAGTGGAAAGTGAGCATTAGGTAAAAAAAACCAAGGAAAATGAACAGAGAAAGAAAGAAAAAACACGAAAGGAGGAAAAGAGAAGAGAGAGCACACGAGCGAGAAAGACCAGAATAGAAAGAGATGAAAAGAGGAAGCAGGAAAGGAAATAACAAGCGCAGAAGAGACGACGGAGCATGGGGAAAGGAGGTGAACTTTAGAAAAGAGGGCAGAGAAAGAAGAAAAACAACACGAAAGGAGGAAAAGAGAAGAGAGAGCACACGAGCGAGAAAGACCAGAATAGAAAGAGATGAAAAGAGGAAGCAGGAAAGGAAATAACAAGCGCAGAAGAGACGACGGAGCATGGGGAAAGGAGGTGAACTTTAGAAAAGAGGGCAGAGAAAGAAGAAAAACAACACGAAAGGAGGAAAAGAGAAGAGAGAGCACACGAGCGAGAAAGACCAGAATAGAAAGAGATGAAAAGAGGAAGCAGGAAAGGAAATAACAAGCGCAGAAGAGACGACGGAGCATGGGGAAAGGAGGTGAACTTTAGAAAAGAGGGCAGAGAAAGAAAATGGAAGTAAAAGGGAAGCAATCAGAGGACGTAGGATGGAAAAGGGGAAGGAAGACAAGAAGGAAAAAGGGAAAATTAGAGGAGAGAAAGAAATCAGCTAGAAATTGAGGGGATGCTAGTGTAAAGAAAAATAAAAAAAGAAGGATGCAAGAAAAAAAGAACAATAAGATTAAAGGAAAGTTAAAAGAAACAAGAAACGGACAGATTTAGGACAAGAGAAAAGGGGACGTACGATACTCTCCCAGAAAAGGAGCGCAGGTAAATACAAAGGAAAAAAGAATGCAGGGTATATTAAAGAGAAGAAAAGGGTGGACGAAATGAGAGAATGAGAGGGCCGATGTGAAAGGAGGGAAGAAAGTGTAATAACAGGAGCAAGGAAACACATGTAACGAAGAGAGAGGGAGGAACAAAACAAGGAGCAGAAAGGGAACAAGAAGTAAGTAAAATAAGGCGCAGTAATGCAGGAAAGGGTTGGAAGGAGGGTTGAGTCGACGGCACGAGAGAAGGAAAGGGAGAACAGAGCGAAACGAGGCAGGAAGCAAGGAATAGGAAGAGCATAAGGTGTGCCGGGGGGAGGGGGGGGGGCAGAAGGGCCCCAGTTTCAGCTCAGCGAGAGAGCCCCCAGAGAGGAGAACATACACCCTCCTCCCATCGATTTTCAACAAGATTTTATGGGGAAATTCGATTTAACTTGGACGAACGTGCATAGATTTTAGGTGGCAGGGTGGAAGTTTTTAACTTTGGATTCTGATTTATTTGAGTGTTTTGCTGCTACGGAGTGACGGCCGCTCCACACACACAGTTTGCTTCTTACCTCTTTTTTGCAACCCTGCTTCTTCTGGACATGTTGACAAGCACTGTTTTAGTTTAGCATGCCCTACTTTGTGGGTACCATACTAATCCGATTGTTTCATTTCAAGCTTCTTGTTTCCTTTTCTTTCCTTCTTGTTATCATTCTTTCTTCCTCTTCTTTCCTTCTTTTTCACTTTCTTTCCTTCTACTCTTTCTTTCTTTCCTTTCTTTCTTTCTTTCTTTTTCACTCTTTCTTTCTTTCTCTTTCTCTCTCTTTCCTACTTTCTTTCAATATTTCTTTCTTTCCTTCCTTCCTTCTTTCTTTCTCTCTCTTTATTTCCTTCTTTCTTTCTCTCCTTCTTTCTTTCTTTCTTTCTTTCTTTCCTTTATTTCTTCTTTCTTTCTCTCTATTTCTTTCTTTCTCTCTTTCTTTCTTTCTTTCTTTCTTTCTTTCTTTCCTTTATTTCTTCTTTCTTTCTCTCTATTTCTTTCTTTCTCTCTTTCTTTCTTTCTTTCTTTCTTTCTTTCTTTCTTTCTTTCCATGTTTGTCCAGAACTGTGTTTGAATGTCACGCAAAACAAGTTTTAAAATATTTCCATCATCCTGAAAGGAGAGGAACTCATAAAAAGATTTGTAAGAATGCTCTGAATGAAGATGACAATTTTCCAAACGAGTCTCCACACCCCAATAGGTCTGTCCTGAGCCAGTCTGTGAGACCTCAGTGTGTTTAGTTTGGTTTGAGAGTCACTGAGGCCTCAGGGTGTTTAGTTTGGTATCAGAGCATTGATACCTCAGTGTGTTCAGTTTGGTGTCAGAGGCGCTGAGACCTCAGTGTGTTCAGTTTGGTGTCAGAGGTGCTGAGACCTCAGTGTGTTCAGTTTGGTGTCAGAGGTGCTGAGACCTCAGTGTGTTCAGTTTGGTGTCAGAGGTGCTGAGACCTCAGTGGGTTCAGTTTGGGATCAGAGGCGCTGAGACCTCAGTGGGTTCAGTTTGGTGTCAGAGGCGCTGAGACCTCAGTGGGTTCAGTTTGGGATCAGAGGCGCTGAGACCTCAGTGTGTTCAGTTTGGTGTCAGAGGCGCTGAGACCTCAGTGGGTTCAGTTTGGGATCAGAGGCGCTGAGACCTCAGTGGGTTCAGTTTGGGATCAGAGGCGCTGAGACCTCAGTGGGTTCAGTTTGGGATCAGAGGCGCTGAGACCTCAGTGTGTTCAGTTTGGTGTCAGAGGCGCTGAGACCTCAGTGGGTTCAGTTTGGGATCAGAGGCGCTGAGACCTCAGTGGGTTCAGTTTGGGATCAGAGGCGCTGAGACCTCAGTGGGTTCAGTTTGGGATCAGAGGCGCTGAGACCTCAGTGTGTTCAGTTTGGTGTCAGAGGCGCTGAGACCTCAGTGGGTTCAGTTTGGGATCAGAGGCGCTGAGACCTCAGTGTGTTCAGTTTGGTGTCAGAGGTGCTGAGACCTCAGTGGGTTCAGTTTGGGATCAGAGGCGCTGAGACCTCAGTGGGTTCAGTTTGGGATCAGAGGCGCTGAGACCTCAGTGGGTTCAGTTTGGGATCAGAGGCGCTGAGACCTCAGTGTGTTCAGTTTGGTGTCAGAGGCGCTGAGACCTCAGTGGGTTCAGTTTGGGATCAGAGGCGCTGAGACCTCAGTGGGTTCAGTTTGGTGTCAGAGGCGCTGAGACCTCAGTGGGTTCAGTTTGGGATCAGAGGCGCTGAGACCTCAGTGGGTTCAGTTTGGGATCAGAGGCGCTGAGACCTCAGTGGGTTCAGTTTGGTATCAGAGGCGCTGAGACCTCAGTGGGTTCAGTTGGTATCAGACTAATTACCAGTGGCTGAGATCCACCCATCACTTTTGATTTTACTTCAATTAAAAGAGAAACAACAGTGGCAAATAAGAACGAGTTTACTTCCTGAGGGTCGGCTGTCAATGTAAAGTCTGAGACTGCAAAGACTTGCACGGAATGGAACGCTGTGAGCAGAACAGTGGGACGGGAAGTGCCAGTGAAACAAGATGTCCGCGGATGGCCTCAAGATGGCCGCCAATGGCCTCAAGATGGCCGCTGATGGCCTCAAGATGGCTGCTGATGGCCTCAAGATGGCTGCTGATGGCCTCAAGATGGCCACGGATGGTCTCAAGATGGCCGCGGATGGCCTCAAGATGGCTGCTAATGGCCTCAAGATGGTTGCCGATGGCCTCAAGATGGCCGCCGATGGCCTCAAGATGGCCACTGTGTCAGCATCAAAGGCTGCAGCTGCTGTCTTCAGCTCTCTCAGACATTTCCTCGGTTGTCCCCCATGGCTCCCCTACATTTTTTGATTTGCGTCATTAATTCAGGGGCCTGGAATTCACGCAGCTCCTTCTGAACCGCAGCTCTGGTTCTTCCGATCCACACCCTTGATGTCCCACCCCTCCAATAGAGATGCCTCCAAGCTGCTCTCCCCACACCCTTTAATTATTTATTTTTTATTTAGTTAGTGCATGTTTATATAGTGCAAACTTTACCCAAAAGTGTCAGAGCGCTTTAAAAAAGAACCAGGTAAGTAACAAAAGGAACACAAGATAGACTAAACGCACTAACAAGTTACATATGTACAGTTACAGGTACACAAGATAGGCTGAGCACGCTAAAAAGTTACATATATATGCCGCTACAACACTAACACGTTGCATATTTATATTGTAAAAAATATAAAAGGTGTCAGCTTTAGAAAAGAACAGGAGTAAAACACATATTTACAAAGTTGACATCATGTGAGTGCCAGGTAAATTACAAAAGGTACACAAGATAGACTAAACACACTAAAAAGTTACATATATACAGTTACAGGTACACAAGATGGGCTGATCACGCTAACATATTGAAAAATATGAGAGTTGTCGGTGTTAGGATTAAACAGGAGTAAAATACATATGTACAAAGTTGACCTCATGTGAGTGTTCGATGGTCGCAGTGGTCAAGAAATGGGTTGAGTGATTCCAGGAAGTGCCTTTGGAGGAAGAGAGTTTTAAGATCTGTTCTGAAGGTCCGGAAAGAGGTGGTGGTTCGAGGGATGGAGGGAGTATGTTCCAGATTCTGGTCGCATTACAGAGAGGATTGAGACAGGAATCTTTCCCTTTTGCAGGTAGGAGGTTCGAGCAGTAAGTGTTGCTCGAAGGTCTGGAGCCGCCTGAGATTCTGAGTTTATTAGCCTGATAGCGCGGGGTTGGAGGTGTGCAGGGCTTTGTGGGTGATCCTGGCAGTCCCTTTATGCCAGCTGCTGCCATGAGAGGTAGATATTGTTCGAAAAGCCCAGGGAATCTTAGTGCGAGGAACGTGGAGGCGTAGGGAGAGATAGCCATTTACTATGAAAGTGTAGGCGTAGGGAGAGAAAACCTTGCACTATGAAAGTGTAGGCATGGAGAGAGGAAACCTTGCACCAGGGAGAGAAATACTTGCACTATGAAAGTGTAGACGTAGAGACAGAAAATCTGGAACAATGAAAGTGTAGGCATGGAGAGAGAAAACTTTGCACTGTTAAAGTGTAGCCGTAGGGAGAGAAAGCCTCGTAGGGAGAGAAAACCATGCACTATGAAAGTGTGGGCTTAGGTAGAGATCTCCTGAACTATGAAAGTGTAGGCGTAGGGAGATAAAACCGAGGCCAGAAAGGGAAAGAAAACGCTGAGTTGGTCAAACCCAACAGAGACAACCTTTGTAGCAGCTAAGTGCAAACATTAGACGTGGCCATGCCAATGAGACATTGAATTAACTTGGACTAATTCAAATATGAGATGGAATTTAACAATGGGGTGTACTCTGGGCCACCAATTAAGGAGGAAGCTTTGGAGGGGAAATACAGGGATTGAACTTCCAGAAAGAAAAAAAACTCCTTGTGCCGCTTGAATTATTAAAATATTTACTGGGAAACAAACATGGCGAAATACAAGTCGTAGCCGATGCAAGGCAACGCTCTGCATCCGAAGGAAGGTCGGGCTGGGAGGCCGGATGCGGATTCCCAACTTCTCGTGCGCAAGAGAGAGAAGAGGGTTTAGAAGTGAGAGGAAACCCAGAGGCAGTTCAGCGTGCATGAATTACCCCTGCCTCAGAAGAGCAGGGGCGCCGGGGGCAAGAAGAGCCACCGAGTGTTTGATTTCAAAAAAGCTGATTTTGACAAGCTAAGAACATCTGTGTTAATTGTCCCCTGGGAGAGGCGTGGGGAAGCGGGGGACGCGCAGGAAGTCCGCGGCACAGAATCAAAGCATCGAAAAGGAAACCCGGTGAACCAAAGAAAAAAATCACAAAACTACCACTCAAAGGGGGCTACCTTCGGAGATAACATAAAATGTAAAAACCAGGGGCCTCATTTATGAGCCCTTGCGTCACTTTTACGCCGCCGGTGCGTCACTTTTTGTGAGGCACCAGTGGCGTGAAAAATGCGCCTTGTTACGCCATATTTACAAAGTGACGCATGTAGGTAGATGCATCATTTTGTAAACCCCTGCGCCACATTATACCTGCGCCAGGTATAATGTATGCAAGGGGGGCGTATTGACGCAAGAAAGGGTCATGGAAGTGACGCAGTGAAATCTATGAGATTTCACTGCGCCACTTCTAGGACTCAAATGCGTCAAAATCTTGCGCCTGCCTCACAGCAGGAGTAAGACTGACGCATTGCCCCATGTGAAAGGACACATTGCTGGAGTTGCGTCACTTTTGTGACACACTCCAGCAATGCGTCACTTTTGCGCCATACAGATACGTCAGAAATACTGACGTATCTGTAACTCCTTGCGCAATGATGCATCATACTGTAAATATGACGCATCATTGGTGTCGCAAGGAGGGCGCAGTGAAAAGTGACGCATCGCTGTTTTTATGCAGCAATGCGTCACTTTTCATAAATGAGGCCCACAGAATATAGATTTGCTCCAGGACATGGAACTGAACAAAGAAAAAGTATCTGCAAATAAGAAAAAAAGAAAAAGTTAAGACGTTGGAGCTCTCACGACGTAGATGGTTGCGGAAGGCGTGTCTGCCTTCAGTGGCCCTGAGGGTTGATCTAGCGCCTCGAGTCCCCTTGGCAGTGTAGACCTCACAGTTGTGGTCAGTATTATTATTATTATCAAGACTCAGCCACCGGGGGTTTGGGCTCCAGCTGAATTCGGGGAAGCGACCATGCTCAAAACGGGGGGGTACCCATCACCGCGTGTGATCACAACAAAACGGGTGGAGACACAGCGCCCGATTCACAAAGGCAAACTTAGACTGAAATAGTTTCATACTTTTTGGTATTCAAAAAGGTAAGTTGCTACTTGTAACTTTACTATTAGGAACCTTACTATTAGTAAAGTTACTAGTAGTAAAGTTACTTCTAGTGAGTTTACTAGTAGTAAAGTTACTAATAGTTACTTAACTTTGTGAGTAACAGAAAGTTGTAAACTTGGCTTAAGTGTAAGTTTAGTTCTTTTTGGTATCCACAAAGGTAAGTTAATACTTACTTACTTACACAAATATGTCCGGAAGGAACTTGACTCCAGCAGGTAGCAACTCATACTCCATTATATACCCTCCCAATCTATGCAGGCATGCATCTAGAAACTTCAAACACCAACCGATTAGGGAATAACCCTGAGACTTTGATCTCCGATTCCTCCTTCAACCTAAAAAAAAAGGTGTCATTGTTAACAACTTGATATTCTACACCAGAAAAATAGCGAAATGGCCATCTGCCCTTTCCAAGTCCCTCAACTCCAGCGAAATCTGAAACATTCCTTACGGTACTAAGATTCGGATCACGCCATCACACAGATTAAGTGCTGACCTATCCATACCACCTATAAGAACAGCATCGTCCCTATTCAAGCTTCCAATAATGACTTCATGAAATTTGCAGACTTCTTTTCCACTTTAAAAGATCTCGTGCTCCACAATCCAATTTCTTGCTCCTTTGCTACACAAATGGTCCATCTACCCAACACACTTCCAACCAGATCTGACCTATCCATCATGGAAGAGCTCCAGCCGACGAACCTTTCTCCTAATCATGGCTGTACACTCGACAGTTGCCATCGGTACACTCTTGTTCAACCGCAACTTCACGCTAACAGCCTTACAACAAGATCAGACCTTTCCATCATGGATGAGCTCCAGCCGACTAACCTTACCACTAATCATAGCAGTACGCTCTTACTCAACCGCGACTTCACGCTAACAGCCTCCTTTTAACATACCCCATTATTAGATCCATTATGATTCATCCCAAATCGCTAACGCAGACACTCGGCCCACATATCTCCCGCAAAGTCTCCTCTATCACACCTTCGACTAGAGAAAATATTAACATCGGTATGATACTGGATCCTTTACACACTGATCCTATGCCACTCATTACCATTAAACCAGGGTTCTTGCTCTATTTCCTTCCTTCGCACTCTCCTATTAACTATACTGACACACTTAAATCCCGATCCGACAATATAGCTCATGACCTTTAATACGCACTAATAGAAATGAAGAAAATTACTCAGCTTACAAAACCGCTCTCTCCAAAATCAATACTATTCAAAAATCTCTTTGTGAGCTCCAAACTAAAACCTCCTCCCATGGCCCTTTTTAATAGGCTGCTTCGCTCTAGCAATCAGCTCAAATACCATTTGGATGTTGAAACTCATGGCTTACTACTCTCCTATGAATCAGTAGCTAGCCTCACTACTGGAGACGGAACAATGAGCTCCGTGCCCATCGATTACAACAGAAACTCGGCTTCAGATAACAGAAAGAACAACTTTAATAATCTCAAAAAAGTTTCTTTATCCTCATTCAATGAAGACACTTATCATGCTACCACTATGAAACCTCTACTGTGCCTGCTAAGCAACTGTCGCTCTGCTGTGAAACACGCCTCTGACATTGCTGACCTCATCATTAACCATGAAGTTGATATAACAATTCTAACCGAATCTTGGCTTACTGAATCATCTTCCCCTTGTCTGGGTCTACTGGTCCATCCCAACTACAATATCAGAAGACTTGACAAAATAAACAAAATAGGGGGAGGTAATGCCTGGATTCACCTCTCTGACCTACAAGTTATTCCGTTACACACTGACCCTCTCGATTCTTGTGAATGCCTCTCCCTCTCCATTAATACCACAGACAATCAAAATTGCAAACTTCACGTATTTCACCGTCCCCCTGGCAGGAACGCTCAGTTTATGGACCACTTAATGGAGATCGTCAAAGCTAATTTGTCTCTTCATTCTAATGACACATTACTTGGTGACTTTAATTTACATTGGGACGACTCTAAAGACAATTTAATTAATATCCTTAAATATTTCCTGGATGACCTATCCTTCACACAAACTTGCTCTCTCCCTACTGATACAAAAGGTGCTACCTTAGATTGGGTCATCTCCAGAAACGACATTGTTAAAATAAGCTCCATTGATCCATGTGATTGGTGGGATCACCACACCATAACCTTTCATACACTGCTCATGAATAAGAAAAATAACTTGCAACCTCTCAAAAATAAACATTGGGTATAGGACACCAAAAATCTAAACAATGTAAATCTAATTACACGCTGAGAGAGAGAGCTTCACCCACCAGAAAATTTGGGAAATATAAACAATCTCACTGATCACTATAACTACAATGTCCAACATAATCAGCTCAACTGCTCCTCTAAAACGGAAAAGAATTCATGATAAAGATAAAAATCCATGGTTCAATGGATCGTAAATGACGAAAGACGAAACCTCATACTCACTGAAAGGAAATGGAGGCATGAGCCCACATCATCCCATTTACAGAGTCTAAGAAAGACCAGAAACGCCTACAACAAGAGCATTCTCAGATCAAAAAAAGATTTCTTCAGATCGGAACTTGACAAACCCAAAAATAGACAGCGCAAACTATTTGAGCTTATGAAACATCAATCGAATAGGCTTGCTAAAACCTCACATGAATCACCCATAGCCCAAATCAGCTGCGAGGAATTCTCCTCCTTTTTTCATCCAAAGCCAACATCTTGGAAATCGAACTATTGACGGCTGCTGATGCTCTCTCCCACTCGCATATTCTTCATCCTGAACCTCTTCACCCTCCACTGACAAACTCCAAAAATGAAGCACAATGGTCGGACTTCAAGCTATATGACCATAATGAAATTGCTAGAACCATATTGTTCATGAATCCGAATATTCAATTCAATGATCCCCTTCCATCCAAATGTCTTCCGCTACTCCACCAATGTATCATTCCCAGTTGGACCAACATAATCAATGCCTCCTTATCTCAAGGTTCCTTACCAGACTGCCTCAAGACTGGTCAAGTCCTTCCTATTTAAAAAAAAATGCAGAGAATCCTGCCGACCCAAATGATTTTAGGCCTTTGATCAACATTCCTCTTTTAGCCAAAGTACTAGAAAAATGCTTGCAACAACAGCTGAGCCAACACATTCAGAAATTCATTTTGCTTGATGGCTGTCAATCTGGGTTTGGACCTGGTCACAATACCGAATCTGCAATTCTTCATATAGTGGACAACGCTTTTTTGGCTCTTGATCACAACAAAACCTGCCTACAAGTTCTTCTTTACTTGTCTTCCGCATTTGACACTGTTAACCACAAAATACTGCTAGCCAGACTCGAAATCAGGATGGGGCTTTTAGGTACAGTGTTAGACTGGTTTAAATCCTTGTTGCAAAACAGAACCCAAAGATTTTTGGTCAACCACGATTTATCATTACCTTCCTCTATCTCGATTGGTGTTCCCTAAGGCTCTACTCTCCCCGCTTCACTGTTTAACCTTTATGTCGAACCACACACTGACACTCTCCAGCATACTAACACCTCCTACCACATGTATGCGGATGATACCCAGATTTACATGAAAATCTCATCTCTGGAGGAGATCAAGTCAATCGATGATGCCTTAAAGCTCACCTTACATTGGCTAAACTGAAATCAACTTAAACTCAATCCACAAAAAACAGGATTCCTCTTGATTTCCCCGCCCAATAGCTCCGCAGATGTTAAGGAATGGACCAAGTTGATCACTGCTTCAAACTGTACTCCTGTCCTGGTTGACTCCTCCAAATCCCTGGGTATTACTCTTGATAAGAACTTAAACATGCAATTTCACATCAACTCGATGGCCAAAAGCTCCCGCTTTCAATTGAGCTATTTCAGGGAATTGAAAGCATTCATTTCATCTACAGACCTTAAAATGGCAGTACACTCCTTAGTCATTTCTTGGATCGAGTATGGTTGCACTACACATCCAGGCTTACCCAAGATCTCCACCGTTTCCTTAAAAATGTGCCTCAATTCTACAGCAAAACTCCTTACAGGATCAAAGATATTTGACCACATCTCTCCACATCTGAAGGCTTTGAACTGGCTTCCATTCGAAGCCAGAATTCCACTTAAACTGGCTTATATTACCCACAAAGTCATCCACCACAGAACTCAGATGTACCTTGCCAAAAAAATCAAGATCTTGGGGGGAGGAATACCCTGATGGAGCGCCAGGGATCTAGGGCCAGATGTAGGAGGCCATTTACCAACCGGTAAATGGGTATTTGGTATGTAGGGGGCTATTTTTACAGATTCGGTACATTTACAGAATCGGTAAATTTACCGAATCTGTAAAATACCGAATCGGTATTTTTACCGATTCGGTAACGGCCAGATGTAGGTGGGACTCTTCAGAGTCCCTAAGGCCTTACAGATTCGGTCTTTTACCACCCAATCCAATTGGGTGGTAAAATACCGATTTCAGGTGTGCATGCACATGTGTGCATGCACACCTAGCCATGTGACAGACAGACATGCCGTTAGGGCATGTCTGTGTGCCACATGGCACACATGCCCGTCTTTGGGGTGCTAGAGGGTGTCAAAGTGACACCCCCTGCACCCTTGCTAAAATCGGTATTTACCGATTCTGTAAATTGCCCATTGATTCCTATGGGCTTCAAGGCCCATAGGAATCAATGGGCAATACCGATTCGGTATTTACAGAATCGGTAAATACCGAATCTTAACGATTCGGTATTTAAAGAATCTGTAATACCTACATCTCCCCCCTTCATATTTACCACTTCTTAAATACCGAATCGGTAAAATTAGGTATTTAAGAAGTGGTAAATAAGAATTACCTACATCGGGCCCTAAGTCCTGAAACCACCCTTATTACAGAAGAAGAAAATCCATGACAGAGCTTTTTCGGGAGTGGCCCCTAGAATCTGGAACTCGCTTCCCTCCCACATCAGAAGAATGAGCTCTACTTCTGCCTTTAAGAAGGAAGCCAAGATCTTCCTTATGAACATGGTCTCACCATAAGCTGTCAACTTAACTCAGTCCTTATCACCCCGCAACCAATGCTGCCATCCAGTCCTTTCCTATCGTTTCCATTAGCTATGACTCTGCTCTCTCCTACTAGCTCTATCAGAACAACTATGTGCCTGAACTCTTCATTACAGCAAGTCCTTACTAGCTGAGATCTGTCATTTACTGTTTTTCCTATAACGTCCTCAAAGTAACATTGTCTAACTCAAGTACTATGCATTGACCCTGATTTACTCAGATTTTGCTGTACCCCATGATTTGTTTTATTGTTTATCACCTTTTGTTGTAACTTTGTTGTTTCTTTACCATTATGTACTTGTTAAGTGCTCTGATATCCTTGGGTCATGTTGGTGCTATATAAAGCATTCAATAAAAAAAAAATACGGATAACTTTACTACTAGTAATGTTACTACTAGTAAAGTTACTAGTGGTAAAGTTACTACTAGTAAAATCGCTAGTAGTAAAGTTACTAGTAATAACTTACCTTTCTGAATTCCAAAAATAGTAAATTTACACTCAAGTGTGAGTTCACCTTTGTGAATCGGGCCCACAGTTCCGAAGGTGAAGGACTCCAAAATTTAGAAAATGAATCTGATCCCCTAAGGTAATTGAACAAGACACATACGTGCACAGTCCTTGCACACAATGAAGATGAAGACAGGACTTTTTAATCAAGTATCAACAATTACAGTGCAACTACTGATCACCAAAGATACCTCCTTGAGTAGATCTAAGAGGAAGCTAGCCCTTCTCAAAGGATCTGTAGGCATAGCCGTATGATCTGGACAGAATCAGCATGATGAGAACTACAACAAATGGAAAACTATCTTAGAAAAAATAAAACGCACACTCTTTCATACATTGCTTTGCCTCAGGACCGACTACGCATGACCGCGGTAAACACGGTGAATACCACGTCCGGGCTTTTTTTCTGTGTCCTGGGGTTCGCAAAGAGCACTGGTCAGCACCGGGAATAAAACTGCCTTCCCTCCCTTTTAGCCCCAGATCTTTGATGTTAATTACTGCTTCTAAAGGTTACCTTAAGACTCCTTTACTTTTCTTGACTCTCCAGAGGTAGCAGTGGCCGAGCATTCAAGGGTTACTTGGAGTAGCCAGCCTGAGACTTGGTTTGTTTTAGATACAACTTGATCTATAAACTACTACATTTAGTAAAGGTAAAAAAGAATATGGCTTTAGTGTACATTTGCAAAGCTAGAAGTAAACGTCTTCCCTGCTGCCGTCGACCGTTGGCCGTCGCAAGCACTATCTCGCTGGTGCTGCGAACGTCCAACGGCCGACGCGCCTCCGCCCACTTATTAAAACCGCTGCACTGCCGCGAAATAACAGCCGCGGTTAAGGTGTTAAGATAAAGAATACAGAAAAAGAAACAGAGGTTTCACTCAGAGTGCCTGCTATACCAGCATAAACAAAATGGTGGCTGTCGCCTATACTTAGGGGGTGATTACGAACTCTGACCGTTGGTCTCAGTCCACGAACCACCAGATTGGAGGTCGGACTGCCGTATTACAAGTTTGGCAGTTGGACCACTACTGGATTGCTGTGGTCGCCAAGAATCCTGTGGCGGTGGTGCAGCGGTCAGGCTGAATGATATGCTCGTAGTGCTGCTGTGGCACCACCAAGCATATTATGAGTTGCCTCACTGCCATCCTTTCCATGAGAGTGAGCCCGCCATGGAAAGGCTGGCTCTGAGGCAACAAAGGGGCCCTAACCGGACCCCCTGCCACTGCAGGGCTTGAAGGTGGGTGCAGGGGGGGGGGGCACAGGTTGCGCACCCCTGCAAATGTGCACCCCAGTTTCTGCATGGTGTGGCATGCAGGAACATGCTGCAGTGGTGTCATGTTAGTGCATGTCTGAGGCTAACTTATGGGCCTTTATACAGGTACCATTGTGACACTGCTGCAGCACCGCCCACCCACCGAAGGATTACATTTGCAATCCAGTGGGCGGTGTGATTCCGGCTTTGTTGGTCTTCCGCTGGGATGCTGGCATGGCAGCCCGCAGGAGGACCGTCAAAGTCACAGTCAGGACCTATGGGGCCGATTCACAGAACTAACTTAAGACAAAATTCTAAACTTACTAGTTTTGGTATTCACAGGAGTTAGGATTTTGTCTTAAGTTTTTCTTAAGACAGACTTAATATAGACTTAAGACAGACTTAAGTTAGGATTTTGTCTTAAGTCTGTCTTAAGACAAACTTAAGACAAAATCCTAACTTCTGTGAATACCAAAAGTAGTACGTTTAGGATTTTGTCTTAAGTTACTTCTGTGAATCGAGCCCACAATGTGGACTTTGCTGCCCATTGGTGTAAACTTTGTGATCACTCATAAGCGTGAGATCTTTGGATAGAATCGGTGAGCACCTTTCAACCCTTAGAAACATACTACCACTGGAAGACTGAACCTATGTGACACAACAACCGGAGAGCTAATATGGACCCAAGGAGCGGGACAGCTAAATCTAGAGCAACGCGTGGGAGGACGGCAGACCGTGGTGGGTGCACAGAGGTAGTGGAAGGGTATTCACGGTCTCAGGAGTAAGAGAAGAAAAGGCCTTGCCTCCTGAGTCAGCTTTTTGAAATGTGAGGACAGGTAACAACACATCCACAGAGCTCAGCTAGCAGGAAGGAACACAACACTGGAGCTGCCCTTGAAGGAAGAAGTAATCGATTCTGTGAACAGCCCGGTAACAAATGCACAGGCACTTGGGGAGAATTTGTTTTCCACCTGAAATCACTGCAGCTCCTCCAGGTTCTTGGAATTGTGTCTCTCTCATGGGAAACAACAGCAGGATTCTGCATTGTCTGGATTTGATTTTTTATTTATTTATTTAATGCGATTTTATATAGCGCGAACATTACCCGAAGGTGTCAGAGTGCTTTACAAAAGAACCAGTTGCGTTACATAAGGACTTTGGATTACATGAGTTACATAAGAGATATAAACAGAAAAAAAACTTGCAAATGTACAAGTGGAGCGAAAGGAGGAAAAAATTGCAAATGTACAAGTTGTAGAGTCACTCAAGGAAGAGATACAAACAAATAAACTCTAAAATCATATAGGAATGGTAGTAAGTACAAAGGACTACAACATATACTAGTGGTTGGAGTTATATATACAAGTGGAGTGAAAGAAAGGAAGAAGGAGCTTTTGTGGGTGGGCCTTACCCTCTCCCAAAGTCATAGACTCATCGATCATAAGAATGAGTAAGGAAACCCAAGTGGAAAAAAATTCCTGTTGGATAACTATGCCTGGAGCAATCTATTGAGGCTTTTGAGTGGATCCTCGCCCTCAAAGTTCTTCTAGAATGCTTCATCATTGGAAGATAGTACTGGGCGGGCCGCTCAACCAGAAGATGCAGGAATTCTGTGAGACTGTAAGGACAAAATAGGGTAAAATGATCTAGAGTGTGAGCCATAGGTTTTCATAGTGGTCACCCTGATAATGTTAAAAATATGTCATATTCTGATGGCACTAAAGATGGATATCTGAGAATCATAATGGTCTCCACCTCCTTACATGTAGTCTACGTGTTGCGGCCTGTATTGCTACTCTGAGGCGTTCGACCTTCATCAGGACAACAGAAGTCCCTAAACTATATTGAAACAATCCAATAGTGATTCTACGTTAATTAACAAAAAGAAACATGCACTCAATCATGCAAAGTTTCCTACATGGATTAGACACATTGGTCATCCCTAGAGAGATATATATTTATCCCAGGAATTATGGGTTGGAACCAGTTCTATAGTCACTCTTGGGTCGAGTCTCGGTCGGGTTCTTTCACCTAGTACACTATTCGCCACCCCACCCGCAGAAGGTCTGGTGCTTTTAGCAGCCGCACAGTGCTTCATGCTTGGCTAGAACCATTGCTTGCTTAAAACATGATTGCTCCCTAGTGGATAGCGATTGATGGAAGGATCTATTTCCGTAGCCACACTTTCAAATTTTACATTTTCACCAGTTTTGTGTCACCAGTTATGGGAGATGAGTGTAGGGCGAGCAGTTAGTTTAGTTCTTGAATTTGCTATTGTTGCTGTTAAATTTCTCTGTTTCTTTTCTTCCCACTATTGGACAGAACAATGTACAAGTGGGGTTGGTGGCTTAGTGAACTAGTGGGTCCCCGTGTTTGTCCTCGTGGTCACAGGTTAAAATTGAAATGGTTCCACTCAAGTCAGCCTTTCCTCCTTCTGAGGTCGATAAAATGAGTACCATTGAGTTGGGTAAGAACACACATCTGTTATTCAGCAGCAAGATACCCTTGGGTGAACGTGTGCTTAACAAATACACGTTATGTTACCTGTACAATCGTATGCGTTAAGCACTCTGGTTCTCTTGGGCATGATAGGCACTATAAAAACATCTCCATAAATAAATAGAGACATCTCTTTTTTACTCAAGATGGGCCAGTGAGGCAGACACTCACAGTCCTATTATGCAGTCCGCAGGCCCTCAACTCTCCGGTTGCATAAGATGCTCTCTGCTGTGCTTCAAACTTCTGGTTACAAGAGATGTGTCAGCGATAGGCCAGCTAGACACTCTCAGTCCGGCTAACCTCTCTACAGGCCCTCTGATTGGTTGAAATGCTCTCTCCAAGCTCTCAACCCTCTAGTTACAGGACATGTCAGTGACAGGCCAGGCAGGCAAAGACAGTGCTGGTATGCTGTCTACAGGCCATGAATGCTCAGCTTACATAAGATGTGTCAGTAACAGGTCAGACTCATTACTCTCAGTCCTGCTAAGCTCTCTATGGCCCTCGCCTCAGGGCCTCAGTCGTTTGGTGACACAAGGTGTACCACTGAGAGACCAGACCTCTCCATTACTAGGTGACTTCTAGGACAGCACTTCTCAAGGAGGGTTCAGATACTGCTGCTGGCTGGAGCTCTTGACTACACCCCCAGCCCTCCCAGACAACTACAGAAAGTTCCAGGGGAATACTTCTGCACCCATAACTCAACAGGAATCAAATAAATGTAAGTTAAAGTTTTTTATGGGAAGAATGTTTGTGTGAGACTGAAGAGCTGTGGGATCATTGAAAAGGAAGAAACAAGCATTGCAAATGATGATGACTTAAAATGAGGCCTCACAGCAAAAGACAACATAAAATAAAAAATGCTCTCTTACCTCATATATGAAAAGAAAGGTGCTGGCGTTTAAAATTAGGGGGCATATTACCAACGATTAGCGATATTTATCGCTAACGAGGCTTAGCAACGATTTTTTAAATTATCGCAGAGATAACTTGCTATTAGCAAGGTTTATCTCAGAAGTGATAAAAATCCTCGCGCTTACTGCCAAATGAGAGATTATCGCTGGAAAACCAACGATAATCTCTCGAAGTTTGGCGTTAGCTTGATGATAGGGGCTCACAAACTTAGCCATGATATCCACCTTCTATAGGATATCATGGCTAAGTCAGGAAAATACCAGGTGTATAAAAAGCAGCGCTAACCGCGGTTAGCGCTGCTTTTCTTATCACTAACAGGGTTAGCGAAATCCTTGATAATAGGAGAAATGTCGCTTAACAACATTTCTCCTATTATTTTTCTCTGGAACGCCCCCTATGCATCTCATTAGAGATGCAAGGGGAAGCGTAGAGAAAAAGGGTGCTAACATGCAAATTTGCGTGTTAGCACCCTGTTGCTGATAGGGAGATCATTTTATCTCCGCTTTCTTGGCTTTTAAAGCCAAAAAAGCGGATATAAATCCCTTGATAATATGCCCCTAGGTTCCTTAGGAGACAGGAGACATCCTGGGCAGGTGCTGGCCTCAGACTCCAGGCCGGGCAGTCATAAACAGAGGCAGCAGGGTTAGAAGTCTGAGAGGCCTAGTGTAAGACCAGTCTTCTGATGCCCAGAGCAGTGAGCCGGACTGGGGAACCCCACACAAGACCAGGCATCAGACCCCAGACAGGGTGAGTGACACACATACTGATTCAAAATATCCTGCAACCCAACCAGAGTCTCAAAAATATCGCAGTTCCAATATTGTGTTCCAATTAGTTTATTAATGCCTTTTTCTATGCTGGGAAACATTTGAAGGCAACGCGGCCGGCCCTAAATGGGTTGTAGGCTTAACGCTGTGTACATCCGGACCTATGTTCCACTCCTGCTTTAGAAAATAAAACAGATTTCAAACAAAAATATCGCAGCTCCAAAAATATTGTGGGGCAGAATATCTAAGGTAAGACTATCGTTTTTTATCTCTGTAGTATACAACATTGTTGTATATGCTATTGATTACTTTAATATAGTTGTAGTAAAAATTGTTTTAATTAATTTACTATACATTAGTAGTTATATTATGTTTCGGTGTTAGTATTGTTATGCAAGGCTTCTATAGGACGCCTCCATCGTCTACCCCAGATTCTAAATCCGGTACCTTCCTGCTATGACATTGCAACAGCTGATAACAAAACCGGTTACCTACTGCTGCTACAATATCAGGGCCTTTGAGGCCAGGCTGACAGCCCTCTCGGAGAGCCTGACAGCGCAGTGCTGCGCGTCCACGTCACTGAAAGCAGAACGCACATCTGGAGGAGAGGGAGGGAAGGCAATGGGGGTTGGTCAAGCTTGGAAGAAGCAGCCATGTTTTTATTTTTTTTAATAATGTTTATTGGCATGCATGTGCATATCTTTCACTAGATAAAAACATCTGAGTGGCCGCCATGTTAGGTATGGTTACCCCATTACCCATCTGCCCGTGCGTAGCAGATGAGCAGCTGAAAACAGGGGGACATGATTTTGGGGACCATTTGTAACATAAAAGTATAGCGGGGTAAAAAATGAATTACAGAGATGTTTTTCATCTCAGTGTGACATCATAGACAACTCTTCTTGTCTACTTGATGTCACTCGGAACATCTCGCTAAAAACATCCCCGCAATTTACCATTACCCATCTATAATTCTATATCTTAAAAAAAGTTTAATTTTTTTTTAAATATAATTTGCAATTGTTATGGTGTAATTTTTTACTTAGTAATTAATAATGTGGTAGTGGGTTATTGAGTTTGGAGGGGAACTGGGTGGGAAGTTATTTAAATCATAAATTCTTTGTATCATTTGAATGTATTTGTATGTTAGTTAAGTATTTAATTGCTACTTATCTAAATCAGTTCATTAATGAGTTTTTTTTATTATTCTAGTTTATTTTGTGTATTTTTTAATGTAATTATTTTTCTATATAGTTTAACTAATACTTTAGAAGACAGTTGTAGTGTATACAGGGGGATAAGTTGGGGTGTTTTTTTAACTACAATACTTTTTCTTTACGTTTTTAGGTAAATAAAATATTTATTTAGTAATTAATTATGTAAATTATGAGGAGGAGCTTCGTGCGCAACCAAGATGGCCGCGTGAGCTTAGGGCTCCCGAGAACCTCGTAGCCCCCCGAATATATCCTGTCATTTATCCTGACTACTGTGGAGTGCTTCTTGCAAAGGAACCGAAGGAGACTAGAAAGCTGAAAACCGCGTTTCGATCACTACCCTTAAACCGGAGTTGTACGACTATGGAGTTTTGAGGCCTGTTCCCCTCGGATGACCGGTGATTTCGTTGGCACTGTGCCCGAGTGGTAATGCAACAACATCTGACTTGGGCGCCGGAAGTGACTGGCTTGGCTCCGCTTCTCCTGTTGGTTTCTCTTTCGATTTCGCCTGGGATTCGCTTGGGTCCACACTAGACCACCACAGACCCTTATCGGTGACAGATCTGCCTTGCCCTATCGTAGTTGAAGCAAACGTCCGCTCTCTGTAGTGACATTTGTTGAGTATTAGCTGATTACTAAGCCACATCGAATACTGACTGTTTTGTAGCCACGAGAGCCGGAAGTACTCTATCAGATTGAACAACGAAAGACGTGTTGCTGGCCGGACTACTGGGTGTTTCGCTCGCTTTCTCCCCTGAACCGGACGGTAAACGTTGATTTGTCAAGCGATGGCGACCAAGCCGGAGGGAGATAAGCGGCAAGCGAGAACCGTTAGATGGGGTAGATACACCCAATCTAATAACATGGACCGCTATGCTCAATCGAAGGGGTCGCCGAGTGGACTGGGCAAATCTCAAGAAGGACTTAAAGACACTTCTGTCCTAGAACCAGAGCTGACGTTGCAAGATGTTATGGCCGCCATTGATGGTGTCAAGTCCACTCTTGGACTAAAGATGGAGACTCTTGCGCATAAGTTGGACACTGTATCGATTGAAGTGAATTTGATTCGGGCAGACCTCACGAAACTAGTGAGAGAGTGAAATCTCTGGACATAAAGACTGCTAGTCTCACGACAGATGTTACTGAATTGCAAACGGAAGTCGGAAATTTGATGGCCTCGAATGATCTGGCTCATAGTAAACTGGAGGATTTTGAAGGACGGGCCCGGAGAAATAATGTACGCAATATTGGCGTATCGGAAAAAGCAGAGGGACAGTCCGCGGACCTCTTTGTTGAAGAGTTGGTACTAAAACATCTTCTGCCCAGGGGTCTCGGAAACTTTTTTACTGTCGAAAGAGCACACAGGATTCCCGGTGGCAGGCCTCTTATTGGTGGGCCACCTCGACCTTTGATAGCGAGGATATTTAACTTCAGAGACAGAGACGCAATCCTTCAAGCCTCTAGATCTAAAGGCCCTTTGTAATACGAAAACTCATCCATCAGTTTTTTTCCAGACTACACACAAGCAGTCCAGAAGCAGAGAATGAGCTTCATGGGGATCAAACGGAAGCTTCGCGACAAAGGACTCAAATACGCGATGATGTACCCTGCCAAGTTGAGGATCGAACATGGCGAGAAGGTCTATTTCTTTGATAAGCCGGATATCGCGGCAGACTGGTTGGACACTCTAGTCACTCAAGAAGAACCTGGCAGACAGAGTGGCACTGACGGAGGGGATGTACAGGAACAAGAATAAGTACTGTTGCAGTGTGAACTCTGAACTTAGGGAACGAACTATGGTTCTACTTTTTTCTAACATCATGTTCTACCACAGTAACTTAGGGGGGTTAACGGGCTGTCCGTGGGTCACTTTCCTCCTCGTATTTAGTCTTTTTGTAGTATAGTTTAGATGTTGGGGCGACAGGCACACTGCGAGTTGGGGTGGCTGGATAGTCATGAGCAGGGGTGCAGGGTGGGGGGTGACATAACTGTTCGTTCGATGGGGGAGTGGGGGGGACTGTTGTCTCTTTGTTTTGTTTTTGTGTTTTTTGTATTTTTCCAAGGCACTATATATCAGACTTGTCTTATGATTGTGCGAGGACTGGAGGAGGGTTGGGCCTTTTTGATGTTTTTTGATGGGGGGTAAGGGGCTGAGAGTGTTGAGTTGGAATGTGAATGGGCTGGGGGATAAAATCAAACGCAGTGTGGTCCTCGAATTCCTCAAAAGGCACTCTCCGGATGTGGTTCTACTTCAGGAGACTCATTTGGTGGGAAATGCCTGTAATGCGATGCATAGAAAGGGCTACCATTTGGTGGCACACGCCGGATTTACTTCAGGGTCGAGGGGAGTTGGGGTCCTCCTTAGGAAATCCCTTCCGTTTGTGGTTGACTCCGTCACGACAGATGATAGGGGTCGGTATGTCGCAGTATCGGGGCGGTGGGAGGGTATACTCTTTCCCTTGTGTCGGTTTATGTCCCCCCGGGCCTACAAAACACGACCTATCCGGAGCTGGGTAAGCTCGTTCTGGATCTCCCAAGAGGGTTGCTGATTCTGGGTGGAGATTTTAATGCTGTAGTCACTGGCATCATGGACAGATGACCACCCGAGACACGGGACGGACACATAGATGGCTACCTGATTTTCTAGATGCTTTGGGCTTAATAGATAGCTGGAGATTGTTCCATCCAACTCAGCGACAGTATACCTTTCACTCCGGCGCACATGGTAGCCTCTCGCGAATTGATTATAGTTTAGTACTGGCTGCCCAGGCGTCGTATATTGTTGAGGTTAAACATCTGGCTAGAGGAATTTTGGATCACCTGCCGCTTTGGATTAGATTTGAAATGACACCGGGTACTGGTGGTAAGATCTCCCGTATAAATCCCTGGTACTTGCGTAATCCTAAGGTTCGCAAGGAACTTTTGAAAGCGTTGGAAAATTATTTTCAGGACAATGAGGGTTCGGTCTCTTCGTCGGTCTCGTTGTGGGAAGCCTTCAAAACAGTGATTCGAGGTCAAGCCCTGTCCCTGATTTCGGGGGTTAAAAAACAGACGGAGGAAGAGGTGGTTGGGATTGAATCCGACATTGCCAATATTTAATTGGAACTGGAGCAGGGAACTACCCGTGCTAGACTACATGCCTTGCAACTTAAACAGCTTGAATAAAGGACGTTGGTCACTGATAGTGCGAAGGCTCTGAGTCGAGAACAACAGGGGCGCTTGTATGATGTAGGTGATAAGGCAGGTAAATTGATTGCTTGGCTGGACAGGAGAGAGGGTACAAAAGGGGGTGGTGATGGACGGAGCATCTGAACCAATCAAACACTCACACCCAGTCAAACAATCTGGGTTAGATCCATCACCGTTCTTTAGCCCACTCTGCCACCCCAGTTCAGACATGGCTATATGCAAATCAGTCTGACCCTGTGCCTCATGGGAACAGTCCACTTTGCCACTGGATTCAAGCAAGCCGGGCTGAAGACGGCTGGAATGCCAGAAACCAGTCCTCGGAAGCTTGTTTCCGGTCCAGGGAAGACATGGCTTGGCAGTTCGGGCTGGACTAATCCCATGAGGCACAGGGTCAGACTGATTTGCATATAGCCATGTCTTAACTGGGGTGGCAGAGTGGGCTAAAGAACGGTGATGGATTAAATCCAGATCTTTTGACTGGGTGTGAGTGTTTGATTGATTCAGATTCTCCGTCCATCACCACTCCCTTTTGTATCGACAGAAGAGAGGGTGCAGATCGGGTAGTTCCGGAGATTGAGAATGAGGAGGGTGATCGTATAACCGATACACAAGGGATAGTTGATGGTTTTGCAAATTATTTCCGTAAGGTGTATACCTCTGTCTCGGATAGGCCGGAGGCAGACTCGTGCCACCTACTTAGGGACATCCAACTTCCTGGACAGTAAGCTTACGGTGGATGAGGTTGCTTTAGCGGTGCGCTCCCTGAACTCTGGGAAGGCGATGGGTCCCAATGGTCTACCGATTGAGCTGTATAAGCTTCGACCGGACAGGATTGCCCCGTATCTGAGGGATATGTTTCTGGAGGCTCTAGAACATGGAGTCCTACCCCACGATCAGAGAGTGGCCTCGATAGTGGTTATGCCCAAGGATGGGAAGCCTAAATCTTGTTGTGCCTCGTACAGGCCGATATCGTTGCTGAATTCGGAACCTAAGATACTAGCTAAAGTGTTGTCCAATAGGTTGATTAAGGTTATTAGTGAACTGGTGCATCCTGATCAGTCTGGATTTATTCCCCATAGGAACACGGCATTGAATCTGCACAGATTACACGGCGTCCTTGCTATGGCGCATACTTTAAGAGAACCGGCCATATTAGCGTCACTTGATGCTACAATGTCTTTTGACACGTTGGAGTGGCCATATTTGTGGGCTGTCTTAGCTAAGTTCGGTTTTGGTACTGGGTTTATTGGCTGGGTTCGACTCCTGTATACCGAGCCTCTGGCTCAAGTTGTTGTGAACAATCGAGCCTCGGCGCCATTTTGCCTTGGGCGTGGCACTAGACAGGGATGTCCGCTATCCCCCCTCCTGTTCTCACTGGCTCTAGAGCCCCTGGCGGCTTGGATCCATTGGGAGCTCTCGATAAAGGGTATCCGTTGGTCCCCGCAGTTCGAAGATCGAATTTCTCTATATGCCGACGACATATTGCTTTATCTGACCTCCCCCAAGAAATCCCTTAACGTAGTCTGCGACGTTTTACTCTCTTATGTTCGGAACTCGGGATTGAAGATAAACAAAATCCTATTTGTACGTATTGTGCGGCAAAGTCCCCGTCCTCCCTCGTATCTGTCCTATACAGAGAGCTAGGGACGGATTTAAATATCTTGGGATCTATGTCTCACTTGACCCCCGTAGTTCGATACGATAAGAACCTTCTGCCTCCACTGGCCCGATTGAAGAGCGACGTGGCGAGTTGGAAGAAGCTCCCGCTGTCGCTGTTGGGACGAGCGGCCCTGTTTAAAATGATGTCTTTGCCCCAGTTCTTATATGCCCTTCAAAACACTCTGGATGTAGTACCAGCTCGTTACTTTCGTGAGGTGGAGGGATTGCAGCGTACTCTGTTTTGGGAGGGTCGCTCACGTATAGCGCTTGCCAAGCTGACGCTCCCGTGGTACGACGGGGGAATTGCCCTCCCTGATATTAAACAATACTACTGGGCTTCTCAGTTGGGGGCTATAAATCACGGAACATATGGGTCCACTACGGATCCGGGCTATGCAATGGATAGATGGCTCCTCCCTGGTGGTAATTACAATAGAGCGCTGTATGCTAGATCTGTGGAGAAAAGTTTAACGGGCTAGAGTGGCGGTTCGTATATGGCATGATGTTACATGTTCATTGGGATGGAAGGACCGTTTGACGATGGCCACCCCTTTATTTGGCTCGGATAGATTGGGCAGGTTGTGGAACACGAAACGTTTCGTTCGACAGATGGGACTTGATAGGGATTTCTACTGTGGGAGATGTTTGGGTGAAGGGGAAAATGAAGTTGTTTATGGAACTACAGACTGAATATGAGTTGAATGACACAGAATATTTTCGCTATGCACAGGTGCAGCATGCTCTGAAATCGATAGCCCCGAGGGGGAAATTATACCAAAGTCATCCCCATTCGAGGATCGAATACTAGATGGGCATTTACCAGAAAGGACCATCTCACTCATTTACAAAAAAATGATCAATGTCAGAACTGATTTATTGGGGGAACTACGAAACAAATGGACGCAGGAGGGTATTGAAATAGATGATGAAGACTGGCAATCTGCGGTTTCTTCCCCTAAGGAAGTCGCGATTCCGGCGAGATTGAGACGTATACTGTGGGAATGTCGACATATGGTGGATTACTGGAATGGGGTCCATGCTGTTATGCAAGATGTGATGGGGGTACAGCTCCTGCCATAAGCTAGGAGATGTTTATTAAATATTTGGGAGCCTACAGACCTAAACGCTGCACAAATTAGATGGGTCACGCTTGGGATCATGATTGCAAAGCGAAATATTGCACAGCTGTGGGGTTCTGCAAGGCCGCCTACTATGGACGGATGGAAAGGGAGTATGGATTGGTGTATGATCTGTGAAAAAACTGTCTACCTGGCTAGGGGTCGCCCTCGAAAATGGAACAGTATTTGGGGGCCCTGGAACCAATATAGGGGGGATATATGTACACCGCCTGCTATTGTTGAACTTGACGTTCCTCTTTCCCCATGACATTGGACTGTGAATTTATACATCATTTGTACCATGCGCTCCCTTTCCCCCCCCATCGCTAATATTTTTGCACTATATGTATTGCATTGGTGAACTGCCCTCTTCTATCATATGCACAGCTGTATTTTGTTGATGCCTTGTGTTAATAAAACAGAAATATAAAAAAAGTATGTAAATTGTGTAATTGAATAATTGATATTCTAATTATGTATAAGTATTTTATGATTTTTTTGATCTATAATTTATGTTTTTATAGGTTAATTACTAATTTATATTTTCATAGTGGGTTTTTGGGTGTGTAGGGGAATATTAAGGAAAACTATTTATTTGAATTTTTTATAACAATGTTATGTTAATTAGGTTTATATTAGGCAATTACTTATGTAAATTGTTTGTTGAATATTTTTGTATGTGATTCATTTGATGTATTTTATTGAATTGTTCATTTGCTGGTAAGTGTATGTGTATATTAAGCTTGTGAAATGCATTTTATATTCAGCATTTATTTTACTAATATTGGTTTATTTAATTCCTATTTTAACTTTATTATTGTTTTACTCTTTTTTTGAGGGGGTGTTTGCTGTTATTGTTGGCTATTTTATTTTCATTTTTAAACGTAGTTTTTATTATGAATTTTTATTTATTGAAATTATGTTTTATGTATTTATTTAACATATGTGTTTTATTTTGGGCAAGTTTTAAGATTATTGTTTAGTTCATTTAAATAATTTATTACCAATAGTTAGGAATAAAAAATTGTATAAGTAGCCCTTGCTAATTCCAATGTTTCCATATTTTTTTTGTTTATGTTGGAGTGGTGATATTTTTGACACAATATTTTTTGACACAATAGTCTTGTTATCCGATATTCTGTCACACAACCCAGGAGAGTGAACCGGGGATGCAGGCATCTGACCCATGGACAGTCAAGCAGGCATGGAGGTGGCATCTTTAACAGACTTGGCTGCCAGGGATGGCACACACCCCTCTGACCCCAGGAAAGCGAGCCAAGGATGGTGATGTCAGCATTAGCAGACTGGACAGCCAGAGCAGGACACAGGCATCCGATGCAAGCTCAACCAGCTGTGAAAGAAAGCAGCACTGTCAGAAGGCGGAAACTGACCTCGGCTCAAGCAGCCGTGACATTCACGTCTATCGGAGGGAATATATTCAATGGGATCTTGAAGGGGGGTCAAGGGGGTCTCCATGGTGACCAAAGCCAAGGTCAGTAAGATGGAGTATTGATCTCTGCCTCTGGCTGCTCAAGCCACTGTCCCGCCCCCACCTCTGAGAAGAAGAAGGCTCATCTTCAGCCACAGAGAAGGAATCTCTCTGCCCCACCAAGATCTGTGGGTCCCGGGCTCACTGTTGCACTGGAGTCAAGCTATCCTGGCTGAAGAGGGGTGAAACCCCGAAACCGGTCCTGGGATGCTTGTTTCTGGTCTAGGGATGACTTGGCTTGGTAGTTCGGGCTGGACTGTTCCCATGAGGCACAGGGTCAGACTGATTTGCATATGGCCAGGTCTAAACTGGGGCGGCTTGGTGAGTAAAAGAACGATGGATTTAACCCAATTCTCTTGACTGGGTGTGAATGTTTTGATTTGTTCTACATTCCATCCATCAATTGTGTGTCTTTTGCTTTCCCACCAAGATCTGTTGCAAGGTGATTTGATAGCAGCATCCCTTGGTACCCCAAGATATCACTAGCGGCACCCCAAAGGGTTTCAGGACACCCTCCCCTCCTTTAAGAAGAAGGCTCATACTCATTCAGGGAGAAAAGCTCCATATCCCTTACTAAGATCTGCAGGGAGCCATCTAAGTATGGGCAAAATTAGCGAATTCGCTTTCCACGAATTCGCACGAAATCGAATTCGTGGCCCACGAATTCTGCGAATTTGTGCAAACTTGCGAATTTTTTTATTTTGGCGTGTTCGCGGGTTTTTTTTTCAGCGCGGCTATCGCGAACTTACCCATGCGGTCGTTTTTGGGCGCGACCATCTTGTTTGTGGGAGGAAAACAACTCGGCAAACTCAGAATCAAGGTAAGTCAATGCAGCGTGCACGAGATTGTATTTTTGAAGCGCGAACAAGCAAAAAAAAATTTGCGAACTTGCAAATTGCGGATTGTTTGGCAATTTCGCGAGATTCGCGGAACGCGAAATTGCCAAAAATCCGCAAATGTCGCGAGCGGAACGAATTTTCAGCCCATGCTTAGAGCCATCCTCAAGGACCCCAGGTATCAAAAGGCCAGCAGCACTCCAGGGGGGCTCCAGCCACCCTCTAGCCTCTACCCCTGGGAAAAAGAAGAATCTTGTTCACCAACAGGGGTGGGACCCCTTTACCTTCCTAGGAGATTTAATGAGGGGTATCCAGCCAGGAGCATCCTGGGGTACCACAAGGCATCATCAAGGGTCAGCAACACCCTCTCCCCTCTGCCCATGAAGAGACCTCCCTCTCTTCACCCAGAGGGGAGAGATCCTGCTAGCTTTCAAGGTCTACAGGGAGGTGATTCACGCAGGGACCTCCCCAGGTGCCCCCGGGTGCCAACCAGAGGCACTCCCAGGACAACATCTTCCTCCGTTGCTGAAGAAGAGAAGACTTTCTTTCTTTGATAGAGGGGCTAGCTCTCTGCCTTACCAAGATCTGCAGCGATGAGAATCTAGCAGAGGTCCTGAGGTACCCCATAGGCTTCAGCAAGGAGTAGTGGCCCCCCAGGACTGCAATTCTTCCTGTGCTTGCTCTAAAAATCATCAAAAAAAAGTTACAAAAAGACACGAAAAAATTACCTTAAAACTATTTTAGAACTGGTTAAAGTTTTTATTTTAAAGGAAAAAAATCCCTGTTTTAACCATTTCTTCATTTTTTTTGTTTTTTTTTCTGGCTTTAGCATTACAAATAAAACACCAGCCATGCTGGTAAAAGACAGACCGGGTGGCAACCCCAGCCCAGCAGTGTGGCCACTGGCCACCAGGCACAGATCCGCCCTCCAATCCTGTGCAGGAGAGGGAGGGGAGAGAGGGGGGGCCTGAGCCCCCCAACCATGCATCGCTTCACTGAGAACAGAGACGGCACCGGGGACATTAGGCTGATAATCTGGAACAAAACTAATACAGAACTATCGCTTGTTATTACAGCAGATTTTAAACTAATTAAAACAAATTAGCAGATAGATTGGCTGTTGATATGCAAAGATATCTGGTTCTAGAGAATGGGTTTTAGACACTTCCCCTGATTGGATTTGATTGTAGGAGAATTATGGCTGTTAAGACAAAGCGTGTGCACTCATGTCACTCTGTGGGTGAGCTCCCTTTGTGTGTGTGTGTGTGCTTGTTTTTATGTGTGTGCATATGTGCCTGTGTGCTTTTTCCTGTCACTGGCTGTGTGCATGTTTGTTGTAATCTCACTGTGTATCTGGGTGTGTGTTCTTGTGTATGTATCTGTGTGTGTTTTCACGTCACTCTGCAAGTGACACTGAATATATGTGTGTGTGTAAATGTTTTTGGGTTCCTGTCATGGTTTGTGAGTGCATATGTGTGTTCATCACTTTCTGTTTGTGTCCATGACTATGTTTCTTTATACAGGGTTTTTGTATTATTATAGGGCTCTCTGTGTGTTCCTTAGTGTTCCTGTGTATGTACATATATATATGCATGTAAGGTTTCATGTCATTAAGTCAGTTTACTTTATCCGATGCTTACAATATAAGATCATAAAAGTACAGTAAAAAAAACATCTATACATAATACACATGTGCATAAAAAGATAAACAAGATAAAAACATCATAACAAACACCATTAGGGAACAGTTAGTAAAAGCCAGCTGATGGAAACAGTTTTAGAATTCATTCTTGTGCATAGTACAATTTCCTAATTATTCGTGATTGGATTAAAAAGGACACCACAGAAAAACAGACCATAGAATTAGGCAAATATTGTAGAAAATACATTGTGACACAATATTGTTTAAAATCATATTTACGCATCAGGGGCAAAATAAATCTTTTACATGGTTCTGCAAAAAAGTTGCAAAAAAGAAAACATGTAGGTTTGATTGTGCAGAAACACCATGGCAAGGACAGAATGGCAATTCGTTTATTGAGTAAATTTCAGCTGGATGGGCAAACATGCATGGAATAAAATTCTAATAAAATCGAATTCGAAAAAATATGTGACGTGACTTTGTCACAGTAAAAATATAAGATGATAGCCCTTCCTGTATCATTGGGCTTTCTAAATATGCTTTGACCAATACTTTTATACAGTTTGCCCTCAATCTTGCTTCAGCCCTTAATTTGAAGAAACTGAGTTTTATCTCTCTTTTCGGAAAATTCACACAGTTGCTAGGGATAGAGAATAGATGTTCTAATCCTAAAGACTTATGCCAAGGTCTGTATACGTGTGAAGTAGAAACTCTGGCTTTTTTCTCTGGTCACCCCAGATTTCTTGCCTTTTGCTGAACCCTCTATTATTTGCTGATTTTAGAACTGTGTGCACTTTAACCCAGATACCCAGTGAAAAAAATGCCTGTGGCCCTCCTTTAAACATGATTTAATGGCATATCCCTAATTGGTATATTTAACTTACTTTTAGGTCCCTAGATTATGGCACAAAGTGCACCCGGGGTCTGAACATTAAATGTCACTATTGGACTGCGGCACCAATTGTGCCAGCGACTACAGTGACAGTGTAAAACATGGCTTCAGGCCTACCGGCTTATCCTGACTGTGCAAGCCATTCCTAAACCATGACACTGCACACAACCTGTGTGCAATACTACCCCACTGCATGTACTATATGCAAGTCCCCCCTACAGCACACCTTTAGAGCCCTAAGGAAGTGTGCATTATATTACATGTCAGGGCACATCTGCGTGAGCAGATGTGCCCCTGGGATGCTTAGGTCAATTACTAGTCATTGCAAGTGATCAGGGAGCCATGTTAAATGTATGTACTGGGCACAGGTCATAACGAGCTATCCAGCTACATACTGGCTTCACTGAAAATACCGACGGTGCACTGAAAATACTGATGGTTGGTATCGAACACATTTTCTTGATAAATTTGTACTGTTGCCAGTATCGTATTTATAAAGGCATTCACCCAGAGGGTACCTTAGAGGTGCCCCCTGTTTCCCTACTAGTCTCTTACTGTGCTGGCTGACTGGCATTGTCCAGCCTCCCACCGCAGACAAGTTTCTGATGCTCTGCATGCGAGAGTCCGTGCTCTCAGAGGCCAGAAACAATGTCTGCCGAGAGGAAGGTGATCGCAGCTCCTCCATCAGGATGGCTATGAAGGCTATGTGCAGGACATCTAACCTGGGCTTCTATTGGAATTCTATAACGCATATTAGCAAGCCCATTATCGCTGTTTTAGCGACAGTTTCCTGCCCCTAAAACGGCGATAATTTTTACGAGGTTCTTGCTAATATGCCCCTATGTCAGAAGGGAAAATCGTTGACCAGGATGAACCTGGTTGATGTATCTGACCCGTGCTCCATCGCATCCAGCCTCAATTTGTGCCTATGGCCTGGTCTACCACGTCATTGACTATCATTGTAACTTTATGCTTTTGGCACTATTCCTATTTACAACTTGAAAAATATCTCTGGTTCCTCCTATTGAATTTTTGTCATCTTGGTATCATTTTATTAATTAAATGTTAATCTATATTCTAATCCAGTATGGGATTTTTATTGTTTTGCATTTAGATTTTTATGAGGGAGAGGATGTGGAGCAATGACCAGAGCTGCCGACTCGGGAGCTGGGGATCTGGGTTTACACCTCACATCCTATGATTCTGGGCAAATCACCTAAACTGTCCGTGCCCATGGACAGCCCCTGGACACCCCCACCGGTGATAAGTCACATTATGTAATTCTACTAATTATAATTACTGTTTTGGTACTGCGTGTGTACTTTACGTATTGCTGTAAGTTAAGTCTTTCTGCTCTGCCCCATAGCTATCAGGGGGTAGAACCCAGGTTCAATCAGTGACTCTGAGAGTTCACACTGAAGGGATTTGTGATTAGTTCTCGAGGGTGGGTAGTCACCCACTTCAAATAATAATCACATGTCTTGTGTGTTTACAGCATTCTGTTTGTTTGTGGGTATATTTTTTGTCTTTAATGTCTGTCCCTTTATCTGGTTGTGTTCATGTGGATGTATATTCGTATGTGTTTGTATTCCTGAGTGTTTGTATATGTTTATGTGTGTGTTCCTGTTATAGTGCGTATGTGTATGTTAATATCATTATCTATATGTGTATATGCCTTTACGTGTATGAGTGTATGTCAGCCTTTTGCTAACAAGGCCCTCAAGGAATTTCTAAAGGCAGTCCTGATTTAATGTTCTTTCTGAGCAGTGCAAGATTGTAGGTGCGGGGGGTGGTCCTGCAGTTCCTACTATTTAAGGTTAGAATGTTTCTAGGCAGGGCCTGCCCTATAATCTGTCTTTGATTACTGCTGGTGACAGAGAGGTGCAGAGAACTCACATTTCATTGTGCCCATGTGTTGAGTGCTCTTGCTTGAGGTGAGCCCCTTTGCTACCTGTTGTGGCTCACAAAGGAGAAGAGACATCTCCTGAAATCAACACTTTCAGATGGAGGAGCTGAGAGGCTCCCTAAAGCGCTAGAAGCCTGCCTGTCTGCTGAGAGAGAGAAGGAGTGTGCCTGGCGTGTGGAGGAAGAAAGGTCCAGTGTGTTCCCAGCATGAGGAGCACCCAGAGGAACCACAGCTTGGAAACGGCCCTCATCGTCATCATGGATGACATCTGCATAACTCTGGACCGGGGAGACACGGGGCCCTTATCCCTGCATATGACATGGTCTACCGTCCCATCCTCTCCAACGCCTACACAATATCGGAATCTTACGGGTCTTCTCCTCCCTGACTGGAAGGACCCAGTCAGTTAGCCTTGAGCAGAACCCTTGGATGTCCGTGACCTCATCTGCTGAGTTCTGCAAGGATCCTCCCTGAGTCCGACCCTCTTCAATTCATACATGATCCCTATAGACAGCATCATTCATTCTCATGACATCAACATCGTCTCCTACGCCAATGACACACAGCTCGTTTTCTCTCTCATGTACAAGAGACGCAGCACTCCGATCGAGTTCAATGCCTGTATGACTGAAATCGAGGGGTCGGCAGAATAAGCCGAATTTGATTCAGAGGAATTCCATGGAATTGCATTAAAATTCCGCAAGATTCAGCAACTGGGCCGAGTGGGTATTTGGTACAATTTTGTTTGTGCAAAATGCACCCTCGTGTCCAAAAATGAATGTGAAGATGCATTTTGTGATATGAAATAGCACTCCCAAATAGCCAAATGCACTGTAGTGCATACTCCTCGGCGCCCTTACATAGTCTGCAGTGATCACTGCAGAGTATCTGAGGGCGCTGAGGGATATGCGCTGTAAATGCATTTGGTATTTGGGACTTGTGAGAGGGATGGACGGAAAAAGAAACTAGTAGGTCTTATGCGTGCATCTATTGTGGCGTTTATTTAAGGTTTGTGCATAAATTAAACAAAAGAGATAAAGTAGGTGGTTGTCTTCCAAGGATGCGTCTTCTGGGATGGTGGTGATCTTCCCATGGTATGGTGATCTTCTCTCCAGGCAGGTGTTGGTGACGTTCCCCCGGGTAGCGTGTAGAGAGAGAAGATACAGACGGTAAGTAATACTGTTGTGGGTCTCTTTAAGAGGAGTGCCACCACCAAAGGTTTTTAGAGATTCCCAGGTGCACTTAAGATTGGGCATGTGCATAGACAGATGAAGACAAGAGGGGTTCAAACTAGGAGAAGATTCTTTCACAGGTCCTTTCTTCAGGACCTAAACTTGTAGGAGGCCTTCACTCATCAAGTACCCATGTTAAGCGTGTGGTGTTTGCAACACAACAGGGAGCGCGAGACTTACGAATGTCTTTAGGAGGATAAATTAATAAAATCGGTAACCCACTGTCACAAATCCCAACTGGGCGCTTAGTACACTCTGGAGGTCAACTTAAGAAAAAAAACCTCCCCCCCCCTTCCCGAGTCGGAAAAGAGACAGAAAACAAAGGAAACAGTGAAAGCAAATGACCCCAAAAGCCCACACACCAGCCCGTAACGTTCTCCCGCCCCCAACCCCTTCGCCCGATTTACGCACCGTGAAAGCCGCAACTCTCCAGAGTTACGGCGGCACTTGGGCGTCCTCCGGGGGTGTCCACCAGTCTTCGGACCACGACTCGGCCTCCCCTTCTGCAGCGTCGTCCTCGTCTGTTTCGGCTGGGCTGTAATCCTCTGGAAGGTCCTGGTCTCCACTGGTCCACGTCCGATTTCACGTGTCTTCCTCCTGTCTGCCGGTGTCTTCCGGGTTCCTCTTTCCAGTCATCAGCTCCACCCTCCTAAAGGCCCGGGGCTCATCCCATTGGCTGTGGCTCTCCTGCAGGTAAGAGGTCTCCGGGTTAATTAACCCTCTATGTTACGGGCCAGGTAGTTCTTGTAAAAGACTCCGGTGGGAGCTGATTATGGGGGTAAAGGCCGGCTCCTCCTCACATCACTGCTGTGCATACCTCTGCGTGCTCTTAGATATAGGTCTGCAGTGATTTCCAAAGAAGGCAGGAAGAGGGAGCAGAACCTCTATGTCTAAAACTACTGCTGATTAAAGTTTAATCTGCAGTGGTTTCTAAACATAGAGGGACTTCTCTCTCTTCCAGCCATGTTTAAAACCAAATACTGCAGACTAATTCCACTGGCAGAGTGGCAGAATTTATTATTAATTCCACATTACTATTCTAATACGGAATTGCTAATAAAGTACAAGAGTAACACAGAATTTCCAAATTCCTCCAATTCCATCGGCAAAATCAAAAGTTCACCCACTTCTACTAACCTACACCATTGGGTGAAGACCAACTGTGTGAAGCTGAACACAGACAAGACAAAAATCATAATCTTCGGGAAGAGCACTTCACAGTGGGACTCCACTTGGTGGCCAACAGAGTTAGAACCAACAAACACCTCCACCACCCTTCGGGATCATCATCAACAGCAAAATCAACATGACAGCCCAAGTCAACTCCATCACACCACCTTATGCTTCCAAACCCTGAAGATGCAGAGGAAGATTTTCAAATGACTCCCTATCAGCAGCCAGGAAAACCATTGCGCATGTCCTTGTCACAAGCAAGCTGTACTATGGGAGCACGCTCTATACTGGGATCAACAGCAACATGACCAGAAGGCTGCAGACCACTCAGAATTCAGTGGGCAGAATCACTCTTAACCTCCCACGCCGCACTCACATCACATGGGAAACATCCTTTACAACGAAACTTTTACGACGCAGTAACTTTACAACGCAGGTATTACAACGCAAGTCGTTACAACGACTTGCACTGGAGGTCGCTGTAGGATAGGGAATAGTTTCATTTACAATCCAAAACCTTCCCTACTATCCACGGGGACTGGAGTTGGAATAGTAAACTAAACTATCCACTATCCAGCGCCCCCCAACGCAAGTTGTTGTAACGACTTGTGTTGTAATACCTGCGTTGTAAAGGTATGTGTGGTAAAACCATGCGTTGTAACGACATACATCCCATCACATCACACCTCAAGGAGCTCCACTGGCTCTCCCTACACAAATGAGCACAATCCAAGCTCTGTACCCATGGTTTCAAGGCACTACATAACACTGGTCCGCTGTAACTCAACAATCGCATCTGCTTACATAAACCGCCCAAAGACCTCCGCTCATCCGGACTCCTACTTGTGCCCATCCCACGCATACGGAAAACCAGAGCCTTTTTTGACTTTGCTCTTAAACCATGGACTGACCTGCTGCGACACATAAGAGCCTCCTCCTCACTTCTTGCATTGCGCAAGAAGCGGATGACCTAACTCGTGGCAGCAGAGGCAGAGCCTAACTCTTGGCTACAAAGTTAGAGCATGCTTTTGCAATTGATTAGCTGTCTGTGAAATCCTAGTGCTTGTTTGCAGGGGCCCCTCCCTGTTATGCTCCCTTCGCATATATTAGCAGGGGCGTGGTCCTGCTAAGCATACTCTCTTTGGCACCAATATTCAGTTCATAGTGGCTTTTGCACTAGAAAGTTGGTCACCAAGGCCCTTTGAGCTGGTTTGCATCCTGCTCTGAAGCCGAGCCATTTGAGAACCTCTGTGCTGAGCGATAGTTAATTAGGGCACATGTGGTTCGGTTGTAAGAGCAGCACAGGTTGCATCCCAAGATGGGCTCTACGCCAGGTGACTGCAATACATGATTGAAGGTCAGTCAGTCACTTCCTCAGTCTTCTACAGACGCAGGTCGCGGGGTCAGGCGATGCAGTTTCCCAGACTGCTGACCTGCAGACGCAGGTCGCGGGGTCAGGCGATGCAGTTTCCCAGACTGCTGATCTGCAGACGCAGAACGTGGGGTCAGGTGATGCAGTTTCCCAGACTGCTGATCTGCAGACGCAGGACGTGGGGTCAGGCGATGCAGTTTCCCAGACTGTTGACTTGCAGACACAGGACGTGGTGTCAGGCGATGCAGTTTCCCAGACTGCTGACCTGCAGACGCAGGTCGCGGGGTCAGGCGATGCAGTTTCCCAGACTGCTGACCTGCAGACGCAGGTCGCGGGGTCAGGTGATGCAGTTTCCCAGACTGCTGACCTGCAGACGCAGGACGTGGGGTCAGGCGATGCAGTTTCCCAGACTGCTGACCTGCAGACGCAGGACGTGGGGTCAGGCGATGCAGTTTCCCAGACTGCTGACCTGCAGACGCAGGTCGCGGGGTCAGGCGATGCAGTTTCCCAGACTGCTGATCTGCAGACGCAGAACGTGGGGTCAGGTGATGCAGTTTCCCAGACTGCTGATCTGCAGACGCAGGACGTGGGGTCAGGTGATGCAGTTTCCCAGACTGTTGACCTGCAGACACAGGACGTGGTGTCAGGCGATGCAGTTTCCCAGACTGCTGACCTGCAGACGCAGGTCGCGGGGTCAGGCGATGCTGTTTCCCAGACTGCTGACCTGCAGACGCAGGTCGCGGGGTCAGGCGATGCAGTTTCCCAGACTGCTGACCTGCAGACGCAGGACGTGGGGTCAGGCGATGCAGTTTTCCAGACTGCTGACCTGCAGACGCAGGACGTGGGGTCAGGCGATGCAGTTTTCCAGACTGTTGACCTGCAGACGCAGGACGTGGGGTCAGGCGATGCAGTTTCCCAGACTGCTGACCTGCAGACGCAGGACGTGGGGTCAGGCGATGCAGTTTCCCAGACTGCTGACCTTGCAGACGCAGGACGTGGGGTCAGGCGATGCCGTTTCCCAGACTGTTGACCTTGCAGACGCAGGACGTGGGGTCAGGCGATGCAGTTTCCCAGACTGTTGACCTTGCAGACGCAGGACGTGGGGTCAGGCGATGCAGTTTCCCAGACTGCTGACCTGCAGACGCAGGGCGTGGGGTCAGGCGATGCAGTTTCCCAGACTGCTGACCTGCAGACGCAGGACGTGGGGTCAGGCGATGCAGTTTCCCAGACTGCTGACCTGCAGACGCAGGACGTTTGGTCAGGCGATGCAGTTTTCCAGACTGATGACCTGCAGACGCAGGACGTGGGGTCAGGCGATGCAGTTTCCCAGACTGCTGACCTGCAGACGCAGGACGTGGGGTCAGTCGATGCAGTTTCCCAGACTGCTGACCTGCAGACGCAGGTCGTGGGGTCAGGCGATGCAGTTTCCCGGACTGTTGACCTGCAGACGCAGGTCGTGGGGTCAGGCGTTGCAGTTTTCCAGACTGTTGACCTGCAGACGCAGGACGTGGGGTCAGGCGATGCAGTTTCCCAGACTGCTGACCTGCAGACGCAGGACGTGGGGTCAGGCGATGCAGTTTCCCAGACTGCTGACCTTGCAGACGCAGGACGTGGGGTCAGGCGATGCAGTTTCCCAGACTGTTGACCTGCAGACGCAGGACGTGGGGTCAGGCGATGCAGTTTCCCAGTCTGTTGACCTTGCAGACGCAGGACGTGGGGTCAGGCGATGCAGTTTCCCAGACTGTTGACCTTGCAGACGCAGGGCGTGGGGTCAGGCGATGCAGTTTCCCAGACTGTTGACCTGCACACGCAGGACGTTGGCTCAGGCGATGCAGTTTCCCAGACTGCTGACCTGTAGACGCAGGACGTGGGGTCAGGCGATGCAGTTTCCCAGACTGCTGACCTGCAGACGCAAGACGTTGGCTCAGGCGATGCAGTTTTCCAGACTGCTGACCTGCAGACGCAGGGCGTGGGGTCAGGCGATGCAGTTTCCCAGACTGCTGACCTGCAGACGCAGGACGTGGGGTCAGGCGATGCAGTTTCCCAGACTGCTGACCTGCAGACGCAGGACGTGGGGTCAGGCGATGCAGTTTCCCAGACTGTTGACCTGCAGACGCAGGACGTGGGGTCAGGCGATGCAATTTCCCAGACTGCTGACCTGTAGACGCAAGACGTTGGCTCAGGCGATGCAGTTTCCCAAACTGTTGACCTGCAGACGCAGGACGTGGGGTCAGGCGATGCAATTTCCCAGACTGCTGACCTGCAGACGCAAGACGTTGGCTCAGGCGATGCAGTTTCCCAGACTGCTGACCTGCAGACGCAGGGCGTGGGGTCAGGCGATGCAGTTTCCCAGACTGCTGACCTGCAGACGCAGGACGTGGGGTCAGGCGATGCAGTTTCCCAGACTGCTGACCTGCAGACACAGGACGTGGGGTCAGGCGATGCAGTTTCCCAGACTGTTGACCTTGCAGACGCAGGACGTGGGGTCAGGCGATGCAGTTTCCCAGACTGTTGACCTGCAGACGCAGGGCGTGGGGTCAGGCGATGCAGTTTCCCAGACTGCTGACCTGCAGACGCAGGACGTGGGGTCAGGCGATGCAGTTTCCCAGACTGCTGACCTGCAGACGCAGGACGTGGGGTCAGGCGATGCAGTTTCCCAGACTGTTGACCTGCAGACGCAGGACGTGGGGTCAGGCGATGCAGTTTCCCAGACTGCTGATCTGCAGACGCAGGACGTGGGGTCAGGCGATGCAGTTTCCCAGACTGCTGACCTGCAGACGCAGGACGTTGGCTCAGGCGATGCAGTTTCCCAGACTGCTGACCTGCAGACGCAGGCCGTGGGGTCAGGCGATGCAGTTTCCCAGACTGCTGACCTGCAGACGCAAGACGTGGGGTCAGGCGATGCAGTTTCCCAGACTGTTGACCTTGCAGACGCAGGGCGTGGGGTCAGGCGATGCAGTTTCCCAGACTGCTGACCTGCAGACGCAGGACGTGGGGTCAGGCGATGCAGTTTCCCAGACTGCTGACCTTGCAGACGCAGGGCGTGGGGTCAGGCGATGCAGTTTCCCAGACTGCTGACCTGCAGATGCAGTATGTGGGGTCAGGCGATGTAGTTTCCCAGACTGATGACCTGCAGACGCAGGACGTGGGGTCAGGCGATGCAGTTTCCCAGACTGCTGACCTTGCAGACGCAGGGCGTGGGGTCAGGCGATGCAGTTTCCCAGACTGTTGACCTGCAGACGCAGGACGTGGGGTCAGGCGATGCAGTTTCCCAGACTGTTGACCTTGCAGACGCAGGTCGTGGGGTCAGGCGATGCAGTTTCCCAGACTGCTGACCTTGCAGACGCAGGGCGTGGGGTCAGGCGATGCAGTTTCCCAGACTGCTGACCTGCAGACGCAGGACGTGGGGTCAGGCGATGCAGTTTCCCAGACTGCTGACCTGCAGACGCAGGACGTGGGGTCAGGCGATGCAGTTTCCCAGACTGTTGACCTTGCAGATGCAGGGCGTGGGGTCAGGCGATGCAGTTTCCCAGACTGCTGACCTTGCAGACGCAGGGCGTGGGGTCAGGCGATGCAGTTTCCCAGACTGCTGACCTGCAGACGCAGGACGTAGGGTCAGGCAATGCAGTTTCCCAGACTGCTGACCTGCAGACGCAGGACGTGGGGTCAGGCGATGCAGTTTCCCAGACTGTTGACCTTGCAGACGCAGGGCGTGGGGTCAGGCGATGCAGTTTCCCAGACTGTTGACCTTGCAGACGCAGGGCGTGGGGTCAGGCGATGCAGTTTCCCAGACTGCTGACCTGCAGACGCAGGACGTGGGGTCAGGCGATGCAGTTTCCCAGACTGCTGACCTTGCAGACGCAGGGCGTGGGGTCAGGCGATGCAGTTTCCCAGACTGTTGACCTGCAGACGCAGGACGTGGGGTCAGGCGATGCAGTTTCCCAGACTGTTGACCTTGCAGACGCAGGTCGTGGGGTCAGGCGATGCAGTTTCCCAGACTGCTGACCTTGCAGACGCAGGGCGTGGGGTCAGGCGATGCAGTTTCCCAGACTGCTGACCTGCAGACGCAGGACGTGGGGTCAGGCGATGCAGTTTCCCAGACTGCTGACCTGCAGACGCAGGACGTGGGGTCAGGCGATGCAGTTTCCCAGACTGTTGACCTTGCAGATGCAGGGCGTGGGGTCAGGCGATGCAGTTTCCCAGACTGCTGACCTTGCAGACGCAGGGCGTGGGGTCAGGCGATGCAGTTTCCCAGACTGCTGACCTGCAGACGCAGGACGTGGGGTCAGGCAATGCAGTTTCCCAGACTGCTGACCTGCAGACGCAGGACGTGGGGTCAGGCGATGCAGTTTCCCAGACTGTTGACCTTGCAGACGCAGGGCGTGGGGTCAGGCGATGCAGTTTCCCAGACTGTTGACCTTGCAGACGCAGGGCGTGGGGTCAGGCGATGCAGTTTCCCAGACTGCTGACCTGCAGACGCAGGACGTGGGGTCAGGCGATGCAGTTTCCCAGACTGCTGACCTTGCAGACGCAGGGCGTGGGGTCAGGCGATGCAGTTTCCCAGACTGCTGACCTGCAGATGCAGTACGTGGGGTCAGGCGATGCAGTTTCCCAGACTGCTGACCTGCAGACGCAGGTCGTGGGGTCAGGCGATGCAGTTTCCCAGACTGTTGACCTGCAGACGCAGGACGTGGGGTCAGGCGATGCAGTTTCCCAGACTGTTGACCTGCAGACGCAGGTCGTGGGGTCAGGCGATGCAGTTTCTCAGACTGTTGACCTGCAGACGCAGGTCGTGGGGTCAGGTGATGCAGTTTCCCAGACTGCTGACCTGCAGACGCAGGTCGTGGGGTCAGGTGATGCAGTTTCCCAGACTGCTGACCTGCAGACGCAGGACGTGGGGTCAGGCGATGCAGTTTCCCAGACTGTTGACCTGCAGACACAGGTCGTGGGGTCAGGTGATGCAGTTTCCCAGACTGCTGACCAGCAGACGCAGGTCGTGGGGTCAGGTGATGCAGTTTCCAAGACTGCTGACCTGCAGACACAGGACGTGGGGTCAGGCGATGCAGTTTCCCAGACTGTTGACCTGCAGACGCAGGTCGTGGGGTCAGGTGATGCAGTTTCCCAGACTGCTGACCTGCAGACGCAGGTCGTGGGGTCAGGTGATGCAGTTTCCCAGACTGCTGACCTGCAGACGCAGGTCGTGGGGTCAGGGGATGCAGTTTCCCAGACTGCTGACCTGCAGACGCAGGACGTAGGGTCAGGCGATGCAGTTTCCCAGACTGTTGACCTGCAGACGCAGGTCATGGGGTCAGGTGATGCAGTTTCCCAGACTGCTGACCTGCAGACGCAGGTCGTGGGGTCAGGTGATGCAGTTTCCCAGACTGCTGACCTGCAGACGCAGGACGTGGGGTCAGGCGATGCAGTTTCCCAGACTGTTGACCTGCAGACGCAGGTCGTGGGGTCAGGTGATGCAGTTTCCCAGACTGCTGACCTGCAGACGCAGGTCGTGGGGTCAGGTGATGCAGTTTCCCAGACTGCTGACCTGCAGACGCAGGTCATGGGGTCAGGCGATGCAGTTTCCCAGACTGTTGACCTGCAGACGCAGGACGTGGGGTCAGGCGATGCAGTTTCCCAGACTGTTGACCTGCAGACGCAGGAATTTGGCTCAGGCGATGCAGTTTCCCAGACTGCTGACCTGCAGACGCAGGACGTGGGGTCAGGCGATGCAGTTTCCCAGACTGTTGACCTGCAGACGCAGGACGTGGGGTCAGGCGATGCAGTTTCCCAGACTGTTGACCTGCAGCAAAGGTCGTGGGGTCAGGCGATGCAGTTTCTCAGACTGTTGACCTGCAGACGCAGGGCGTGGGGTCAGGTGATGCAGTTTCCCAGACTGCTGACCTGCAGACGCAGGACGTGGGGTCAGGCGATGCAGTTTCCCAGACTGTTGACCTGCAGACGCAGGTCGTGGGGTCAGGCGATGCAGTTTCCAGGACTGTTGATCTGCAGACGCAGGTCGTGGGGTCAGGTGATGCAGTTTCCCAGACTGCTGACCTGCAGACGCAGGACGTGGGGTCAGGCGATGCAGTTTCCCAGACTGTTGACCTGCAGACGCAGGACGTGGGGTCAGGCGATGCAGTTTCCCAGACTGTTGACCTGCAGACGCAGGGCGTGAGGTGAGGTGATGCAGTTTCCCAGACTGCTGACCTGCAGACGCAGGACGTGGGGTCAGGCGATGCAGTTTCCCAGACTGCTGACCTGCAGACGCAGGATGTGGGGTCAGGCGAAGCAGTTTCCCAGACTGTTGACCTGCAGACGCAGGACGTGGGGTCAGGCGATGCAGTTTCCCAGACTGCTGACCTGCAGACGCAGGACGTGGTGTCAGGCGATGCAGTTTCCTAGACTGTTGACCTGCAGACACAGGACGTGGGGTCAGGCGATGCAGTTTCCCAGACTGCTGACCTGCAGACGCAGGACGTGGGGTCAGGCGATGCAGTTTCCCAGACTGTTGACCTGCAGACTCAGGACGTGGGGTCAGGCGATGCAGTTTCTCAGCCTGTTGACCTGCATACGCAGGACGTTGGCTCAGGCGATGCAGTTTCCCAGACTGTTGACTGCAGACGCAGGACGTGGGGTCAGGCGATGCAGTTTCCCAGACTGTTGACTGCAGACGCAGGACGTGGGGTCAGGCGATGCAGTTTCCCGGACTGTTGACCTGCAGACGCAGGTCGTGGGGTCAGGCGATGCAATTTCTCAGCCTGTTGACCTGCAGACGCAGGACGTGGGGTCAGGTGGTGCAGTTTCCCAGACTGTTGAAATGCAGACACAGGACGTGGGGTCAGGCGATGCAGTTTCCCAGACTGTTGACCTGCAGACGCAGGACGTTGGCTCAGGTGATGCAGTTTCCCAGACTGCTGACCGGCAGACGCAGGACGTTGGCTCAGGCGATGCAGTTTCCCAGACTGTTGACATGCAGATGCAGGACGTGGGGTCAGGCGATGCAGTTTCCCAGACTTTTGACCTGCAGACAGAGGTCGTGGGGTCAGGCGATGCAGTTTCCCTGTCTGTTGACCTGCAGACGTAGGACGTGGGGTCAGGTGGTGCAGTTTCCCAGACTGTTGACCTGCAGACGCAGGTCGTGGGGTCAGGCGATGCAGTTTCCAGGACTGTTGATCTGCAGACGCAGGTCGTGGAGTCAGGTGATGCAGTTTCCCAGACTGCTGACCTGCAGACGCAGGACGTGGGGTCAGGCGATGCAGTTTCCCAGACTGTTGACCTGCAGACGCAGGACGTGGGGTCAGGCGATGCAGTTTCCCAGACTGTTGACCTGCAGACGCAGGTCGTGGGGTCAGGCGATGCAGTTTCTCAGACTGTTGACCTGCAGACGCAGGGCGTGGGGTGAGGTGATGCAGTTTCCCAGACTGCTGACCTGCAGACGCAGGACGTGGGGTCAGGCGATGCAGTTTCCCAGACTGCTGACCTGCAGACGCAGGATGTGGGGTCAGGCGAAGCAGTTTCCCAGACTGTTGACCTGCAGACGCAGGACGTGGGGTCAGGCGATGCAGTTTCCCAGACTGCTGACCTGCAGACGCAGGACGTGGTGTCAGGCGATGCAGTTTCCTAGACTGTTGACCTGCAGACGCAGGACGTGGGGTCAGGCGATGCAGTTTCCCAGACTGCTGACCTGCAGACGCAGGACGTGGTGTCAGGCGATGCAGTTTCCCAGACTGTTGACCTGCAGACGCAGGACGTGGGGTCAGGCGATGCAGTTTCCCAGACTGCTGACCTGCAGACGCAGGACGTGGGGTCAGGCGATGCAGTTTCCCAGACTGTTGACCTGCAGACGCAGGACGTGGGGTCAGGCGATGCAGTTTCTCAGCCTGTTGACCTTCATACGCAGGACGTTGGCTCAGGCGATGCAGTTTCCCAGACTGTTGACTGCAGACGCAGGACGTGTGGTCAGGCGATGCAGTTTCCCAGACTGTTGACTGCAGACGCAGGACGTGGGGTCAGGCGATGCAGTTTCCCGGACTGTTGACCTGCAGACGCAGGTCGTGGGGTCAGGCGATGCAGTTTCTCAGCCTGTTGACCTGCAGACGCAGGACGTGGGGTCAGGTGGTGCAGTTTCCCAGACTGTTGAAATGCAGACACAGGACGTGGGGTCAGGCGATGCAGTTTCCCAGACTGTTGACCTGCAGACGCAGGACGTTGGCTCAGGTGATGCAGTTTCCCAGACTGCTGACCGGCAGACGCAGGACGTTGGCTCAGGCGATGCAGTTTCCCAGACTGTTGACATGCAGATGCAGGACGTGGGGTCAGGCGATGCAGTTTCCCAGACTTTTGACCTGCAGACAGAGGTCGTGGGGTCAGGCGATGCAGTTTCCCAGACTGTTGACCTGCAGACGTAGGACGTGGGGTCAGGTGGTGCAGTTTCCCAGACTGTTGACCTGCAGACGGAGGTCGTGGGTTCAGGCGATGCAGTTTCTCAGACTGTTGACTTGCAGACGCAGGACGTGGTGTCAGGCGATGCAGTTTCCCAGACTGTTGACCTGCAGACGCAGGACGTTGGCTCAGGTGATGCAGTTTCCCAGACTGTTGACCTGCAGACTCAGGACGTGGGGTCAGGCGATGCAGTTTCCCAGACTGTTGACCTGCAGACGGAGGTCGTGGGGTCAGGCGATGCAGTTTCTCAGACTGTTGACTTGCAGACGCAGGACGTGGTGTCAGGCAATGCAGTTTCCCAGACTGTTGACCTGCAGACGCAGGACGTTGGCTCAGGTGATGCAGTTTCCCAGACTGTTGACCTGCAGACGCAGGACGTTGGCTCAGGCGATGCAGTTTCCCGGACTGTTGACCTGCAGCTGCAGGACGTGGGGGTCACGCGGTGCAGTTTCCCGGACTGTTGACCTGCAGACGCAGGACGTGGGGTCAGGCGATGCAGTTTCCCAGACAGTTGACTAAGTCTATCTGAGTAGGTGCGTCCAATGCTCTCTTCATCTCGCTCAGGAGCATTGAACGCGGTTTCCCCTTTTTAATGCTATTGATGGGCTGAATTCCTTTGGCTTCCTCAGATCTTTCACCCCGGGCTGTATAGATTCCTTTAAGCCCTCTCTCCTTCGAGCCTTTTGTTGTCCGTCAGGATAGTGAAGCACTCGGCTTCAGTTCTCTTCCCACCGTTTTTTTCTGTTTGGGGGTCAGAGCCCCCATTTCTCTTCTTAGGCGTCTCCCCGAGAGTTGCTTTCAGATTATCAGTCTGATTGTGCGCTGAAAGAGTTTTCCTGGGCATTCTTTCTTTTTGTTCTCCGGTGTCTATTTAGTAGGATAGGTGTCTAATAGTGTATGTTTGGTAGGATAAGTGTCTGATAGTGTGCATGTCCTGTCCCATAGGGAGTGCCACCCTCTGATGGCATGCCTGATGCGTCTCATTTGGATTGCCAGCCTTTGGTGCCATGCCTGACCCATCTCATTGGGAGTGCCAGCCTCTGATGCCATGCCTGACCTGTCACATTGGGAGTGCCAACCTCTGATGCCATGCCTGAGCTGTCTCATTGGGAGTGCCAGCCTCTGCTAGTTTTGCCTGACCCGTCTCATTGGTAATTTCACCCTTTGGTGCCACGCCTGACCCGTCTCATTGGGAGTGCCAGCCTCAATGCCATGCCTGACCCGTCTCATTGGGAGTGCCAGCCTCAATGCCATGCCTGACCCGTCTCATTGGGAGTGCGAGCCTTTGATGCCATGTCTGACCTGTCTCATTGGGAGTGCCAGCCTTTGGTGCCATGTCTGACCTGTCTCATTGGGAGTGTCAGCCTTTGATGCCATGTCTGACCTGTCTCATTGGGAGTGTCAGCCTTTGATGCCATGCCTGACCTGTCTCATTGGGAGTGTCAGCCTTTGATGCCATGTCTGACCTGTCTCATTGGGAGTGTCAGCCTTTGATGCCATGTCTGACCTGTCTCATTGGGAGTGCGAGCCTTTGATGCCATGCCTGACCTGTCTCATTGGGAGTGCCAGCCTTTGGTGCCATGCCTGACCCGTCTCATTGGGAGTGTCAGCCTTTGGTGCCATGCCTGACCCGTCTCATTGGGAGTGTCAGCCTTTGATGCCATGTCTGACCTGTCTCATTGGGAGTGTCAGCCTCAATGCCATGCCTGACCTGTCTCAATGGGAGTGCCAGCCTCAATGCCATGCCTGACCTGTCTCATTGGGAGTGCCAACCTCTGATGCCATGCCTGAGCTGTCTCATTGGGAGTGCCAGCCTCAATGCCATGCCTGACCTGTCTCATTGGGAGTGCCAGCCTCTGCTAGTTTTGCCTGACCCGTCTCATTGGTAATTTACCCCTTTGGTGCCACGCCTGACCCGTCTCAATGGGAGTGCCAGCCTCAATGCCATGCCTGACCTGTCTCATTGGGAGTGCCAGCCTCAATGCCATGCCTGACCTGTCTCAATGGGAGTGCCAGCCTCAATGCCATGCCTGACCCGTCTCATTGGGAGTGCCAGCCTCAATGCCATGCCTGACCTGTCTCAATTGGAGTGCCAGCCTCAATGCCATGCCTGACCTGTCTCAATGGGAGTGCCAGCCTCAATGCCATGCCTGACCTGTCACATTGGGAGTGCCAACCTCTGATGCCATGCCTGAGCTGTCTCATTGGGAGTGCCAGCCTCTACTAGTTTTGCCTGACCCGTCTCATTGGTAATTTCCCCCTTTGGTGCCACGCCTGACCCGTCTCATTGGGAGTGCCAGCCTCAATGCCATGCCTGACCTGTCTCAATGGGAGTGCCAACCTCTGATGCCATGCCTGACCCGTCTCTTTGGGAGTGCCAGCCTCAATGCCATGCCTGACCTATCTCAATGGGAGTGCCAGCCTCAATGCCATGCCTGACCTGTCACATTGGGAGTGCCAACCTCTGATGCCATGCCTGAGCTGTCTCATTGGGAGTGCCAGCCTCTGCTAGTTTTGCCTGACCCGTCTCATTGGTAATTTCACCCTTTGGTGCCACGCCTGACCCGTCTCATTGGGAGTGCCAGCCTCAATGCCATGCCCGACCTGTCTCAATGGGAGTGCCAGCCTCAATGCCATGCCTGACCTGTCTCAATGGGAGTGCCAACCTCTGATGCCATGCCTGACCCGTCTCTTTGGGAGTGCCAGCCTCAATGCCATGCCTGACCTGTCTCAATGGGAGTGCCAGCCTCAATGCCATGCCTGACCTGTCTCAATGGGAGTGCCAGCCTCGATGCCATGCCTGACCTGTCTCAATGGGAGTGCCAGCCTCAATGCCATGCCTGACCTGTCTCAATGGGAGTGCCAGCCTCAATGCCATGCCTGACCTGTCTCAATGGGAGTGCCAGCCTCAATGCCATGCCTGACCTGTCTCAATGGGAGTGCCAGCCTCAATGCCATGCCTGACTAGTCCCTGTTAGTTCACCATCTCATTCTGCACTTTTTGGGGGTCTCAATGTTGGGGTGGGGGGTATTCAGTTCACCCCAGTGTGCCTGGGGCTTTCTTTGGAGCCTTGCACCCATCTCGTCTGCCTCGTGTTTCTGGGAGCTTCTCTTTGCCCGCCCCCACTCACCATCTCTGTGACCCTCTGCTTTAAGCCCCCATGCTCGCCACCGTTCCTTTCTGTAGCCTCCGTTCCTTTTGGTACTCCTCACTCCCCCACCATCAGCACGTGCTCCCCGAGAATCCCCCGGGTACCCCTCTACTCCCTCTACAGCCCCCTCTTTTGACCCCATGACCTCCCCTTCTGCATTTGTAGCCCCCGTCCTTGGGGACCCCCGGACTCCCTTCTTCCTTCTGCCCCCTGCCCTCTTTACGTCGTGTTCTAGAAGCATCCATCCGCGACCCCCCTTCAAATCTGTATCAGCCCCCCCCTGTCCTCCGGTGAGTGGCTGACAGGAGTCTTCTGTCCAATGTCTTAATATTCCCCCCATACAGATGTCACCGCAGCCTCCGTCCGACAGATTCAGGCTGTCTGCCCCCCCCCCGGCCCCCCCAATCAGCCCGTCCCCGTTGAGTTGGTTAAATGAGCTGATGCGGCCCCCCTCTGCCCCTCCCCCACCCCCGCAACCTGTGAAATTTGGACCCACAAATAATATTCAATCGAGTCCATTGTTAACTGAAAAGTTGTCTCTTGTTTGATTTTTTTCCAGGCGACCCCCGGGTGAAGCCTCATACATCACCCGGTGACAGCTGCAGAAAAGCCGAGAATTAGCACCTAAATCGGATATTGATCAGAAACCGACGCACTCCCGGGCTCGGGGGGGGGGGGGGGGGAGAGGGCTGCGGCGGACCCCGGGCTCGGAGGGGAGAGAGGGCTGCGGCGGACCCCGGCGCAGCCGGATGGGGCTGGGGGGGGGGGGCGGTGATGAACTGCAGCCCAGTGGAGGACCCCAACCTGCCTCTTGGAGGGGCGGGGAGGCGCCACCAAAGCAGCACCCACATGCCCTCCTGCAGAGAGAGTGACCCACAGCACCATCCTGCAGAGAGTGAGCCAGAGCACCCACCTGCCCTCCTGCAGAGAGGGTGACCCGCAGCACCAACCTGCCCTTCTGCAGAGAGAGTGACCTGCAGCACCCACCTGCCCTCCTGCAGAGAGGGTGACCCGCAGCACCAACCTGCCCTCCTGCAGAGAGAGTGACCTGCAGCACCCACCTGCCCTCCTGCAGAGAGTGAGTCGCAGCACCCACCGTCCCTCCTGCAGAGTGAGCTGCAGCATGCCCTCCTGCAGAGAGAGTGACCCACAGCACCATCCTGCAGAGAGTGAGTCGCAGCACCCACCTACCCTCCTGCAGAGAGTGTGAACCGGAGCACCCACCTGCCCTCCTGCAAAGAGAGTGTGAGCCGGAGCACCCACCCGCCCTCCTGCAAAGAGAGTGTGAGCCGGAGCACCCACCCGCCCTCCTGCAGAGTGTGAGCTGCAGCATGCCCTCCTGCAGAGAGAGTGACCCACAGCACCATCCTGCAGAGAGTGAGTCGCAGCACCCACCTGCCCTCCTGCAGAGAGAGCTACCCGCAGCACCCACCTGCCCTCCTGCAGAGAGTGTGAGTCAGAGCACCCACATGCCCTCCTGCAGAGAGTGTGAGCCGAGGCACCCACCTGCCCTCCTGCAGAGTGTGAGCTGCAGCATGCCCTCCTGCAGAGAGAGTGACCCGCAGCACCATCCTGCAGAGAGTGAGTCGCAGCACCCACCTACCCTCCTGCAGAGAGTGTGAGCCGGAGCACCCACCCGCCCTCCTACAGAGAGTGTGAGCCGGAGCACCCACCCGCCCTCCTACAGAGAGTGTGAGCCGGAGCACCCACCTGCCCCCCTGCAGAGAGTGTGAGCCGGAGCACCCACCTGCCCTCCTGCAGAGAGTGTGAGCCAGAGCACCCACCTGCCCTCCTGCAGAGAGTGTGAGCCGAGGCACCCACCTGCCCTCCTGCAGAGTGTGAGCTGCAGCATGCCCTCCTGCAGAGAGAGTGACCCACAGCACCATCCTGCAGAGTGTGACCCGCAGCACCCACCTACCCTCCTGCAGAGAGTGTGACCCGCAGCACCCACCTTCCCTCCTGCAGAGAGTGAGCCGCAGCACCCACATGCCCTCCTACAGAGAGTGTGACTAACACACACTGGTGGCAAAGCACACAGTCACATCAAGCACAGAAGCACTGGCAGGCGATGAACGTTAGCACACACAAGAGCAATGAATCATGCAAACAAACAAAAAAACTCCTAGGTACATCAATCAATATGAACACAGGTGCAAGAATATCAATAAACACTGAAAAACTGACCGGCACGCGAAGTTAGCACCCACAATAACACTGAGACATGCAAACAAACAGAAAATCTACCAAGTACAACAATCAATATGAAAACCGGTGCAACAACTTCAATAGACACTGAAACACTAGCAGGAATGCAACTTTAGCACACACAATACCTCTGTTACATACTAACAAACAGAAAAACTACCAGGTACAGCAATCAGTATGAACACAGGTGCAACAACATCAATAAATACTGAGACACTGATAGGCGAACACCGGTAGCAACACAATAATACGGAGACATTCAAACAAACAGAAAAATTACCAGCTCCAGCAATCGATATGAACACATGTGCAACAACATCAATAGACACTGAAACACTGGCAGGTGAACAACACTAAAACACACAATACCACTGAGACATTCAAGAAAACAGCATACCTACAAGGTACATCAATCAATATGAATACAGGTGCAACAACATCGACAAACACTGAGACACTGACCTTCACACAACGTTAGCACACACAATACCACTGAGACATTCCTAATAAACAAAAAAACTACCAGGTACAGCAATCAATATGAACCCAGGTGCAACACCATCAACACACACTGAGACACTAAAAGGTGAATACCATTAGCACACACAATAATACTGAGACATTCAAACAAACAGAACAACTACCAGATACAGCAATCAATTTGAACACATGTTCAACAACATCAATAAACTCTGAAACACTGGCAGATAAACAACACTAGAAAGCACAATACCACTGAGCCATGCAAGCAAACAGAAAAACTACAAGGTACATCAATCAATATGACCACAGGTGCAACAACATCAATAGACACTGAAACATTGGCAGAAACGCAAAGTTAGCATATGCAATACCTCTGATACATACAAACAAACAGAGAAACTACCAAGAACAGCAATCAATATGAACACACGTGCAACAACATCAACAAACACTGAGACACTGACAGGCGAACAACGTTAGAACACACAATACCACTGAGACATGCAAATAAACAAAAAACTACCAGGTACAGCAATACTCTTTACTACAGCAATCAGTATGAACACAGGTGCAACGACATGAACAAACACTGAAAGACTGAAAGGCGAACACCGTCAGCAACACAATAATACTGTGACATTCAAACAAACAGAAAAACTACCAGATATAGCAATCAATATTAACACCTGTGCAACAACATCAATAGACACTGAAACAATGGCAGGTGAACAATGCTAGAACTCACAATAACACTTAGACATGCAAGCAAACAGAAAAACTACAAGGTACATCAATCAATAGGAATACAGGTTCAACAACATCAACAGATACTGAGACACGGAAAGGCGAACAACGTTAGAACACGCAATACCACTGAGACATGCAAATAAACAAAAAACTACAAGGTACTGCAAACAGTGTGAACACAGGTGCAACAACATGAACAAACACTGAGACACTGGCAGGCGAACACCGTTAGCACACACAATACCACTGAGACATTCAAACAAACAGAAAAACTACCAGGTATAGCAATCAATATGAACAAAGTCACAACTACATCAACAAACACTGAGAGACTGAATGGCGAACACCGTTAGCAACACAATAATACTGAGACATTCAAACAAACTGAAAAACTACCAGATACATTAATCAATATTAACACCTGTGCAACAACATCAATAGACACTGAAATATTGGTAGGTGAACAATGCTAGAACACACAATACCTCTGAGACATGCAAACAAACAAAAAACAACCATATACAGCAATCAATATGAACACAGGTGCAACAACATCAATAAACACTGAGACACTGAAAAGCGAACACAATTAGCACACAAAATAATACTGAGACATTCAAACAAACAGAAAAACTACCAGATACAGCAATCAATATGAATACAGGTGAAACAACATCAATAGACACTGGAACACTGGCAGGTGAACAATGCTAGAACGCACAATACCACTGAGACATGCTAGCAAACAGAAAAACTACAAGGTACAGCAATCAATATGAAGACAGGTGCAACAACATAAAAATATGAATACAGGTGAAACAACATCAATAGACACTGGAACACGGACAGGCGAACAACGTTAGCACACAACATTACCACTGAGATATGCAAACAAATAGAAAAACTACTAGGTATGGACAATCAATATGCACACATGTGCAACAGCATCAGCAAACACTGAGACACTGGCAGGCAAAGCAACTTTAGCACACGCAATACCACTAAGATATGCAAACAAGCAGAACAACTAACAGGTACTGCAATCAATATGAACACAGGTGCAACAACATCGTCAAACACTGGGACACTGACCGGCATGTGACGTTAGTGCATACAAACTAACAGAAATCTATCAGGTACAGCAATCAATATGAACACCAGTGTGAAAACATCAACAAACATTGAGAAACTGACAGGCAAACAAGGTTAGCACACTCAATACCACTGAGACATGGAAACTAACAGGGAAAAATGGGGTACAGCAATTAATATGAACACAGATGCAACAACATAAAAAATCACTGAGACACTGACAAGCATGTGACGTTAGCACACATAATACTACTGAGACATACAAACAAATAGAAAAAAGGGAGACACGCGAGCGCGTGATCCAAGATGGCTGCCACATGAGGGTCTTGCGTGTTTTCAGGCGGTTTTTAATCTACTAACGCTGATTTTCTGTCAGAAAAGCAGCTTGGAGGAGGTCGCTGCATCTGTGAAGGACTCATCTTTGTTGTGGAGCGATTTTGGGGATTTCTGCTCAGCGGAAGTGGGTTTTTCTTCTGCCCGGTTCCTGCTCCCTGCACAGCACTCAGCTACAGCCAGGTTTTCAGTCAAGGGGGTGGAGTGAACTTCCAGGAAAGGGCCTGGCTTGGGCCTAGCCACTCCCCCAGCCCATTTTAGCTGCTGCACCAGCCATTTCTTACTTATTTTCAGTGCTTTTGCTTCTTAACACTTTATTTTGTATCCACAATTATATTTCTACATCTTTTTACTTCAAAATGGAAAACAAAGGTATTATCAATAATAAAAGGAGGCAGCAAGTTTCCCATCCTTCTACTAAATTTAAAGTAGTAGAGTATTCTGAGCCTTCACTATCATTAAAAGTGGAAGAAATTCAGGCTCTTAGCATTAATACTGATACTATTGCTTCTGAAGTTAAAAATGTGCGCAAAGAAATGGCAAGCCTGTCAATGAAAATATCTGATAATTCAATCAAAATACAGGATAATAAAGTTAAACTTGACGCTTTTACTCGACTTGTTGCAAAAATGTCACCTTTGTGTTCAACATTATGGGATTTGGAAAATTGTAATAGACAATATAATCTAGGTATATTTAATTTACCTGAACATGTTGAGGGTAATAACTGTAGATTATACTTGGAGAATTTATTGCCTGGCCTTTTACAAATAAATTCTAAGAAAAGTTTGAAATTGATAAGGCTCACAGGATTCCCTCACATAGGAACCCTCTTCATACAAAACCGCGACAAACTATTTTTAAAGTTCTTCGACATCACCATTTGGTATTAATCAGAAAAGCAGCTAGATAAATACCTTCCTTGATGGTAAATGTTCATAAAATGTTTATTCATCAAGACTTCGCCAAATAAACTGTTTCAATTCACAAAGAATTCACTGCGCTTTGCCCTCAACTACGGAGTCTAGGTAACAATTATGGTCTCTTTGAGCCATCGGCGATGCGCATGTGGAAGGATAACTTCTCAAAATCTTTTCAGCGTCCAGAAGATTTGAGACATTTTCTGTATCATCAGACACAGCATTCAATGGATACTAATGACTCTGCTACATGATTTTCACTAGTTATGTATTTTCTGACACAATATTGAAATTTCTTTATAAAGGGCTCCAGCGGTTCTGGTCATGCTTTGTAACACGGGTGCGCATTTCACATTTCTCATTTATGTCTTCTGTTTGTCGTTTATTCCATTCTCTTTCATTTTTCCTCTCCTTCTTCCTAACTTGGAGCTACTTTTTTCCCATTCTCTTGATCTTCTTTCTTCTGCCTCTTCTTGATCTATTTTTTCCTTTCCTCTATTATGGGTAAATAATATTAATGTAGTTTCATTAAATGTTAAAGGTTTGCGCCATCCAGTTAAGCGTCCAAAAATTATAGATTATCTATGTAGTTGCAAAGCGGATGTTTGTTTTAAACAAGTGACTCGTATTGATGATAATATTTTAGATTACATGAAGAAGAAATGGGTAGATGCTATTGTCTCTTCTCCTGCTAATGGTAAAAAAAAAATGGCGTTGCTATTTTATTTGCAAAAAAATTACATTGTCAAATTTTGAGTAAAACTTCTGACAAGGATGGTACATATATATTAGTTAAAATTAAAGTTCATGACTCAGTTCTATTTTTATTAAATGTCTATGGCCCTATAGAGATGACCCTGTTTTTTGGACTAATCTTACAACAGAGGTTCTAAAGGTCGGTATTGCTCCTTTAATTGTTGGAGGTGATTTTAATGTTATATCTGACCTTTTATAAAATAGATTATCCCATACTAAGTTTCACCCTTCTAAAGTTTATTTTGCTTTCAAATCATTTTTTCAAACCACTAAGGGGCCGATTCACAAAACTAACTTAAGACACAATCCTAAACTTACTACTTTTGGTATTCACAGAAGGCACTTAGTAGTAGTCAAGTTAGGATTTTGTCTTAAGTTTGACTTAAGACAAATTTAAGACAGATTTAAGACAAACTTAAGACAGACTTACCAAGTAGCACGTTTAGGATTTTGTCTTAAGTTAGTTCTGTGAATCGGGCCCAAAGTTAGAAAAAAGTTAGAAATTAGTTTTACGTTCTTCTCTAATCCTCTAATCCTCACAATTCCCATTCTAGAATTGAATGTTTATTGGTTTCCAGGCAACTAATTAGCTCAAAACCTACTCCTAGTATTCGTAATATTGATATCGCAGATCATGCTATGATTTCTTTGGTTATAAATTTGGAATCAAATTTTACTAAACGATCTAGATGGCGAATGAACACTGTTATAATTTTAAATGAGTATAACAAACCTAAACTTTTAACCGCCATTCAAGAATATTTTGTACTCAATCCTGAAGGTTCTACTTCTATGGTTAATAGATGGGATGCCTTCAAACTTATTTTAGGGGTGTATCTATATCTATTATGGCCCATGTAAATAAAACCTTTCATGCCAATGCTAAAAACCTTCAAACACAGATTGCGAAATTTGAACGACATTTTATTACATCCAATAACCCTCAATACAAATTTAAGTTACAAAAATAGCGTTAAGAATTTAATTCACTCCTTAGTAAATGAGCAGGTATCCAGATCTCTAATGCTAAAACCAGATTTAGGGGGTCATTAGGATGGCGGACGGACTTGCGTCCGTCCGCCACCCCTGAGTTTGAGGGACCGTCCGCATGGGCAGCGGCGGTCCCTCCATAGCAATTAGGATGTGACCGCCACCCTGGCGGTCACATCCTGTATGTTTTACATTGCGGCGGATGCTGCTTGAAGCAGCATCCGCCGCAATGCAAAAAACAAAAGGTGTGCATTTGCATGCACAAAGCGGCAGGCACCGCGCGGTGCCTGCCGCTTCGTGCACGCAAGGGCTCCCCCCACGCACCCCCCACGCAACCTTCACCCAGGGGGCCCGCAACGGGCCCCCAAAGTGACTGTCCGTATGCTTTTCCACGGCGGAAAAGCCGCTGCGGAAAAGCATGACTCACCCTGCATCCTAATATGGCTGGCGGTGTCTGATAGACACCGCCAGCCATGTTATTGCTTTTCCGCCGTGGTCGCCTTCCGACCACGGCGGAAAAGCGGCGGACGGATTGGGAGACCCACCAGCCATCCTGATTTGGCAGTGGGTCTTTCAGGCCTCCTCGGAGGATTTCCCGCATACTCCGGGCCGGCGGTGGCTTCCGCCGGCCCGGAGTATGCGGGAAATCCGCCATCCTAATGACCCCCATAGTTTTAATGCCAAGAAATCCGGTAGACTATTAGCTAATTATTTACCTACAAAAAAAGATAAAACTCAAATTACTTCAATTCATGGTCCTCATGGTAACATTGCTCTTTCTCACAATGAAATAGTTAATGAATTTTTGACTTTCTATTCTACATTATATAATAAACCCGATTTTCAGGATGTTTCCATAATTGATTCCTTCCTAAATTCCTGTAAGGTGCCTAAAATTTTACAATCCGATAAAATTCGACTTGATGAACCTATTACTAAAGATGAAATCTTAACAGCTATAAGATCCCTTAAAAAGAATAAATATCGTGGTCCTGATGGGATTCCAGCGTAATTTATAAAGAATTTCAATCACACCTTTTACCTTTTTTATACCAACTATTTACATTTTTTGGATCTATACTACTTCTGGTTCTTTTTCAGAAGCTCTAATTATAGTACTTCCAAAACCAGATAAAGATCCCACTCTTGCATCTAATTATCGTCCTATATCCCTAATTAATCAAGATTGTAAATTATATACTAAAATACTTGCTACTAGATTGTCCCCCATATTAGTTTCTATTATTCACCCTGACCAGTCTGGTTTTATGAAGAATAGATATTCTGCGAATAATACAAGAACTTTACTACATATTATTGAACAAAGTCCTACTTTAATGTTACCATCTGGAATTCTAGCCTTAGATGCTGAGAAAGCATTTGATAAAATCCATTGGCAATTTTTATTTTATACGCTATCCTCTTTTAATTTTGGAGATACTTTTATACGAATGATTTCAGCTCTTTATTTTGCCCCCACTGCTCGTTTATTTATTAATGGGCAAATATCAAATCAATTTTCGCTTTTTAGAGGTACAAGACAAGGATGTCCTCTTTCACCTCTCTGATTTTTTATTGGCATTGAACCTTTTCTTGCCTCTATAAGAAAATGTGATAATTTTAAGAGACTCAATATTAAGGATGTTATTGTTAAAACACTTGCTTATGCGGATGATGTGCTTTTCTTTGTTAGTGACCCTGTATTGTTGTTCCCCTCATTAATGGATATTATAACAAATTATTCTACAGTATGGGGATATACTTTAAACACCAACAAAACAGATTTTTTTTCCTTTAAATGTTTATTGTACTCCCGATATGTTGCCAAAGCGTGAAATTATATGGCAAAAAAATACATTAAAATATCTTGGAATTATATTTTCCTCATCTATAAAATCAACAATACATTTTAATTGTGATTTCATCTTACATTATATTAAAAACAAAACGTCTAAATGGGCATCACTACATCTTTCATGGTGGGGTAGAATGGATTCCATTAAAATGACTATTGCTCCCAGAATCTTTTATACCCTTGCCATGCTCCCTACACAATTTCCATTACAATTTTATATAGATATTGATAAATTGTTTTCAATTTTTTTATGGAATAACAAAGCTCCTCGTATCAATTATAAAAACTTAAAAATACCTAAACGTAATGCTGGATTTGGTATCCGAGACTTTTTTCTTTAAAATAAAGCTTTTATTTTAAAACAAAGTTCATTATGGTTTAATCACTCTTTTTGACAAGATCCTCCTGCATGGTTATGTATTGAGAAAACAATAGTAAGTCAATTTCCATTGCCTACTTTGATGACTATGTCTACCAAGGCTACTTTGTTTCAAAAATCAGTTATTATTAAATCTATTAAAATGTTATTTAATGATCTTGATTTAAATTTTTTTGTTCCCATGAATAATACTGATGAATTATCCTTATGGTATAGTTGTGTTACTAAACTGAACAGAAATATTACTTTCTGGTCTTCATGGATTAAAGTTGGCATTTTTTATCTCAAAGATGTTTATTCCAATATTACCTTCATCTCTATTCAAAAGTTACAAGAAAAATGTTATTTACACAACTATGACCTTATTAAATATCATTATCTCTGCAATTTAATCTTAGATTCCTTTCCCTATGCGTTTCCTTCTAATGTTACAGCTGATTTATCAATTTAATTTCAAAGGTTCAATAGTTCATCTCATGGGGTTTCCATCCTATATAAAAAATGATCAGATACTTTAGGTAGCAATTTAGAGATGATCTCCAATTTTTGGAACAATGAACTTTCACTTTCTCTATCTATAGACATTGGCTGGTTGGCTACCTGTTTCAATTTACCAAACCAATTCCTATATCCTATACAATCGTTTATAGACTTCTTCACGTATATTTAAGGCTAACCTTCTCACTTCTGCACACTGTTGGCATTGTAAATTACATCCTAGTACATTACAACATATGCTGTTTGATTTTCCTTTGGTTTTTAAATTTTGGTCTGAAGTTTGGGATATAATTACAAAAATTGTCAAGCTTCATACCGATATTTCCTATTAATTAATAATATGTAAATCTGCTATTATATCTCAAGATCTACTTGATTTTGAACGTAAACTTTTCAATTTCCTAATCTCAGCTGCGTTAAAATCCATTATGTTTTGTTGGAAAGATGTTTCTATATCATCTGTCAATGCGTGGTGGCCATGGGTTCTCTTTACTAGAAGAGGTGGTCAATTGTCTATGAAAGGAATTACTCATAATTCAAGCGCTTATCAATCTTTTTGGACACCTGTTGATATCTATTTATCCTCATAATGTTATATTTATAACTTTATTGGTGACTTTATTTCAAATAAGCTCTTGCTCAAATACATTATTGTAGCTCTGTATACATCTTAGGTGCAAGTTATTATATTTGTTCCCTCCCTCCCTTTCCTCCCCTTCCCCCCATTATTTTCTTTTCAAGATATATTATCTTAATACCTACTGTAATTTTGTATTATTGATGATTAATCTTTGACATGTTATTTAGGTATTTTTTTGCTAAATAATAATGTTTTATGTATTGTCTTTATTAAAATGCAATAAAGTATTTTGAACTCACAAACAAACAGAAAAACTACCAGTGTAGTCAGAGGCGGCTCCTACGCTATGTGGGAGGAGCGTTGCCCCCTTCCAAAAGCACAGAAATAATAATACATTGAACGATAAAAACCCAGCGTTTATTATCATTTTATTTTGTTTACAGGAGTCTTTGGGGCAGGGCCGGGGGATTAAGAGGCACCCACGGGGAATGGTATGCACTGTTATCAATGGGCACAATTGTTTGGCTGGGTGTTTCATGCCGGACAAACCGTCACGCACAATAATGCGCTCTCCAACCCAGATGCATTGCTGGGTTGGAGGCGGCACAGCACAGGCTCCCAGTCTCCGAGGGAGTGCAAATCAATGGCCCTCAGGCCAATCCTGAAGCTGCTCTCATGAGTGAGAGAAGCTTCAGGATTGCCTGCAGGGGAGTCTAGAAGTCTCTGCCTGCAGTGGAGCCATAAGAGGAGCAGAAGACGGCGATACCGCAGGCTGCAGGTGGCAGGTAAGTTCTTTTTTAAAAATCTTTTGTTTTGTTATTTGTCATCTCCCTCCATTCACTTACCCCTCCCATCTCCTCTGACACTGGGTGCTACTGGGTGGAGAAATAAATATGAAAACCAGTGCAACAACATCGACAACACTGACAGGCGAACAATGTTACCACTCACAATTCCACTGAAACATGCAAGCAGAAAATCTCCCAGGGACAGCAATCAATATGAACAGGTGAGACAACATAACAAAAACATTTAGACACTGACATGCAAACAATGTTAGCACACACAATGCCACTGAGACATGCAAACAAGCATAACAACTATCAGGTACAGCAATCAATATGAACACAGGTGCAAAAACATCAATAGACACTGAAACATTGCCAGGCACACAACGTTAGCACACACAAGAACACTGAAACATGCAAACAAACAGAAAAACAAACAGGGAGAGCAATCAATATGAACAAAAGCACCCCAGCATCAACAAATACTGAGACACTGACAGGCTCACAATGCTAGCATATACAATAAAATGGAGACATACAAACAACTGAAATAATACCATGGTACAGAAATCAATATGAACATAGGTGCAACAACATCCATTGACATTAGAACACTGACAGGTACACAACATTAGCAAACGCAATTCTGCCTGCGCTTCTCTTTTCTAGGGCCCTCCTTTTGGAACTCTCTCCCTTCTTCTTTCCGGCACTGCCCCTCATACGAGCTATTCCGCAAGACATTAAAAACTCACCTTTTCAAAGCTTCCTTTGAATAAAACACTCGGCCCTGGTCTGCTATGTCTGTTATGAGCGCCAAGAAACCGTTTCGGTGTACGTGCGTGGTATAAGCTTTTTAACATAACAATACCAATGACATTTGCAAACAAATAGAAAAACAAACAGATAGAGCTCTCAATATGAACACAGGTGCAACAGCATCAACAAAACACTGAGACACTGACAGGCACACGATACAAACATGTAGCGCAATCAATATGAACACAGGTGCAACAGCATCAACAAAACACTGAGACACTGACAGGCACATGATACAAACAGGTAGCGCAATCAATATGAACCGGAGATGGCATGATCAGAAGGAGAATGATGGGTTGGAGTGTTACCCGAACTTTTGCCAATGACTAGACTTATTGCATGCAGCCTCCCAGCACCTGTTTTGTATTTTATACTTGGGTATGCCAAGACATGGGTTCCATGCTCATTCTGTCACTGCAACCAAGCTGTACCAGGCTGAAGAGCCCATGACTAGGGCGAAACCGGTCCTGGGTTGCTTGTGAACCAGTTCAGGGAGGACCTGGCTTGGCAGTTTGGGATGGACTGTTGAAATGAGAAGCAGGGTCACGATTGATTTGCATATGGCAAAAGAATGATGGGTCGTGGTGCTACCCCAAGTGATTGCCAGTGGTTATACTTATATCATGCGGCCTCCCATTACCTTTAGTATGTTTCGGAGCAATCAATATAAAAACAGGTGCAATAATATCAACAAACACAGACATTGACAGGCTTACGATGTTAACACACACAATAACACTGAGAACAGAAAAAGTAACAGCTACAGCAATCAATATGGAAACAGGCATCACAGAATCAACAAGCACTGAAACACTGAGAGGCGAACAACATTAACACATAAAATAACACTGAAAAATACACACAAACAGAAAAGCTATCAGGCAGTTACAGCAATCAATACGAATAAACACACAAGGACATCCACAAACACTGAGACAATGATAGGTGCATTATATTAACACACAGAATAACACTAAGACATACAAACAAACCAAAAAAGCTAACAGGCAGGTAACAGCAATCAATGTGAACACAGAAACAAGGACATCAACAAACACATAAAATAACCCAGATATACAAACAAACAGAAAAATAAACAAGTACAGCAATTCATATGAACACAGGCACAACGACAACAACAAACACTGAAGCATGAGAAATGTACGTTAACAAACACAGAAACATTTAGGGAAATATTCTCAAGAACGTGTGATAATTACCGTAAAATCAGCTTAACGCAACTTTGCATATCGCAGTCAATTGCGGGAAAATAACACTGTGTTAACGTTCTATTCTCAACCTGGCTATAGGCTAACTATAACACGCCAAATGACCACGATAAGATCAACGCAAGGCTGAAAAAATGCAAAAAGCGAACACGAAAAAAGTTGCGATGCCCCAAATTCCGATACATAAATCAGCGATAACCAGCGACAGACCTGAAATTGCCACTCGTCATACGGGAAAATGCACTATAATAGCAACAAAAGAAATACACCCAAAGCAAAAGAAACTCTGTAGCACCATGGATGCACCCGGACCGACAGCAGAGGACAACTCGAACCCCACACACCCCACGGAGGACCAGCCAGGAACCCCGTGGCCTGGGAAGGGCAAGGAGAAGAGGAAGAGGAAGACGGGGTTCAGTCCACAGGAAAACCGGATCATCATCACGGAGGTGATAGAACACTACCAACAACTGTTTGTCACCTTCACTATGTCATTGGCAACACAAATGGAAATATGTCAGTCCATCGTGAACAACGTGAATGCAGTCGGAGTGTCAAGGAGGTCGATGGAGGAGGTCAAGAGGAGCTGGCATGACTTGAATAGCCAAACGAAGCAGAAACTCGCTGCCAACCGTAAGGCAGCAACGGTGACCAGAGGTGGGAGTCCTGAGCCACAGGACGAGCTGGATGAGCTGGAGGAAATGGTAGCCACAGTCATCAGTGTGGAGACGGTGGCAGGAGTTGGGGGCCCAGACACAGCTCAATATGGCCTGATCCAACAGCAACAGGGTGAGTAACAACCAGGGACTGGG